>NC_092709.1:333712971-334017691 GCF_047496885.1 Scyliorhinus torazame
AGAAAGCATCCTATCGGGCTGCATCACAGCCTGGTATGGCAACTGCTCAGCCCAGGACCGCAAGAAACTTCAGAGAGTCATGAACACCGCCCAGTCCATCACACAAACCTGCCTCCCATCCATTGACTCCATCTACACCTCCCGCTGCCTGGGGAAAGCGGGCAGTATAATCAAAGATCCCTCCCACCCGGCTTACTCACTCTTCCAACTTCTTCCATCGGGCAGGAGATACAGAAGTCTGAGAACATGCACGAACAGACTCAAAAACAGCTTCTTCCCCATTGTCACCAGACTCCTAAATGACCCTCTTATGGACTGACCTCATTAACACTACACCCTGTGTGCTTCATCTGATGCCAGTGCTTATGTAGTTACATTGTATATGTTGTGTTGCCCTATTATGTATTTTCTTCTATTCCCTTTTCTTCTCATGTACTTAATGATCTGTTGAGCTGCTCGCAGAAAAATACTTTTCACTGTACCTCGACACACGTGACAATAAACAAATCCAATCCAATCCAATAATTCCAGGCCCTCCATCAGTTCGTCCAAGGCCGCTAGTCTGTCCCCTATGTAAAAGTCAGTGACTGCTAGCGTCCCCTCATCCTGTCTCCATTTTTTAAAGGAGGCATCGAGAATGGCTGGTGGGAATTTATGGTAGCCGCAGATGGGGGCGATAGAGGACATCTCGGTTAGACCGAAATGCTGCCTCATTTGATTCCATGTCTTCAGTGTGGCTACCAACACAGGGCAGGATGTGTATTTCGTCAGAGGGGATGGGAGCGCTGCCGTGGCGAGGGACTGGAGGAGGAGGACTCCTCCAACCTCATGTTGGGTTCACATATCCATCCCCTTACCCTCTCCGCCGTAGCTGCCCAGTGGTGTCTCCCCCCCCCCCCCCCCCCACCCCCACCCCACGTTTGGGTTCACTGGGACTGTCTTAGTCTTGCCCAGGTTGAGTTTGTAGCCCGAGAAGGCCCTGAACTCTTCCAGGAGCTTCATGAATGCTTTCAGGCCATTCTGTGGGTCTGAGACGTAGAGGAGCAGATCCTCCGCATAGAGTGAGACTCTGTGCTCTCTGCCACCTCTTCGGATGCCCTTCCAGCTTTTCGCATCTCGCAGAGCAATCACCAGAGGTTCAATTACCAGGACGAACAGGAATGGGGACAGTGGGAATCCCTGCCATGTGCCTCTGTGCAGCTGGAAGTATTCAGAGCTGGTGGTGTTGGTCCAAACGCTCGCCTTTGGGGCATTAAGATTGGGGGTGTCAAGATTCAGAACAGAGATAAAAAAGCCAACATAAGTGTACTTTACCTGAATGCTCGTAGTATTCGGAATAAGGTAAATGAGTTGATGGCGCAAATCATCGTGAATGACTATGATTTAGTGGCCATTACTGAAACATGGTTAAAGGATGGTCACGACTGGGAGTTAAATATCCGAGGGTATCAAACTTTTCGGAAGGACAGAGTGGATGATAAGGGAGGTGGTGTAGCTCTGTTATTTAAGGATGACATCCGGGCACAGTAAGGGATGACATCAGTGCTATGGAGGATAAGGTTGAATCCATTTGGGTGGAAATCAGGAATAGTAAGGCGAAAAGGTCACTGATAGGAGTAATCTATCGGCCACCAATAGTAACATTATGGTGGGGCAGGCAATAAACAAAGAAATAACAGATGCATGTAGAAATGGTACAGCAGTTATCATGGGGGATTTTAATCTACATGTTGATTGGTTTAACCAGGTCGGTCAAGGCAGCCTTGAGGAGCGGTTTATAGAATGTATCCGCGATAGTTTCCTAGAACAGTATGTAATGGAACCTACGAGGGAACAAGCGGTCCTAGATCTGGTCCTGTGTAATGAGACAGGATTGATTCAGGGTCTCATAGTTAGGGATACTCTCGGAAGGAACGATCACAATATGGTGGAATTTAAAATACAGATGGAGGGTGAGAAGGTAAAATGAAACACTAGTGTTTTGTGCTTAAACAAAGGAGATTACAATGGGATGAGAGAAGAACTAGCTAAGGTAGACTGGGAGCAAAGACTTTATAGTGAAACAGTTGAGGAACAGTGGAGAACCTTCCAAGTGATTTTTCACAGTGCTCAGCAAAGGTTTATACCAACAAAAGGAAGGACGGTAAAAAGAGGGAAAATCGACCGTGGATATCTAAGGAAATAAGGGAGAGTACAGCTTCAACATGGAGGCGCCTTTCTCCAACATTTAAAAAAATGTACTTTTGAAGCTCTCAAGTTTTTACAATTATTGCATCAAAACAAAAGAAAAAGAGAAAAAAGCCTCAGATATCAATGCAAAACAGGTACAGCACACAACAGAAGTCATTGCAAACATAGTAATAGGTAAGACCGGATGAGTCAGGGACAACGTGTTCCTTCCACAGATACAAGATCCCTCTGCACCAAAGCAGAATTCAGTCAACAGCATAGAGTTACATCATACCCATAAAAAAAGGAGTAAAAAAACCACAACAGCCCCAGAGCTAAGAGGGAATTACACTGACAACCACAACGCAATCAAACTCGCTTCCAGACCCAGGACAGAGCAGACAACCATCCTATAACTACAAGACTACAGTAAGAATTCTTACAACACCAGGTAAAAGTCCAACAGGTTTATTTGGAATCACGAGCTTTCAGCGCATAGCTCCTTCATCAAGTGAGTGAAGAGGTAGGTTACACAAACACAGCATATATAGACAAAGCCATGATGCAAGATGATACTTTGAATGCGAGTCTTTGCAGGTAATTAAGTCTTTACAGGTCCAGCTGGTACGACTGAAGAGAGGGATAATCACATGTTAAAGAGGTGTGAGTTGTCTCAAGCCAGGACAGTTGGTAGGATTTCGCAAGCCCAGGCCAGGTGGTGGGGGTTAAATGTAGTGAGACATGAATCCAAGGTCCCGATTGAGGCCCACTCATGAGTGCGGAACTTGGCTATCGGTTTCTGCTCGGCGATTCTGCATTGTCGTGTGTCCTGAAGGCCGCCCTTGAGAACGCTTACCCGAAGATCAGAGGGAGAGAAAAGAACACAAATTGAGGGAGGAAAAGAAGGAGGGAAAATACAAAATGTGAAGAGTAGACCAGTCAACCCCTCGAACCTGATCTTCCGACCATTAAGACCATGCCTGATTTTCTCCCGGCACTATTGCTTGACTGCTCCAGGGTCCCGGGTTCGATTCCTGGCTTGGGTCACTGTCTGTGCGGAGTCTGCACGTTCTCCCCATGTCTGCGTGGGTTTCCTCCCGGTGCTCCGGTTTCCTCCCACAGTCCAAAGATGTGCAGGTTAGGTGGATTGGCCGTGATAAATTGCTGCCAGGAGACGAACAAGGAAGCTCAAGATTTACCAGAAAAGGTGGAAGGAGGAGTTGAGGCCTTAATCAGATCGGCCATGATCGCATCGAATGGCGGAGGAGGCTCGAGCGGCCGAATGGCCTACTCTAGATCCTAATTTGAATGTTTGTATTAGTTGGAGATGGGAAGACAGGGGAGATTATGACTAATTCCTTTTGCTTTTCCACTGTCCAGTTACATTTATTGAAGATTCTTCATGACTAACGTTGCCACGATAAAGAAAATAATCCCGAAAGACAGAGTTTTAAGCCTTTGATTCCATCTGGTAAAGCGCAACTACAAAATTTCCCCTTTACACTAATTGGGTGCCATTCCTGATGACAGAGCCAGCCACGTGTGCCACTTACTCTCTACTCCTCTTTCCATTTTCCATGTGACTCTCAATAAAAACATAAGTGCTGGTGAAATTCCACAGTGGAAGCTTTTCATTGGTCAAACCTGCTATAATCCACTTTATAGGAGGGATGTGATAGCACTGGACAGGGTGCAGAGGAGATTTACCAGGATGTTGCCTGGGTTGGGGAGTTTTAGTTACAAAGAGAGATTGGATAGCCTGGGGTTGTTTTCCCTGGAGCAGAGGAGACTGAGGGGAGACATGACTGAGATGGATAAAATTATGATAGGCATAGATCGAGTAGACAGGAAGAAACTATTCCCCTTGGTGGAGGAATCAATGTCCAGGGGGCATAAATTTAAGGGAAGGTGCAGGAGGTTTAGAGGGGATGTGAGGACAGGGTGGTGGGAGTTTGGACCTCGTTGCCTGAAAGGGTAGTGGTGGCAGAGACCCTCAGGACATAAGAAGTATTTAGATGTGCACTTGCAATCCCAAGGCATACAAGTGCTGGAAATTGGGATGAGAATACTTAGGTAGTTGTTTTTGACTGGCCCAGGCATGAAGGGTCGAAGGGTCTTTTCTGTGCTGTACACCTCTATGTGTCTGCAGGTAGCTGACAATGCTGCGGTCACTGGTGAGCTTTAAAGCAGTCCCCTGAACAGAAAGGGAAGCTAGGGCTAAATCGCTGGCTTTGAAAGCAGACCAAGGCAGGCCATCAGCACGGTTCGATTCCCGTAACAGCCTCCCTGAACAGGCGCCGGAATGTGGCGACTAGGGGTTTTTCACTGTAACTTCATTTGAAGCCGACTTGTGACAATAAGCGATTTTCATTTCATTTTATTTCATGGTCATAACATTGCTGTCAATTGCCAGTGACCATCTTCCACAATGCTTCCCTGGATGGCTACACCCTAATCTGTCTTCTGCTCTGGTGTTGCCTGTTACGGTTATCATAGGCTCTGTTGTTGACCAGAAATAGCCCTCCTGCGGTGCATCCTCCCTCCTGCTCCCAAGGCTGTAGGATTATTTGACATACGAGACCTGCAGGGATTTCAGCATTGGACTGTGCGAAGAAGGCAAACAGGTAGATGGGAACATATAATAATAATAATAATATAATAATAGCTTATTGTCACAAGGTAGGCTTCAATGAAGTTACTGTGAAAAGCCCCCAGTCGCCACATTCCGGCACCTGTTAGTGGAGGCCAGTACGGGAATTCCTTCCAAGCCTCCCACAACATCCTGGGATACATTTCCTCAGGTCCCGGGGATTTATCTACCTTTAAGACTTCCAGCACCTCCTTCTCCATAATATGTACACTCCTCAAGACACACTATTTATTTCCACAAGTACCCTAACGTCCATGCCTTTCTCAACAGTAAATACCGATGAGAAATATTCATTTAGGATCTCACCCATCTCTTGTGGATCTGCACATAGATGACCTTGTAGAACCTCAAGAGGCCCTACTCCCTCCCTAGTTACTCTTTTGCCTTTTATGTATTTGTAGAAGCTCTTTGGATTCTCCTTTGTCTTATCTGCCAAAGCAATCTCATGTCCCCTTTTTGCCCTCCTGTTGTCTGTTAACTCTACTCCGACAACCTCTATACTCTTCACGGGATCCATTTGATCCCAGCTGCCTATGTATATCACATGCTTCCTCCTTCTTTTGGGTCCCAATATCCCGAGTCATCCAAGCTACTTCTACCAGCCATACCCTTCACTCTAAAAGGAATGTGCTTACCCTGAACCCTGGTTAACACACTTTTGAAAGCCTCCCTCTTACCAGCCATCCCTTTACCTGCCAACAGAATCCCCCAATCAACTTTTGAAAGTTCCTGTCTAATACCATCAAAATTGGCCTTGCCTCAATTTCATAGAATCATCATAGAATTTACAGTGCAGAAGGAGGCCATTCGGCCCATCGAGTCTGCACCGGCTCTTGGAAAGAGCACCCTACCCAAGGTCAACACCTCCACCCTATCCCCATAACCCAGTAACCCCACCCAACACTAAGGGCAATTTTGGACACTAAGGGCAATTTATCATGGCCAATCCACCTAACCATCACATCTTTGGACTGTGGGAGGAAACGTAGCACCCGGAGGAAACCCACGCACACACGGGGAGGATGTGCAGACTCCGCACAGACAGTGACCCAAGCCGGAATCGAACCTGGGACCCTGGAGCTGTGAAGCAATTGTGCTATCCACAATGCTACCGTGCTGCCCTAAAATTTAAAATTTTAACTTTCGGTCCAGACCTATCATTCTCCGTAGCTATCTTAAAACTAATGGAATTATGGTCATTGGTCCCAAAGTGATCCCTCACTAACACTTCTATCACCTGCTGATAGATTATAGATTTATTGATTTACTGATTATTTGGGACCCTTAAGAATTGATGCAGAATAATTTTTAAATTCAGTACTCAGACAGAAAATGGAACATCCACAAAGCCAAAGTCATGGTTTCAGATAAGAAAATCTGAGAATCGCTGTGCAAAGCTAATATTGTTTCAAAAGAAAAGTTGCATAAAGGCCTCCATAATGAATAAGTCATTGTTCCGCAATACATTTAGTAATAAGAAAGTATCACAGCCTAGCAACATAATAAAAGCAAATTACTGCGGATGCTGCTATTTGAAACGAAAGAGAAAATGCTGGAAAATCTCAGCAAGTCTGGCAGCATCTGTAGAGAGAGAAAAGAGCTAACGTTTCGAGTCCGATGACTCTTTGTCAAATTCACAGCCTAGCAACAGAAGCATTTAGTAAAAACCGATGAGAAATATTCATTTAGGATCTCACCCATCATAAAAATGTATCAAAAGTAAGTTTAATGCAAGCACCTTATCTTTGTAGAAATGGCATATGTGAGGGCAGCACGGTGGCGCAGTGGGTTAGCACTACAGCCTCACGGTGCTGAGGTCTCAGGTTCGATCCCGGCTCTGGGTCATTGTCCGTGTGGAGTTTGCACATTCTCCCTGTGTTTGCGTGGGTTTCTCCCCCACAACACAAAAATGTGCAGGATAGGTGGATTGGCCATGCTAAATTTCCCTTAATTGGAAAAAATGAATTGGGCACTCTAAAATTTAAAAGAAAAAAGAAATGTGATTTGTGCACGTAGACATTTAATTAATTTGGTGGACATTAGTGAATCTTAAGTATTGACCAATGCTTGGGTAACAAATCATGTCCTAAGTGACAGACAGTTGTTTGAATAAATCAGAAAGCCTCAGCTGAGAATTAGAGCCAATGAGAGTAAATAAGGGGTTAAGACCATAGATACATGGATTCCTTTAAAAGTAATACCTTGTGGATGAGGTTTTGTGCTTGAATTCCTGCCTTCCTGATCTTGAATCATCTATCTGCTTCTGTTTAAAGTAATTTCTTTATGCTTTTATGTTTAATGGTTTGTGCTATGTTCTGACCAGCTTATTTCTTATTTTGATCTAAGTTTTCGATTTAATTTTGTGCAAATGTATTAAAGGAACTCTTGAAAAATAAAGAGTGTTTTGGATACCTCTCCAACTGGACTGAGTACCTTATCCCGAGTAGAGATGAGAAGATCTTACGCCTGCCCTTCCTCATTTCTCAAGAGAAGGTCAAGTTTTGCTCCCTCTCTCGTCGGGCCATCCACAAACTGAATTCCTCCTGAATACATTTAACAAATTTCTCTCCATCCATGTGCCTAATGCTACGGCTGTCCCAGTCAATGTTGGGAAAGTTAAAGTCCTATTACCACCCTATTTTTCTTTCAGCTGTCTGTAACTTCCTTACATATCTGCTCCTCGATTTCCCGCTGCCTACTTGGGGGCCTGTAGTATAATCCTATCAAAGTGATCTCTACCTTCTTATTTTTCGGTTCTACTCATATAGATTCAGTGGCAAACGTTTGGCTATATCCCCTCTCAATACTGTCTTTAAAGTCACAGCACTAAATCAGTTCATTCCCCACTCTTTCCTTGTGGTACTGCAATTTTTTTCCTTTTAAAGTTACAGAGCAGATAAACGTGGGATAAATTTTCCCCTTTCCCGCCTCTTGGTTGACTGCAACGAGATGCATTTTTGAGAAAGAGTGTTTTTACTCTTTTTAGTACTGTGACTTTAAAGGACAGGCATGAAACAAGCTTCCTTCTAATTTTAACCCAGAAGTAAAGATAAACATTTATTTTTCATAACACTCAAAAGGTAAATATATTCACTCCTCAAATGCACAGAGGCATATGCAGAAGAAAAGGTTATTTCTATAGATGCAGCATGCACTTAAATTACTTGAAAGGTAGAAGAGGAAACAGGTCACTTCTTTACACAGTCCTTAACATTGTGGTTGAAACATTGCAGCTCTGAAGAATTCTCTCTTGGGTTTGCTGAGGACAAAGAAGGTTGCCTACTTCTGGCTTTTCAGGTGAAATTCTGGTTGAGCCTCTGTCGTGAAGAAATGTTTGTGGGTAAAATTAATACACCCCAATTATTTTCCTAAGGTGCTTTTTAAGGAAGGATCCTCCCTTATGCTGGGCGAGAGATAGATAGCTTCCCTCTCGCCTTCGTATCCCAGGCTGACCCATCGGGCTGCCTTGTGGATCAATAAGGTACTTCCAGGTATTACTTATCACATATCGTATTATGTCATGTGATCTCAGTGTCAATGCTTTCCATTGCCCATGCAATGAGTTGCTGGCTAAGAAATTCACCACAAAATGGAGAGTGTTTCCAATCTCATCAACACTCCAGCTATTGTCAGGAAACAGGAGCTTTTTAATGATCCAAATTTGCATTTGTGGGTACTAGAAGGTATAGTTTTAAGTAAGTTTAATTTTGTGTTTCTGTGTAAGAAAGGGTTAAAATTTTAGTTAACTTTATGGTAAACAACATGCCTGCATTTTTGTGGTTTAGTTTCATTTCAAACTGCCTGCATTGTAATTAAAGGTTTTTTTTTTTCAGTATTTTGATTGGCATTTTTTAAATAGTACAGAAAAAGTTTTTAACGAATAGTGCACCAGATATTTACATGTTGTACAGTTTCTTTTTAACATACTTTTTGACATTCAGCCTCCCCCCTCCCCCCGCCCCCCCCCCCCCCCCCCCCCCCCCCCCCTGCCCCCCATTGGTAGTCCCCTCTTCCGCCCTGGCTGTCACACTACTGAGCTCCGCTCCTCTTTTCGGTGTTTTTTGTTGTTGCTCTTGTGGGTTGGAGCGGGGGCGGGGGAGGTTGGGGGGATAGACTGCCACTCTCGGGTACGACTCCACCCTCACAACCTTGGATATCGCCTTGAATAAGGCTGTCCAGGACCCGACAAGTTTGGGACATGCCCAGAACATGTGGGCGTGTTTGGCCGGGTCTCCTGGCACCGTTCACATTTGGCCTCCACCTCCTGGAAGAACCTGTTCATTCGGGTTCTGGTTTGGTGCTCTCAGTGCACCACTTTAAACTGCATGAGGCTTAGCCTTGCGTAGAAGGAGGTGGAATTGGTCCTACTCAGTGCTTCGCTCCAGAGTCCCCAACCCACTACCATCCCCAGTTTTGCCTCCCATTTTCATCTGGCTTTGTCCATCGGTAGTCTTGCCCTATCCAGTAACCATCCATAGATGTTCCCACAGTTCCCCTCTCCTTACTGTCCGTGTTTATTAGTTCCGCTAGTAGTGTGTCTCTCGGTGCCCTGGGGTATCTTGCCGTCTCCTTGCGGAGAAAGTGTTCAATGTGGAGGTATCTGAGTTCCTGTCCTGTCACCATAGAAAGCATCCTATCGGGCTGCATCACAGCCTGGTATGGCAACTGCTCAGCCCAGGACCGCAAGAAACTTCAGAGAGTCATGAACACCGCCCAGTCCATCACACAAACCTGCCTCCCATCCATTGACTCCATCTACACCTCCCGCTGCCTGGGGAAAGCGGGCAGTATAATCAAAGATCCCTCCCACCCGGCTTACTCACTCTTCCAACTTCTTCCATCGGGCAGGAGATACAGAAGTCTGAGAACATGCACGAACAGACTCAAAAACAGCTTCTTCCCCATTGTCACCAGACTCCTAAATGACCCTCTTATGGACTGACCTCATTAACACTACACCCTGTGTGCTTCATCTGATGCCAGTGCTTATGTAGTTACATTGTATATGTTGTGTTGCCCTATTATGTATTTTCTTCTATTCCCTTTTCTTCTCATGTACTTAATGATCTGTTGAGCTGCTCGCAGAAAAATACTTTTCACTGTACCTCGACACACGTGACAATAAACAAATCCAATCCAATCCAATAATTCCAGGCCCTCCATCAGTTCGTCCAAGGCCGCTAGTCTGTCCCCTATGTAAAAGTCAGTGACTGCTAGCGTCCCCTCATCCTGTCTCCATTTTTTAAAGGAGGCATCGAGAATGGCTGGTGGGAATTTATGGTAGCCGCAGATGGGGGCGATAGAGGACATCTCGGTTAGACCGAAATGCTGCCTCATTTGATTCCATGTCTTCAGTGTGGCTACCAACACAGGGCAGGATGTGTATTTCGTCAGAGGGGATGGGAGCGCTGCCGTGGCGAGGGACTGGAGGAGGAGGACTCCTCCAACCTCATGTTGGGTTCACATATCCATCCCCTTACCCTCTCCGCCGTAGCTGCCCAGTGGTGTCTCTCCCCCCCCCCCCCACCCCACGTTTGGGTTCACTGGGACTGTCTTAGTCTTGCCCAGGTTGAGTTTGTAGCCCGAGAAGGCCCTGAACTCTTCCAGGAGCTTCATGAATGCTTTCAGGCCATTCTGTGGGTCTGAGACGTAGAGGAGCAGATCCTCCGCATAGAGTGAGACTCTGTGCTCTCTGCCACCTCTTCGGATGCCCTTCCAGCTTTTCGCATCTCGCAGAGCAATCACCAGAGGTTCAATTACCAGGACGAACAGGAATGGGGACAGTGGGAATCCCTGCCATGTGCCTCTGTGCAGCTGGAAGTATTCAGAGCTGGTGGTGTTGGTCCAAACGCTCGCCTTTGGGGCATTAAGATTGGGGGTGTCAAGATTCAGAACAGAGATAAAAAAGCCAACATAAGTGTACTTTACCTGAATGCTCGTAGTATTCGGAATAAGGTAAATGAGTTGATGGCGCAAATCATCGTGAATGACTATGATTTAGTGGCCATTACTGAAACATGGTTAAAGGATGGTCACGACTGGGAGTTAAATATCCGAGGGTATCAAACTTTTCGGAAGGACAGAGTGGATGGTAAGGGAGGTGGTGTAGATCTGTTATTTAAGGATGACATCCGGGCACAGTAAGGGATGACATCAGTGCTATGGAGGATAAGGTTGAATCCATTTGGGTGGAAATCAGGAATAGTAAGGCGAAAAGGTCACTGATAGGAGTAATCTATCGGCCACCAATAGTAACATTATGGTGGGGCAGGCAATAAACAAAGAAATAACAGATGCATGTAGAAATGGTACAGCAGTTATCATGGGGGATTTTAATCTACATGTTGATTGGTTTAACCAGGTCGGTCAAGGCAGCCTTGAGGAGCGGTTTATAGAATGTATCCGCGATAGTTTCCTAGAACAGTATGTAATGGAACCTACGAGGGAACAAGCGGTCCTAGATCTGGTCCTGTGTAATGAGACAGGATTGATTCAGGGTCTCATAGTTAGGGATACTCTCGGAAGGAACGATCACAATATGGTGGAATTTAAAATACAGATGGAGGGTGAGAAGGTAAAATGAAACACTAGTGTTTTGTGCTTAAACAAAGGAGATTACAATGGGATGAGAGAAGAACTAGCTAAGGTAGACTGGGAGCAAAGACTTTATAGTGAAACAGTTGAGGAACAGTGGAGAACCTTCCAAGTGATTTTTCACAGTGCTCAGCAAAGGTTTATACCAACAAAAGGAAGGACGGTAAAAAGAGGGAAAATCGACCGTGGATATCTAAGGAAATAAGGGAGAGTACAGCTTCAACATGGAGGCGCCTTTCTCCAACATTTAAAAAAATGTACTTTTGAAGCTCTCAAGTTTTTACAATTATTGCATCAAAACAAAAGAAAAAGAGAAAAAAGCCTCAGATATCAATGCAAAACAGGTACAGCACACAACAGAAGTCATTGCAAACATAGTAATAGGTAAGACCGGATGAGTCAGGGACAACGTGTTCCTTCCACAGATACAAGATCCCTCTGCACCAAAGCAGAATTCAGTCAACAGCATAGAGTTACATCATACCCATAAAAAAAGGAGTAAAAAAACCACAACAGCCCCAGAGCTAAGAGGGAATTACACTGACAACCACAACGCAATCAAACTCGCTTCCAGACCCAGGACAGAGCAGACAACCATCCTATAACTACAAGACTACAGTAAGAATTCTTACAACACCAGGTAAAAGTCCAACAGGTTTATTTGGAATCACGAGCTTTCAGCGCATAGCTCCTTCATCAAGTGAGTGAAGAGGTAGGTTACACAAACACAGCATATATAGACAAAGCCATGATGCAAGATGATACTTTGAATGCGAGTCTTTGCAGGTAATTAAGTCTTTACAGGTCCAGCTGGTACGACTGAAGAGAGGGATAATCACATGTTAAAGAGGTGTGAGTTGTCTCAAGCCAGGACAGTTGGTAGGATTTCGCAAGCCCAGGCCAGGTGGTGGGGGTTAAATGTAGTGAGACATGAATCCAAGGTCCCGATTGAGGCCCACTCATGAGTGCGGAACTTGGCTATCGGTTTCTGCTCGGCGATTCTGCATTGTCGTGTGTCCTGAAGGCCGCCCTTGAGAACGCTTACCCGAAGATCAGAGGGAGAGAAAAGAACACAAATTGAGGGAGGAAAAGAAGGAGGGAAAATACAAAATGTGAAGAGTAGACCAGTCAACCCCTCGAACCTGATCTTCCGACCATTAAGACCATGCCTGATTTTCTCCCGGCACTATTGCTTGACTGCTCCAGGGTCCCGGGTTCGATTCCTGGCTTGGGTCACTGTCTGTGCGGAGTCTGCACGTTCTCCCCATGTCTGCGTGGGTTTCCTCCCGGTGCTCCGGTTTCCTCCCACAGTCCAAAGATGTGCAGGTTAGGTGGATTGGCCGTGATAAATTGCTGCCAGGAGACGAACAAGGAAGCTCAAGATTTACCAGAAAAGGTGGAAGGAGGAGTTGAGGCCTTAATCAGATCGGCCATGATCGCATCGAATGGCGGAGGAGGCTCGAGCGGCCGAATGGCCTACTCTAGATCCTAATTTGAATGTTTGTATTAGTTGGAGATGGGAAGACAGGGGAGATTATGACTAATTCCTTTTGCTTTTCCACTGTCCAGTTACATTTATTGAAGATTCTTCATGACTAACGTTGCCACGATAAAGAAAATAATCCCGAAAGACAGAGTTTTAAGCCTTTGATTCCATCTGGTAAAGCGCAACTACAAAATTTCCCCTTTACACTAATTGGGTGCCATTCCTGATGACAGAGCCAGCCACGTGTGCCACTTACTCTCTACTCCTCTTTCCATTTTCCATGTGACTCTCAATAAAAACATAAGTGCTGGTGAAATTCCACAGTGGAAGCTTTTCATTGGTCAAACCTGCTATAATCCACTTTATAGGAGGGATGTGATAGCACTGGACAGGGTGCAGAGGAGATTTACCAGGATGTTGCCTGGGTTGGGGAGTTTTAGTTACAAAGAGAGATTGGATAGCCTGGGGTTGTTTTCCCTGGAGCAGAGGAGACTGAGGGGAGACATGACTGAGATGGATAAAATTATGATAGGCATAGATCGAGTAGACAGGAAGAAACTATTCCCCTTGGTGGAGGAATCAATGTCCAGGGGGCATAAATTTAAGGGAAGGTGCAGGAGGTTTAGAGGGGATGTGAGGACAGGGTGGTGGGAGTTTGGACCTCGTTGCCTGAAAGGGTAGTGGTGGCAGAGACCCTCAGGACATAAGAAGTATTTAGATGTGCACTTGCAATCCCAAGGCATACAAGTGCTGGAAATTGGGATGAGAATACTTAGGTAGTTGTTTTTGACTGGCCCAGGCATGAAGGGTCGAAGGGTCTTTTCTGTGCTGTACACCTCTATGTGTCTGCAGGTAGCTGACAATGCTGCGGTCACTGGTGAGCTTTAAAGCAGTCCCCTGAACAGAAAGGGAAGCTAGGGCTAAATCGCTGGCTTTGAAAGCAGACCAAGGCAGGCCATCAGCACGGTTCGATTCCCGTAACAGCCTCCCTGAACAGGCGCCGGAATGTGGCGACTAGGGGTTTTTCACTGTAACTTCATTTGAAGCCGACTTGTGACAATAAGCGATTTTCATTTCATTTTATTTCATGGTCATAACATTGCTGTCAATTGCCAGTGACCATCTTCCACAATGCTTCCCTGGATGGCTACACCCTAATCTGTCTTCTGCTCTGGTGTTGCCTGTTACGGTTATCATAGGCTCTGTTGTTGACCAGAAATAGCCCTCCTGCGGTGCATCCTCCCTCCTGCTCCCAAGGCTGTAGGATTATTTGACATACGAGACCTGCAGGGATTTCAGCATTGGACTGTGCGAAGAAGGCAAACAGGTAGATGGGAACATATAATAATAATAATAATATAATAATAGCTTATTGTCACAAGGTAGGCTTCAATGAAGTTACTGTGAAAAGCCCCCAGTCGCCACATTCCGGCACCTGTTAGTGGAGGCCAGTACGGGAATTCCTTCCAAGCCTCCCACAACATCCTGGGATACATTTCCTCAGGTCCCGGGGATTTATCTACCTTTAAGACTTCCAGCACCTCCTTCTCCATAATATGTACACTCCTCAAGACACACTATTTATTTCCACAAGTACCCTAACGTCCATGCCTTTCTCAACAGTAAATACCGATGAGAAATATTCATTTAGGATCTCACCCATCTCTTGTGGATCTGCACATAGATGACCTTGTAGAACCTCAAGAGGCCCTACTCCCTCCCTAGTTACTCTTTTGCCTTTTATGTATTTGTAGAAGCTCTTTGGATTCTCCTTTGTCTTATCTGCCAAAGCAATCTCATGTCCCCTTTTTGCCCTCCTGTTGTCTGTTAACTCTACTCCGACAACCTCTATACTCTTCACGGGATCCATTTGATCCCAGCTGCCTATGTATATCACATGCTTCCTCCTTCTTTTGGGTCCCAATATCCCGAGTCATCCAAGCTACTTCTACCAGCCATACCCTTCACTCTAAAAGGAATGTGCTTACCCTGAACCCTGGTTAACACACTTTTGAAAGCCTCCCTCTTACCAGCCATCCCTTTACCTGCCAACAGAATCCCCCAATCAACTTTTGAAAGTTCCTGTCTAATACCATCAAAATTGGCCTTGCCTCAATTTCATAGAATCATCATAGAATTTACAGTGCAGAAGGAGGCCATTCGGCCCATCGAGTCTGCACCGGCTCTTGGAAAGAGCACCCTACCCAAGGTCAACACCTCCACCCTATCCCCATAACCCAGTAACCCCACCCAACACTAAGGGCAATTTTGGACACTAAGGGCAATTTATCATGGCCAATCCACCTAACCATCACATCTTTGGACTGTGGGAGGAAACGTAGCACCCGGAGGAAACCCACGCACACACGGGGAGGATGTGCAGACTCCGCACAGACAGTGACCCAAGCCGGAATCGAACCTGGGACCCTGGAGCTGTGAAGCAATTGTGCTATCCACAATGCTACCGTGCTGCCCTAAAATTTAAAATTTTAACTTTCGGTCCAGACCTATCATTCTCCGTAGCTATCTTAAAACTAATGGAATTATGGTCATTGGTCCCAAAGTGATCCCTCACTAACACTTCTATCACCTGCTGATAGATTATAGATTTATTGATTTACTGATTATTTGGGACCCTTAAGAATTGATGCAGAATAATTTTTAAATTCAGTACTCAGACAGAAAATGGAACATCCACAAAGCCAAAGTCATGGTTTCAGATAAGAAAATCTGAGAATCGCTGTGCAAAGCTAATATTGTTTCAAAAGAAAAGTTGCATAAAGGCCTCCATAATGAATAAGTCATTGTTCCGCAATACATTTAGTAATAAGAAAGTATCACAGCCTAGCAACATAATAAAAGCAAATTACTGCGGATGCTGCTATTTGAAACGAAAGAGAAAATGCTGGAAAATCTCAGCAAGTCTGGCAGCATCTGTAGAGAGAGAAAAGAGCTAACGTTTCGAGTCCGATGACTCTTTGTCAAATTCACAGCCTAGCAACAGAAGCATTTAGTAAAAACCGATGAGAAATATTCATTTAGGATCTCACCCATCATAAAAATGTATCAAAAGTAAGTTTAATGCAAGCACCTTATCTTTGTAGAAATGGCATATGTGAGGGCAGCACGGTGGCGCAGTGGGTTAGCACTACAGCCTCACGGTGCTGAGGTCTCAGGTTCGATCCCGGCTCTGGGTCATTGTCCGTGTGGAGTTTGCACATTCTCCCTGTGTTTGCGTGGGTTTCTCCCCCACAACACAAAAATGTGCAGGATAGGTGGATTGGCCATGCTAAATTTCCCTTAATTGGAAAAAATGAATTGGGCACTCTAAAATTTAAAAGAAAAAAGAAATGTGATTTGTGCACGTAGACATTTAATTAATTTGGTGGACATTAGTGAATCTTAAGTATTGACCAATGCTTGGGTAACAAATCATGTCCTAAGTGACAGACAGTTGTTTGAATAAATCAGAAAGCCTCAGCTGAGAATTAGAGCCAATGAGAGTAAATAAGGGGTTAAGACCATAGATACATGGATTCCTTTAAAAGTAATACCTTGTGGATGAGGTTTTGTGCTTGAATTCCTGCCTTCCTGATCTTGAATCATCTATCTGCTTCTGTTTAAAGTAATTTCTTTATGCTTTTATGTTTAATGGTTTGTGCTATGTTCTGACCAGCTTATTTCTTATTTTGATCTAAGTTTTCGATTTAATTTTGTGCAAATGTATTAAAGGAACTCTTGAAAAATAAAGAGTGTTTTGGATACCTCTCCAACTGGACTGAGTACCTTATCCCGAGTAGAGATGAGAAGATCTTACGCCTGCCCTTCCTCATTTCTCAAGAGAAGGTCAAGTTTTGCTCCCTCTCTCGTCGGGCCATCCACAAACTGAATTCCTCCTGAATACATTTAACAAATTTCTCTCCATCCATGTGCCTAATGCTACGGCTGTCCCAGTCAATGTTGGGAAAGTTAAAGTCCTATTACCACCCTATTTTTCTTTCAGCTGTCTGTAACTTCCTTACATATCTGCTCCTCGATTTCCCGCTGCCTACTTGGGGGCCTGTAGTATAATCCTATCAAAGTGATCTCTACCTTCTTATTTTTCGGTTCTACTCATATAGATTCAGTGGCAAACGTTTGGCTATATCCCCTCTCAATACTGTCTTTAAAGTCACAGCACTAAATCAGTTCATTCCCCACTCTTTCCTTGTGGTACTGCAATTTTTTTCCTTTTAAAGTTACAGAGCAGATAAACGTGGGATAAATTTTCCCCTTTCCCGCCTCTTGGTTGACTGCAACGAGATGCATTTTTGAGAAAGAGTGTTTTTACTCTTTTTAGTACTGTGACTTTAAAGGACAGGCATGAAACAAGCTTCCTTCTAATTTTAACCCAGAAGTAAAGATAAACATTTATTTTTCATAACACTCAAAAGGTAAATATATTCACTCCTCAAATGCACAGAGGCATATGCAGAAGAAAAGGTTATTTCTATAGATGCAGCATGCACTTAAATTACTTGAAAGGTAGAAGAGGAAACTGGTCACTTCTTTACACAGTCCTTAACATTGTGGTTGAAACATTGCAGCTCTGAAGAATTCTCTCTTGGGTTTGCTGAGGACAAAGAAGGTTGCCTACTTCTGGCTTTTCAGGTGAAATTCTGGTTGAGCCTCTGTCGTGAAGAAATGTTTGTGGGTAAAATTAATACACCCCAATTATTTTCCTAAGGTGCTTTTTAAGGAAGGATCCTCCCTTATGCTGGGCGAGAGATAGATAGCTTCCCTCTCGCCTTCGTATCCCAGGCTGACCCATCGGGCTGCCTTGTGGATCAATAAGGTACTTCCAGGTATTACTTATCACATATCGTATTATGTCATGTGATCTCAGTGTCAATGCTTTCCATTGCCCATGCAATGAGTTGCTGGCTAAGAAATTCACCACAAAATGGAGAGTGTTTCCAATCTCATCAACACTCCAGCTATTGTCAGGAAACAGGAGCTTTTTAATGATCCAAATTTGCATTTGTGGGTACTAGAAGGTATAGTTTTAAGTAAGTTTAATTTTGTGTTTCTGTGTAAGAAAGGGTTAAAATTTTAGTTAACTTTATGGTAAACAACATGCCTGCATTTTTGTGGTTTAGTTTCATTTCAAACTGCCTGCATTGTAATTAAAGGTTTTTTTTTTTCAGTATTTTGATTGGCATTTTTTAAATAGTACAGAAAAAGTTTTTAACGAATAGTGCACCAGATATTTACATGTTGTACAGTTTCTTTTTAACATACTTTTTGACATTCAGCCTCCCCCCTCCCCCCGCCCCCCCCCCCCCCCCCCCCCCCCCCTGCCCCCCATTGGTAGTCCCCTCTTCCGCCCTGGCTGTCACACTACTGAGCTCCGCTCCTCTTTTCGGTGTTTTTTGTTGTTGCTCTTGTGGGTTGGAGCGGGGGCGGGGGAGGTTGGGGGGATAGACTGCCACTCTCGGGTACGACTCCACCCTCACAACCTTGGATATCGCCTTGAATAAGGCTGTCCAGGACCCGACAAGTTTGGGACATGCCCAGAACATGTGGGCGTGTTTGGCCGGGTCTCCTGGCACCGTTCACATTTGGCCTCCACCTCCTGGAAGAACCTGTTCATTCGGGTTCTGGTTTGGTGCTCTCAGTGCACCACTTTAAACTGCATGAGGCTTAGCCTTGCGTAGAAGGAGGTGGAATTGGTCCTACTCAGTGCTTCGCTCCAGAGTCCCCAACCCACTACCATCCCCAGTTTTGCCTCCCATTTTCATCTGGCTTTGTCCATCGGTAGTCTTGCCCTATCCAGTAACCATCCATAGATGTTCCCACAGTTCCCCTCTCCTTACTGTCCGTGTTTATTAGTTCCGCTAGTAGTGTGTCTCTCGGTGCCCTGGGGTATCTTGCCGTCTCCTTGCGGAGAAAGTGTTCAATGTGGAGGTATCTGAGTTCCTGTCCTGTCACCATAGAAAGCATCCTATCGGGCTGCATCACAGCCTGGTATGGCAACTGCTCAGCCCAGGACCGCAAGAAACTTCAGAGAGTCATGAACACCGCCCAGTCCATCACACAAACCTGCCTCCCATCCATTGACTCCATCTACACCTCCCGCTGCCTGGGGAAAGCGGGCAGTATAATCAAAGATCCCTCCCACCCGGCTTACTCACTCTTCCAACTTCTTCCATCGGGCAGGAGATACAGAAGTCTGAGAACATGCACGAACAGACTCAAAAACAGCTTCTTCCCCATTGTCACCAGACTCCTAAATGACCCTCTTATGGACTGACCTCATTAACACTACACCCTGTGTGCTTCATCTGATGCCAGTGCTTATGTAGTTACATTGTATATGTTGTGTTGCCCTATTATGTATTTTCTTCTATTCCCTTTTCTTCTCATGTACTTAATGATCTGTTGAGCTGCTCGCAGAAAAATACTTTTCACTGTACCTCGACACACGTGACAATAAACAAATCCAATCCAATCCAATAATTCCAGGCCCTCCATCAGTTCGTCCAAGGCCGCTAGTCTGTCCCCTATGTAAAAGTCAGTGACTGCTAGCGTCCCCTCATCCTGTCTCCATTTTTTAAAGGAGGCATCGAGAATGGCTGGTGGGAATTTATGGTAGCCGCAGATGGGGGCGATAGAGGACATCTCGGTTAGACCGAAATGCTGCCTCATTTGATTCCATGTCTTCAGTGTGGCTACCAACACAGGGCAGGATGTGTATTTCGTCAGAGGGGATGGGAGCGCTGCCGTGGCGAGGGACTGGAGGAGGAGGACTCCTCCAACCTCATGTTGGGTTCACATATCCATCCCCTTACCCTCTCCGCCGTAGCTGCCCAGTGGTGTCTCTCCCCCCCCCCCCACCCCACGTTTGGGTTCACTGGGACTGTCTTAGTCTTGCCCAGGTTGAGTTTGTAGCCCGAGAAGGCCCTGAACTCTTCCAGGAGCTTCATGAATGCTTTCAGGCCATTCTGTGGGTCTGAGACGTAGAGGAGCAGATCCTCCGCATAGAGTGAGACTCTGTGCTCTCTGCCACCTCTTCGGATGCCCTTCCAGCTTTTCGCATCTCGCAGAGCAATCACCAGAGGTTCAATTACCAGGACGAACAGGAATGGGGACAGTGGGAATCCCTGCCATGTGCCTCTGTGCAGCTGGAAGTATTCAGAGCTGGTGGTGTTGGTCCAAACGCTCGCCTTTGGGGCATTAAGATTGGGGGTGTCAAGATTCAGAACAGAGATAAAAAAGCCAACATAAGTGTACTTTACCTGAATGCTCGTAGTATTCGGAATAAGGTAAATGAGTTGATGGCGCAAATCATCGTGAATGACTATGATTTAGTGGCCATTACTGAAACATGGTTAAAGGATGGTCACGACTGGGAGTTAAATATCCGAGGGTATCAAACTTTTCGGAAGGACAGAGTGGATGGTAAGGGAGGTGGTGTAGATCTGTTATTTAAGGATGACATCCGGGCACAGTAAGGGATGACATCAGTGCTATGGAGGATAAGGTTGAATCCATTTGGGTGGAAATCAGGAATAGTAAGGCGAAAAGGTCACTGATAGGAGTAATCTATCGGCCACCAATAGTAACATTATGGTGGGGCAGGCAATAAACAAAGAAATAACAGATGCATGTAGAAATGGTACAGCAGTTATCATGGGGGATTTTAATCTACATGTTGATTGGTTTAACCAGGTCGGTCAAGGCAGCCTTGAGGAGCGGTTTATAGAATGTATCCGCGATAGTTTCCTAGAACAGTATGTAATGGAACCTACGAGGGAACAAGCGGTCCTAGATCTGGTCCTGTGTAATGAGACAGGATTGATTCAGGGTCTCATAGTTAGGGATACTAACTATGTTTTTAACGAATAGTGCACCAGATATTTACATGTTGTACAGTTTCTTTTTAACATACTTTTTGACATTCAGCCTCCCCCCTCCCCCCCCCCCCCCCCCTCCCTGCCCCCCATTGGTAGTCCCCTCTTCCGCCCTGGCTGTCACACTACTGAGCTCCGCTCCTCTTTTCGGTGTTTTTTGTTGTTGCTCTTGTGGGTTGGAGCGGGGGCGGGTGAGGTTGGGGGGATAGACTGCCACTCTCGGGTACGACTCCACCCTCACAACCTTGGATATCGCCTTGAAGAAGGCTGTCCAGGACCCGACAAGTTTGGGACATGCCCAGAACATGTGGGCGTGTTTGGCCGGGCCTCCTGGCACCGTTCACATTTGGCCTCCACCTCCTGGAAGAACCTGTTCATTCGGGTTCTGGTTTGGTGCTCTCAGTGCACCACTTTAAACTGCATGAGGCTTAGCCTTGCGTAGAAGGAGGTGGAATTGGTCCTACTCAGTGCTTCGCTCCAGAGTCCCCAACCCACTACCATCCCCAGTTTTGCCTCCCATTTTCATCTGGCTTTGTCCATCGGTAGTCTTGCCCTATCCAGTAACCATCCATAGATGTTCCCACAGTTCCCCTCTCCTTACTGTCCGTGTTTATTAGTTCCGCTAGTAGTGTGTCTCTCGGTGCCCTGGGGTATCTTGCCGTCTCCTTGCGGAGAAAGTGTTCAATGTGGAGGTATCTGAGTTCCTGTCCTGTCACCATAGAAAGCATCCTATCGGGCTGCATCACAGCCTGGTATGGCAACTGCTCAGCCCAGGACCGCAAGAAACTTCAGAGAGTCGTGAACACCGCCCAGTCCATCACACAAACCTGCCTCCCATCCATTGACTCCATCTACACCTCCCGCTGCCTGGGGAAAGCGGGCAGTATAATCAAAGATCCCTCCCACCCGGCTTACTCACTCTTCCAACTTCTTCCATCGGGCAGGAGATACAGAAGTCTGAGAACATGCACGAACAGACTCAAAAACAGCTTCTTCCCCACTGTCACCAGCCTCCTAAATGACCCTCTTATGGATTGACCTCATTAACACTACACCCTGTGTGCTTCATCTGATGCCAGTGCTTATGTAGTTACATTGTATATGTTGTGTTGCCCTATTATGTATTTTCTTCTATTCCCTTTTCTTCTCATGTACTTAATGATCTGTTGAGCTGCTCGCAGAAAAATACTTTTCACTGTACCTCGACACACGTGACAATAAACAAATCCAATCCAATCCAATAATTCCAGGCCCTCCATCAGTTCGTCCAAGGCCGCTAGTCTGTCCCCTATGTAAAAGTCAGTGACTGCTAGCGTCCCCTCATCCTGTCTCCATTTTTTAAAGGAGGCATCGAGAATGGCTGGTGGGAATTTATGGTAGCCGCAGATGGGGGCGATAGAGGACATCTCGGTTAGACCGAAATGCTGCCTCATTTGATTCCATGTCTTCAGTGTGGCTACCAACACAGGGCAGGATGTGTATTTCGTCAGAGGGGATGGGAGCGCTGCCGTGGCGAGGGACTGGAGGAGGAGGACTCCTCCAACCTCATGTTGGGTTCACATATCCATCCCCTTACCCTCTCCGCCGTAGCTGCCCAGTGGTGTCTCCCCCCCCCCACCCCACGTTTGGGTTCACTGGGACTGTCTTAGTCTTGCCCAGGTTGAGTTTGTAGCCCGAGAAGGCCCTGAACTCTTCCAGGAGCTTCATGAATGCTTTCAGGCCATTCTGTGGGTCTGAGACGTAGAGGAGCAGATCCTCCGCATAGAGTGAGACTCTGTGCTCTCTGCCACCTCTTCGGATGCCCTTCCAGCTTTTCGCATCTCGCAGAGCAATCACCAGAGGTTCAATTACCAGGACGAACAGGAATGGGGACAGTGGGAATCCCTGCCATGTGCCTCTGTGCAGCTGGAAGTATTCAGAGCTGGTGGTGTTGGTCCAAACGCTCGCCTTTGGGGCATTAAGATTGGGGGTGTCAAGATTCAGAACAGAGATAAAAAAGCCAACATAAGTGTACTTTACCTGAATGCTCGTAGTATTCGGAATAAGGTAAATGAGTTGATGGCGCAAATCATCGTGAATGACTATGATTTAGTGGCCATTACTGAAACATGGTTAAAGGATGGTCACGACTGGGAGTTAAATATCCGAGGGTATCAAACTTTTCGGAAGGACAGAGTGGATGGTAAGGGAGGTGGTGTAGCTCTGTTATTTAAGGATGACATCCGGGCACAGTAAGGGATGACATCAGTGCTATGGAGGATAAGGTTGAATCCATTTGGGTGGAAATCAGGAATAGTAAGGCGAAAAGGTCACTGATAGGAGTAATCTATCGGCCACCAATAGTAACATTATGGTGGGGCAGGCAATAAACAAAGAAATAACAGATGCATGTAGAAATGGTACAGCAGTTATCATGGGGGATTTTAATCTACATGTTGATTGGTTTAACCAGGTCGGTCAAGGCAGCCTTGAGGAGCGGTTTATAGAATGTATCCGCGATAGTTTCCTAGAACAGTATGTAATGGAACCTACGAGGGAACAAGCGGTCCTAGATCTGGTCCTGTGTAATGAGACAGGATTGATTCAGGGTCTCATAGTTAGGGATACTCTCGGAAGGAACGATCACAATATGGTGGAATTTAAAATACAGATGGAGGGTGAGAAGGTAAAATGAAACACTAGTGTTTTGTGCTTAAACAAAGGAGATTACAATGGGATGAGAGAAGAACTAGCTAAGGTAGACTGGGAGCAAAGACTTTATAGTGAAACAGTTGAGGAACAGTGGAGAACCTTCCAAGTGATTTTTCACAGTGCTCAGCAAAGGTTTATACCAACAAAAGGAAGGACGGTAAAAAGAGGGAAAATCGACCGTGGATATCTAAGGAAATAAGGGAGAGTATCAAATTGAAGGAAAAAACATACAAAGGACTGGGAAATCTTTAGGGGGCAACAGAAAGCTACTAAAAAAGCTATAAAGAAGAGTAAGATAGATTATGAGAGTAAACTTGCTCAGAATATAAAAATAGATAGTAAAAGTTTCTACAAATACATAAAACAAAAAAGAGTGGCTAAGGTAAATATTTGTCCTTTAGAGGATGAGAAGGGAGATTTAATAATGGGAGATGAGGAAATGGCTGAGGAACTGAACAGGTTTTTTGGGTCGGTCTTCACAGTGGAAGACACAAATAACATGCCAGTGACTGATGGAAATGAGGCTATGACAGGTGAGGACCTTGAGAGGATTGTTATCACCAAGGAGGTAGTGATGGGCAAGCTAATGGGGCTAAAGGTAGACAAGTCTCCTGGACCTGATGGAATGCATCCCAGAGTGCTAAAAGAGATGGCTAGGGAAATTGCAAATGCACTAGTGATAATTTACCAACATTCACGAGACTCTGGGGTGGTCCCGGCGGATTGGAAATTAGCAAACGTGACACCACTGTTTAAAAAAGGAGGTAGGCAGAAAGTGGGTAATTATAGGCCAGTGAGCTTAACTTCGGTAGTAGGGAAGATGCTGGAATCTATCATCAAGGAAGAAATAGCGAGGCATCTGGATGGAAATTGTCCCATTGGACAGACGCAGCATGGGTTCATAAAGGGCAGGTCGTGCCTAACTAATTTAGTGGAATTTTTTGAGGACATTAACAGTGCGGTAGATAACGGGGAGCCAATGGATGTGGTATATCTGGATTTCCAGAAAGCCTTTGACAAGGTGCCACACAAAAGGTTGTTGCATAAGATAAAGATGCATGGCATTCAGGGGAAAGTAGTAGCATGGATAGAGGATTGGTTAATTAATAGAAAGCAAAGAGTGGGGATTAATGGGTGTTTCTCTGGTTGGCAATCAGTAGCGAGTGGTGTCCCTCAGGGATCAGTGTTGGGCCCACAACTGTTCACAATTTACATAGATAATTTGGAGTTGGGGACCAAGGGCAACATGTCCCAAGTTTACAGACGACACTAAGATGAGTGGTAAAGCAAAAAGTGCCGAGGATACTGGAAGTCGGTCGAGGGATTTGGATAGGTTAAGTGAATGGGCTAGGGACTGGCAGATGGAATACAATGTTGACAAATGTGAGGTTATCCATTTTGGTAGGAATAACAGCAAAAGGGATTATTATTTAAATGATAAAATATTAAAACATGCTGCTGTGCAGAGAGACCTGGGTGTGCTAGTGCATGAGTCGCAAAAAGTTGGTTTACAGGTGCAACAGGTGATTAAGAAGGCAAATAGAATTTTGTACTTCATTGCTAGAGGGATGGAGTTTAAGACTAGGGAGGTTATGCTGCAATTGTATAAGGTGTTAGTGAGGCCACACCTGGAGTATTGTGTTCAGTTTTGGTCTCCTTACTTGAGAAAGGACGTACTGGCACTGGAGGGTGTGCAGAGGAGATTCACTAGGTTAATCCCAGAGCTGAAGGGGTTGGATTACGAGGAGAGGTTGAGTAGACTGGGACTGTACTCGTTGGAATTTAGAAGGATGAGGGGGATTTTATAGAAACATATAAGATTATGAAGGGAATAGATAGGATAGATGCGGGGAGGTTGTTTCCACTGTCGGGTGAAAGCAGAACTAGGGGGCATAGCCTCAAAATAAGGGGAAGTAGATTTAGGACTGAGTTTAGGAAGAACTTCTTCACCCAAAGGGTTGTGAATCTATGGAATTCCTTGCCCAGTGAAGCAGTAGAGGCTCCTTCATTAAATGTTTTTAAGATAAAGATAGATAGTTTTTTGAAGAATAAAGTGATTAAGGGTTATGGTGTTTGGGCCGGAAAGTGGAGCTGAGTCCACAAAAGATCAGCCATGATCTCATTGAATGGTGGAGCAGGCTCGAGGGGCCAGATGGCCTACTCCTGCTCCTAGTTCTTATGTTCTTATGTTCATTGTACAGGAGTTTCACCCAGGAGGTGAACCCTGCTCCTACCCCAAACCGCTCCAGTACTTCAAGGACGTATTTCCACTCGACTCTGTCGAAGGCTTTTTCTGTATCCAGGGAGATGATCACCTCTGGTGGGGTCATTATTTCATTCAGCACCCGCCTGATATTCACAGTTAGCTGTCTCCCCTTGACAAAGCCCATCTGGTCCTCTGCGACTAGCCCTGGTACGCAGCTCTCCAGTCGCTTGGCCAGGACCTTCGCGAATATCTTTGCGTTCACATTGAGTAGCGAAATGGGTCTGTATGATCCACATTCCGTCGGGTCTTTTTCTTTTTTGGGTATCAGCGATATCGTAGCCTGTGTTAGCGTAGGAGGCTGAATGCCCCTCGCCAGTCGGTCTGCAAACATGTCCCTTAAATGTGGGACCCGAGCCGGTGCAAATTTTGTATAGAAGTCCGCCGGGAACCCATCCGGTCCCAGCGGCTTCCCCGCCTGCATGGAGCTGATGCACTCCATGATCTCTCCTGTCATAATATCCACGCATGTATATAATGAAGTGCAGACAGGCAGTGATTGACACACAGGATGACCAGTAACCACACAGCAAAGTGCAGCCAATCACCAGACAGGACTACCACTATAAAGCCAGAGGGCACTAGGTTTCCCGCTCTCCCTGGACCCAGCCACTGAGACAGTCAGAGTCCACGAGCTAGCAAGTGCAAACACCATGCGGTAGCTAGTAAGTCTGGTCAGGGTACTTCAAGGTTTCCAGTCAGTTCAGTATAGTGTCGACCCACAGCTGAATATGTACATCAGTTCTATCGTTGAATAAAACAGTGTTGGATCTTTTCCAGTGTTAGACGTCTGTTTCTAGCTTCCCTTCATCGAGTGCAGTCCACATCGAACCTACCTGCCAAACACATCATGGTACCAGAGTGATACTGATCTTGACGGACCTACCTCGAGTGAATCAGCATTGACCAGCAAACAGCCATCTGGTGAAATGGAGAACATCCAGCCTCCTCCGCATCTCCGGCAACCTCGGCGCCAATTGGAAACTCTTCAAGCAAAAGTTCCTCTTGTACATCGAGGCCTCTGACCTCAAAGCAGCATCGGATGCCAGGCAGATCACGCTATTTCTCTCCATCACGGGGACCACACCATCCACATCTACAACTCCCTTACGTTCATGAATGGCGAAGACAAAACAAAATTTAAAACAGTCCTGCTGAAGTTTGACAGCCACTGCGACATTGAGGTGAATGAGAGCTTTGAACGGTACGTTTTCCAGCAGAGGCTTTGGGGTAAGGATGAACCTTTTCAGTCTTTCGTGACCCATCTCCGCATGCTAGCGCAGTCATGTAACTATGACTCGACGGCTGATTCCATGATCCGGGATCAGATCGTTTTCGGGGTCCACTCCGACTCCCTTCAGCAGCAGATCCTGAAAGTCAAACAGTTGATCCTCTTTGTCGCTATCGAGACGTGTGTTGTCCATGAGTATGCTAAGAATCGTTACTCCCACATCAGGGTGGCAGAAACTGCAAAGCTGGCCTCCCATGAGGTGGAACGGGTGCAGGCCATTGCACAAATGCAGGGCCTGAGCATCGAGGAGAGTGGCCATTTTGCTAATTTTTCCCGGGTCCCTGCGCATGCGCGCCACGACCGAGTGGAAGATGAGGCCAACAACCCGACTACGTAGGTGCGTACGTCGACCGACCGCACTGCGCATGCGCGATGGCGCACGGAACGTGCTGACATCAGCGTCATAAGAACTTAATAGAACATAAGAACTAGGAGCAGCAGTAGGCCATCTGTCCCCTCGAGCCTGCTCCGCCATTCAATAAGATCATGGCTGATCTTTTGTGGACTCATCTCCACGTTCCGGCCCGAACACCATAACCCTTAATCACTTTATTCTTCAAAAAACTATCTTTAGCTTTAAAACATTTAATGAAGGAGCCTCTACTGCTTCACTGGGCAAGGAATTCCATAGATTCTCAACCCTTTGGGTGAAGACGTTCTTCCTAAACTCAGTTCTAAATCTACTTCCCCTTATTTTGAGGCTATGCCCCTTTGTTCTGCTTTCACCCGCCAGTGGAAACAACCTGCCCGCATCTAACCTATCTATTCCCTTCATAACTTTATATGTTTCTATAAGATCCCCCCTCATCCTACTAAATTCCAATGAGTACAGTCCCAGTCTACTCAACCTCTCCTCGTAATCCAACCCCTTCAGCTCTGGGATTAACCTAGTGAATCTCCTCTGCACACCTCCAGTGCCAGTACGTCCTTTCTCAAGTAAGGAGGCCAAAACTGAACACAATACTCCAGGTGTGGCCTCACTAACACCTTATACAATTGCAGCATAACCTCCCTAGTGTTAAACTCCATCCCTCTAGCAATGAAGGACAACATTCCATTTGCCTTCTTAATCACCTGTTGCACCTGTAAACCAACTTTTTGCGATTCATGCACTAGCACACCCAGGTCTCTCTGCACAGCAGCATGTTTTAATATTTTATCATTTAAATAATAATCCCTTTTGCTGTTATTCCTACCAAAATGGATAACCTCACATTTGTCAACATTGTATTCCATCTGCCAGACCCTAGCCCATTCACTTAACCTATCCAAATCCCTCTACCGACTTCCAGTATCCTCGGCACTTTTTGCTTTACCACTCATTTTAGTGTCGTCTGCAAACTTGGACACATTGCCCTTGGTCCTCAACTCAAAATCATCTATGTAAATTGTGAACAATTGTGGGCCCAACACTGATCCCTGAGGGACACCACTCGCTACTAATTGCCAACCAGAGAAACACCCATTAATCTCCACTCTTTGCTTTCTATTAATTAATCAAACCTCTATCCATGCTACTACTTTCCCCTGAATGCCATGCATCTTTATCTCATGCAACAACCTTTTGTGTGGCACCTTGTCAAAGGCTTTCTGGAAATCCAGATATACCACATCCATTGGCTCCCTGTTATCTACCGCACTAGTAATGTCCTCAAACAATTCCACTAAATTAGTTAGGCACAAGCTGCCCTTTATGAACCCATGATGCGTCTGCCCAATGGGACAATTTCCATCCAGATGCCTCACGATTTCTTCCTTGATGATAGATTCCAGCATCTTCCCTACTACCGAAGTTAAGCTCACTGGCCTATAATTACCCGCTTTCAGCCTACCTCCTTTTTTAAACAGTGATGTCACGTTTGCTCATTTCCAATCCGCCGGGACCACCCCAGAGTTTAGTGAATTTTGGTAAATTATCATAGTGCATTTGCAATTTCCCTCGCCGATTCCTTCAGCACTCTGGGATGCATTCCATCAGGGCCAGGAGACTTGTCTACCTTTAGCCCCATTAGCTTGCCCATCACTACCTCCTTAGTGATAACAATCCTCTCAAGGTCCTCACCTGTCATAGCCTCATTTATATCAGTCACTGGCATGTTATTTGTGTCTTCCACTGTGAAAACCGACCCAAAAAACCTGTTCAGTTCCTCAGCCATTTCCTCATCTCCCATTATTAAATCTCCCTTCTCATCCTCTAAAGGACCAATATTTACCTTAGCCACTCTTTTGTTTTATATATTTGTAGAAACTTTTACAATCTGTTTTTATGTTCTGAGCAAGTTTACTCTCATAATCTATCTTACTCTTCTTTATAGCTTTTTTAGTAGCTTTCTGTTGCCCCCTAAAGATTTCCCAGTCCTCTAGTCTCCCACTGATCTTTGCCACTTTGTATGTTTTTTCTTTCAATTTGATACTCTCCCTTATTTCCTTAGATATCCATGGTCGATTTTCCCTCTTTCTATCGTCCTTCCTTTTTGTTGGTATAAAGCTTTGCTGAGCACTGTGAAAAATCGCTTGGAAGATTCTCCACTGTTCCTCAACTGTTTCACCATAAAGTCTTTGCTCCCAGTCTACCTTAGCTAGTCCTTCTCCCATCCAATCGTAATCTCCTTTGTTTAAACACAAAACACTAGTGTTTGATTTTATCTTCTCACCCTCCATCTGTATTTTAAATTGACGTGTCCGAATTGTCGCTCCGCCCATTTAAAGCGGCAATGTCTGGCAAAAGGACACCGGTGTCTACAGTGTGGCAAGCTTGGCCACTATGCAGCCCTTTGCAGATCTGCTCCACCGCTCAGCAGCCAGTGATCCCAGCTGCGGCGCAGAAGTGTCCACTCAATACAATAAGGCATGCCAGATTCCGATCCCGACAGCCCAACAGACCTGATGCTGAGTGCCTCAAGTCCCCATACCGGGTGGGCATCATAACTACACATGCGCTGCCTTCCACCACAATGGCGAAACGCCTCTCGATCCTCAGTGTGGATCCCAACGACGAGTGGTGTGCTGATCTCACAGTTAACAAGGCTCGCATCCGATTTAAACTGGACACTGGCGCATCAGCGAACCTCACCTCAAAATCCGACCTCGACACCATCCGCGCCAGACCAAGCATTCTTCCACCAGCCTGCCAGCTCCTTGACTACAATGGCAATGCCATAGCTGCCAGTGGCTCTTGTCAACTAGGGGTATCCAACAAGGCGATCAAGGCAACACTGCGGTTTGAAATCGTCGGGCCTGACAGAGCGTCCCTGCTACACGGTGCTCAAGCCTGCAAGCTCCTGAACCTGGTTCAGTGAGTCCACACCATGTCATCTTCACCGGCGATGGCCTCGCGTGATGGAAACTTGCAAGCCGACATAGAAAACATTATCACGCAGTACCACAGTGTATTCGATGGAATGGGCATGCTCCCATACCGATATAAAATCCTGCTCAAGCCGAACGCCACCCCTGTAATTCATGCACCACGTCGGGTGCCGGCACCCCTCAAGGATCGTCTGAAGAAGCCATTACAGGACCTCCAAGACCAGGGCATCATATCGAAGGTCACAGAGCCAACAGACTGGGTCAGCTCCATGGTCTGCGTTAAGAAGCCGTCAGGGGAGCTTCGCATTTGCATTGACCCTAAGGATCTAAACTGCAACATCATGCGGGAGCATTACCCGATACCAAAACGTGAAGAATTGACCAGTGAGATGGCTCATGCCAAAATCTTTACTAAGCTGGACACCGCCAAGGGTTTTTGGCAAATACAGCTGGACGCGTCCAGTCGCAAGCTGTGCACGTTCAACACCCCGTTCGGTCGCTACTGCTACAACCGGATGCCTTTTGGGATCATATCTGCCTGCGATATTTCACTGCATCATGGAGCAGATGATGGAGGGCATCGAGAGTGTGCGAGTATACGTTGACGACATAATTATCTGGTCCACAACGCCCCAGGAACACATCTCTCGCCTCAAGAAAGTATTCCAAAGAATTCATGAACATGGTCTCCAGCTCAACAGGGCTGGTCAATCATTTGGACAATTGGATATTAAGTTCCTTGGTGACCACATCTCGCAGCAGGGCGTGCGGCCAGATGCCAACAAGGTCTCGGCGATCAACGCCATGAAGACCCCGGAGGCCAAGAAGGAGGTCCTCCGCTTCCTCGTGGTGGTCAGCTTCCTCGGGAAATTCATTCCCAATACGGCATCCCACACCACGGCCCTCCGCCATACAAAGAACAAAGAAATGTACAGCACAGGAACAGGCCCTTCGGCCCTCCAAGCCCATGCCGACCATGCTGCCCGACTAAACTACAATCTTCTACACTTCCTGGGTCCGTATCCCTCTATTCCCATCCTATTCATGTATTTGTCAAGATGCCCCTTAAATGTCACTATCGTCCCTGCTTCCACCACCTCCTCCGGTAGCGAGTTCCAGGCACCCACTACCCTCTGCGTAAAAAACTTGCCTCGTACATCTACTCTAAACCTTGCCCCTCTCACCTTAAACCTATGCCCCCTAGTAATTGACCCCTCTACCCTGGGGAAAAGCCTCTGACTATCCACTCTGTCTATGCCCCTCATAATTTTGTAGACCTCTATCAGGTCTCCCCTCAACCTCCTTCGTTACAGTGAGAACAAACCGAGTTTATTCAACCGCTCCTCATAGCTAATGCCCTCCATACCAGGCAACATTCTGGTAAATCTCTTCTGCACCCTCTCTAAAGCCTCCACATCCTTCTGGTAGTGTGGCGACCAGAATTGAACACTATACTCCAAGTGTGGCCTAACTAAGGTTCTATACAGCTGCAACATGACTTGCCAATTCTTATACTCAATGCCCCGGCCAATGAAGGCAAGCATGCCGTATGCCTTCTTGACTACCTTCTCCACCTGTGTTGCCCCTTTCAATGACCTGTGGACCTGTACTCCTAGATCTCTTTGACTTTCAATACTCTTGAGGGTTCTACCATTCACTGTATATTCCCTACCTGCATGAGACCTTCCAAAATGCATTACCTCACATTTGTCCGGATTAAACTCCATCTGCCATCTCTCCGCCCAAGTCTCCAAACAATCTAAATCCTGCTGTATCCTCTGACAGTCCTCATCGCTATCCGCAATTCCACCAACCTTTGTGTCGTCTGCAAACTTACTAATCAGACCAGTTATATTTTCCTCCAAATCATTTATATATACTACAAAGAGCAAAGGTCCCAGCACTGATCCCTGTGGAACACCACTGGTCACAGCCCTCCAATTAGAAAAGCATCCTTCCATTGCTACTCTCTGCCTTCTATGACCTAGCCAGTTCTGTATCCACCTTGCCAGCTCACCCCTGATCCCGTGTGACTTCACCTTTTGTACTAGTCTACCATGAGGGACCTTGTCAAAGGCCTTACTGAAGTCCATATAGACAACATCCACTGCCCTACCTGCATCAATCATCTTAGTGACCTCCTCGAAAAACTCTATCAAGTTAGTGAGACACGACCTCCCCTTCACAAAACCATGCTGCCTCTCACTAATACGTCCATTTGCTTCCAAATGGGAGTAGATCCTGTCTCGAAGAATTCTCTCCAGTAATTTCCCTACCACTGAAGTAAGGCTCACCGGCCTGTAGTTCCCTGGATTATCCTTGCTACCCTTCTTAAACAAAGGAACAACATTGGCTATTCTCCAGTCCTCCGGGACATCACCTGAAGACAGTGAGGATCCAAAGATTTCTGTCAAGGCCTCAGCAATTTCCTCTCCAGCCTCCTTCAGTATTCTGGGGTAGATCCCATCAGGCCCTGGGGACTTATCTACCTTAATACTTTTTAAGACACCCAACACCTCGTCTTTTTGGATCTCAATGTGACCCAGGCTATCTACACACCCTTCTCCAGACTCAACATCTACCAATTTCTTCTCTTTGGTGAATACTGATGCAAAGTATTCATTTAGTACCTCGCCCATTTCCTCTGGCTCCACACATAGATTCCCTTGCCTATCCTTCAGTGGGCCAACCCTTTCCCTGGCTACCCTCTTGCTTTTTATGTACATGTAAAAATCCTTGGGATTTTCCTCAACCCTATTTGCCAATGACTTTTCGTGACCCCTTCTAGTCCTCCTGACTCCTTGCTTAAGTTCCTTCCTACTTTCCTTATATTCCACGCAGGCTTCGTCTGTTCCCAGCCTTTTAGCCCTGACAAATACCTCCTTTTTCTTTTTGACGAGGCCTACAATATCTCTCGTTATCCAAGGTTCCCGAAAATTGCCGTATTTATCCTTCTTCCTCACAGGAACATGCCGGTCCTGAATTCCTTTCAACTGACACTTGAAAGCCTCCCACATGTCAGATGTTGATTTGCCCTCAAACATCCGCCCCCAATCTTCAGTTCCCGCCTAATATTGTTATAATTAGCCTTCCCCCAATTTAGCACATTCATCCTAGGACCACTCTTATCCTTGTCCACCAGTACTTTAAAACTTACTGAATTGTGGTCACTGTTACCGAAATGCTCCCCTACTGAAACATCTACCACCTGGCAGGGCTCATTCCCCAATACCAGGTCCAGTACCGCCCCTTTCCTAGTTGGACTGTCTACATATTGTTTTAAGAAGCCCTCCTGGATGCTCCTTACAAACTCCGCCCCGTCTAAGCCCCTGGCACTAAGTGAGTCCCAGTCAATATTGGGGAAGTTGAAGTCTCCCATCACCCTGTTGTTTTTACTCTTTTCCAAAATCTGTCTCCCTATCTGCTCCTCTATCTCCTGCTGGCTGTTGGGAGGCCTGTAGTAAACCCCCAACATTGTGACTGCACCCTTCTTATTCCTGATCTCTACCCATTTAGTCTCACTGCCCTCTGAGGTGTCCTCCCGCAGTGCAGCTGTGATATTCTCCCAAACCAGTAGCGCAACTCCGCCTCCCCTTTTACATCCCCCTCTATCCCACCTGAAACATCTAAATCCTGGAACGTTTAGCTGCCAATCCTGCCCTTCCCTCAACCAGGTCTCTGTAATGGCAACAACATCATAGTTCCAAGTACTAATCCAAGCTCTAAGTTCATCTGCCTTACCCGTAATACTTCTTGCATTAAAACATATGCACTTCAGGCCACCAGACCCGCTGTGTTCAGCAACTTCTCCCTGTCTGCTCTGCCTCAGAGCCCCACTGTCCCTATTCCCTAGTTCTCCCTCAATGCTCTCACCTTCTGACCTATTGCTCCCATGCCCACCCCCCTGCCATACTAGTTTAAACCCTCCCGTGTGACACTAGCAAACCTCGCGGCCAGGATATTTATGCCTCTCGTCAAGAAGTCGACGGAATTCCAGTGACTGCCCACGCATGTAGAGGAATGGCGTGAGCTGAAAGCAAAGCCCACACAGCCCCGCTTCTAGCATTCTTCGACCCAATCAAGGAAACCAAGATATTGACTGATGCAAGCCAGGACAGTATTGGGGCGGTGCTCCTTCAGCGAGATGACTCCTCGTCCTGGGCTCCAGTGGCGTCTGCCTCCAGGGCTATGACGCCCACTGAGCAACGGTATGCTCAGATTGAGAAGGAGTGTCTGGGCCTCCTGACAGGGATAGTCAAGTTTCACGACGACGTTTACGGCCTGCCAAAATTCACGGTCGAAACGAACCACAGGCCTCTAGTCCATATAATCCAGAAGGATTTAAATGACATTACACCTCGGTTACAGGAAATTCTTCTTAAGCTATGTCGCTACGACTTCGAACTGGTCTACACGCCAGGCAAAGAGCTGATCGTTGCAGATGCCCTATCCAAGTCCATTACCACACCGTGTGAACAAAGTGACTTCATCTGCCACATAGAAGCGCAAGTGCAGTTGTGTGCCACCAACCTTCCGGCCTCTGACGAACGGGTGGTCCAAATTCGTGAGGACACGGCCAAGGATTTCCTGCTGCAGCGTGTGATGCAGCACCTTACCCATGGCTGGCAGAAGGGACAATGTCCCCAGTTCTGTAACGTAAAAGACAACCTGATGATGGTGGAGGGAATCCTTCTGAAACTCGACAGGATCGTAATTCCTCAGAATATGCATGCTATGGTGCTGGGCCAACTCCATGAGGGTACACCTTGGGGTCGAGAAATGCCGACGCAGAGCTCGGAGGCGGTCTATTGGCCGGGCATCAGCCAGGACATTGTCGACACAGTCTCAACTGCCCTACCTGTCAGACTTTTCAACCAGCTCAATCCAAGGAAACGCTGCAACAGCACGAGATTGTGATCTCTCCGTGGTCCAAAATAGGTGTAGACCTTTTCCGCGCCAAGGGGCGTGACTCCGTACTCCTGGTCGACTACCTCTCCAGTTACCCAGAAGTGGTGAAACTGTCCGACCTCACGTCGAAGGCGATAATCAAAGCATGCAAAGACACATTTGCCAGGCATGGGATTCCGTTCACGGTACTGAGCGACAACGGTCCTTGCTTTTACAGCTGGAATGGTCTGATTTTGCACAGTCCTACAACGTCCGTCACGTAACCTCCGGTCCCCACTACCAACAGTCAAACGGGAAGGCAGAGAAAGGGGTCCATATTGTAAAGCGGTTGCTGTGCAAAGCTGCAGATTCAGGTTCCGACTTCAACATGGCGATGCTGGCATACAGGGCAACCCCACTGTCCACTGGGTTGTCTCCAGCGCAGCTGCTCATGAATCGCACTCTGAGGACCACAGTTCCAGCCATCCATGTTCCAGACCTTGACCACCTCATGGTCTTACAGAAAATGCAGCAGTCACGGGCCCAACAGAAGACCACATACGATGCTCATGCCACGGATCTACCCGAGCTGGCCCCAACTGATCATGTTTGTGTCCAGTTGCCTGAGGGCGGCTGGTCAGCCACAGCTGTTGTGATCAAACAAGTGGCCCAAGATCGTTCCTTGTCCACATGGCTGATGGCTCCCTGCTATTGTGGAACAGACGGACACTGCGAAGAGTTCCACGCCCGCCACCTGATCAAAGTGCACCGCCGCCGCCGATGCTTCCACTGGACGTACCCTGCCACGAGGCCACCGATCTACCAGAAATCCTGCCGGCCCATGTGACCACCGTGTGGTATTATCAGGTATTGCGGTACCTAAAAGGCTGATGACCATTGGTTAAACTTAGGAGTTTACCATTGGCTGTCGATACATAGCTCCGCCCTGACAGGCGGAGTATAAGAACCGGTGCCGTCCCAGCAGCCTTCACTTTCTGTACCGAAGCTGCTGGGGAACAAGTTCTAGTCGATTAAAGCCTTCAGTTATCAAATCACTTTGTCTTGAGTGTAATTGATCGTGCATCAATTTAATCGACTAGACTTAAGCTGGAAGGATGGATCTCCGAATCAAACCGGAGTGCCTACAACTCAGCCCCAAACGGAGAACTCGGCTGCAATATTTAAACACTGGCTGGCGTGTTTTAAAGGCTACCGCGAGACGGCCGGAGGCACCCCCTCAGAAGGACAGAAAATGCATCTCCTGCGCTCAAGGGTCAGCCCTGGGATCTACACCCTTATCGAGGAGGCGGAGAACTATGATGCCGCGATCGAACTGTTAAAAGGACATTATATCCGCCCTGTAAATCAGGTCTACGCACGTCACCTGCTTGCAACTAGACGGCCCCGGGGAATCTTTGGAGGATTTCTACCGGGCGCTACTGGTGCTGGGCCGAAACTGTGGCTGCCCGCATGTTTCGGGGAGCGAGCACACGGAACTTTTAATCAGGGATGCTTTTGTAGCAGGTATGAGCTCCTCAGTGATCCGCCAAAGACTCCTAGAAAAGGACACCCTGGGACTTAGAGAGGCACGGGCCCTGGCAGGGTCCATGGACGTAGCCTACCAAAACGCGCAGTCCTATGCGCCCAACCGCGCGGCGGCCCCCTGGGCTGCGTGGCACCCCGCAGCGGCAGCCCCACAGACCTTCCCCCTGACCCCGCAGGCCTGCGCGGTGAGACGGCCCGCTAACGCCGCCGGGCCCCGCTGTTTCTTCTGCAGGAAGGCGAATCATCCCCGCCCACGCTGCCCGGCTCGCACCGCCATCTGCAAAGGGTGCGGGAAGAAGGGCCACCTTGTGGGGGGCTGCCAGGCCCGCATCTCCAGCGGCTCCGGACCGCCGCGGCAACCCCCCCTTCAGGCCCCGACCGGCCAGCGCTCACCGCCACCCCCCTATCCTAGGGCCACGTGCGACCCACTGGCGTGGCCATCTTGCCCCTCGGACACCACGCTGGACGGTTGGGCGCCGCCATTTTGTACAACCCTGCCGCCATTTTGTCCATCCTCGACCACCATGTGCGACCCATGGGAGACGCCATCTTGGATGGGGCCCCATGCCCCCAGCACGGCCGACTACACGCTGCCCTATCAGAACTCGCAACTGCTTCATCTGGCCTCGGTGACGCTGGACCAAAGTCGACCTCGGACACTCACAACAGCAACAACGACGGTCTTCATCAACGGCCACAAGACGTCTTGCCTGATTGACTCTGGGAGCACGGAAAGCTTTGTTCACCCCGTCATGGTAAGGCGCTGTTCACTTGTTACCCACCCTGTAAACCAAATAATCTCCCTGGCCTCCAGGTCACACTCGGTGGAGATAAAGGGGTTCTGCCTAGCGAACCTCACTGTCCAAGGCAGGAGATTCAACAATTTCCACCTTTATGTCCTGTCGCACCTCTGCGCGGCTACCCTCGTAGGGTTGGACTTCCAATGCAACTTGCATAGCCTGACCTTTAAATTTGGCGGCCCTATACCTTACTGTCTGCGGACTTGCGACCCTTAAGGTCGACCCGCCTTCCCTGTTTGCGAACCTCACCCCGGATTGCAAACCCGTCGCCACCAGGAGCAGGTGGTACAGTGCCCAGGACCGGACCTTCATCAGGCCAGAGGTCCAAAGGCTGCTGAGGGAAGAGGTCATCGAAGCGAGCAACAGTCGCTGGAGAGCTCAAGCAGTGGTGGTAAAGACCGGGGAGAAACATAAGATGGTCATTGACTACAGTCAGACCATCAACAGGTTTACACAGCTGGACGCGTACCCTCTCCCCCGTATAGCCGACTTGGTAAAAAGGATCGCGCAATACAAAGTCTTCTCCACGGTGGATCTCAAGTCCGCCTACCACCAGCTACCCCTCCGTAATAGTGACCGCAAGTACACTGCCTTCGAAGCAGATGGGCGGCTCTATCAATTTTTAAGAGTCCCCTTTGCTGTCACTAATGGGGGGCGAAATCCTCCCGAAACAGCGCGATGTCCGCCGACTGGCGCCCAAAACGGCGCCAATCAGACGGGCATCGCGCCGCCCCAAAGGTGCGGAATGCTCCGCATCTTTGGGGGCCGAGTGCCAACATTGAGGGGCTAGGCCGACGCCGGAGGAATTTCCGCCCCGCCAGCTGGTGGAAACGGCCTTTGTTGCCCCGCCAGCTGGCGCGGAAATGACATGCCGGGGCGGCGCATGCGCGGGAGCGTCAGGGGCCGCTGAAAGTTTCCCGCGCATGCGCAGTGGAGGGAGTCTCTTCCGCCTCCGCCATGATGGAGACCGTGGCGGAGGCGGATGGGAAAGAGTGCCCCCACGGCACAGGCCCGCCCGCGGATCGGTGGGCCCCGATCGCGGGCCAGGCCACCGTGGGGGCACCCCCCGGAGTCAGATCGCCCCGCGCCCCCCCCCCCCAGGACCCCGGAGCCCGCCCACGCCACCTTGTCCCGCCGGTAAATAGGTGCTTTAATTTACGCCGGAAGGACAGGCAATTTATCGGCGGGACTTCGGCCCATCCGGGCCGGAGAATTGAGCAGGGGGGGGCCGCCAACCGGCGCGGCGCGCCCTCCCCGCCGAATCTCAGGTGCCGGGGACTTCGGCAACCAGCGGGGGCGGGATTCACGGCAGCCCCCGGCGATTCTCCGACCCGGCGGGTGGTCGGAGAATGACGCCCGGGGTCTCGGTCTTCCAGCGAGAGATGGACCGAATGGTTGACTGGTACGGCTTACGCGTAACAATCCCATATCTGGATAACGTCACCATCTGCAGCCATGACCAGCAGGACCACGACACCAATCTCCGCAAATTTCTCCAGACCGCGAAAATTCTGAACTTAACATACAATAAGGATAAATGCGTTTTTAGCACCGACCGTCGAACCATTCTAGGCTACGTAGTGCGAAATGGAGTTATAGGCCCCGACCCTGAACGCATGAGCCCCCTTATGGAGTTCCCCCTCCCTCACTGTCCCAAGGCCCTGAAGCGCTGCCTCGGGTTTTTCAGTTATTATGCCCAGTGGGTCCCTAACTACGCAGACAAAGCCCGACCCCTAATCCAGTCCACAACCTTCCCCCTGTCGACGGAGGCCCGCCAGGCCTTCAGCCGCATCAAAGCAGAGGGCACGATGCGCGCCATCAACGAGTCCCTCCCCTTCCAGATCGAGAGCGATGCGTTCGACATAGCTCTGGCGGCCACACTCAACCAAGCGGGCAGGCCCGTGGCATTCTTCTCCCGTACCCTCCATGCTTCCGAAATTCGCCATTCCTCGGTCGAAAAAGAGGCACAGGCCATAGTTGAAGCTGTGCGACATTGGAGGCATTACCTGGCCAGCAGGAGATTCACTCTCCTCACGGACCAACGGTCGGTTGCTTTCATGTTCGATAATGCACAGCGGTGGAGGATAGAACTCTCCACCTTCAACTATGAGATCTTGTATCGTCCGGTGAAGCTAAACGAGCCTCCTGATGCCCTGTCCCGCGGCACTTGTGCCACTGCACAAGTGGACCACCTCCGATCCCTCCACGAGGACCTCTGCCACCCGGGGGTCACTCGCTTTTTCCACTTTTTCAAGACCCGCAACCTGCCCTACTCCATCGAGGAGGTCAGGACAGTCACCAGGGACTGCCAAACTTGCACGGAGTGCAAACCACACTTCTACCGGCCAGAGAGGGCGCACCTGATAAAGACTTCCCGTCCCTTTGAACGCCTCAGCATGGATTTCAAAGGCCCCCTCCCCTCCATTGACCGCAACACATACTTCCTGAACGTGATTGACGAATACTCCCGGTTCCCATTCGCCATCCCCTGCCCAGACATGACTGCAACCACCATCATCAAGGCCCTCCAGGGTATCTTTACACTGTTCGGTTTCCCCGCGTACATACACAGTGATAGGGGTCCTCCTTTATGAGCGACGAACTGCGTCAATTCCTGCTCAGCAAAGGCATCGCCTCCAGCAGGACGACCAGTTACAACCCCTGGGGAAACGGGCAGGTTGAGAGGGAGAACGGAACGGTCGGGAAGACTGTTCTACTGGCCCTACGGTCCAGGAACCTCCCAGTCTCTCGCTGGCAAGAAGTCCTCCCGGTGGCCCTCCACGCCATCCGGTCGCTGCTCTGTACAACTACCAATCAGACACCTCATGAACGTCTCCTTGTTTTCCCCAAGAGGTCCTCCTCCGGGACCTCACTCCCAACCTGGCTAGCAACACCCGGACACATCCTGCTTCGGATGCACGTGCGGGCGCACAAGTCGGACCTGTTGGTCGAGAGGGTCCACCTGCTGCACGCTAACCCCCAGTACGCCTACGTGGCGTTCCCTGCTGGCCGGCAAGATACGGTCTCCCTAAGGGACCTGGCGCCCGCCGGAACCCCAAGCGCACCCAAACCATTACCCCCCCCCCCCACAGCACCTCACTGGAGGGTCAGTACTCCCGCCACTCCTGCCTAGCCCCGCCTACCCACTGACGCCCCCTACAGGCGCCCCCCCCCCCACTCCCCCCCTGTCAACCGTTTGCCCCAACAGCGCCACCTAGGGGTGACGAAGCTGCCAGGGAGGCCAAAACCACACTCCCGGAGTCGCAACCACCTGGACCCCCACCAGAATAATCAACGAAGCCCAGACGATCCAGAAGGATGACCAGGCCACCCGATCGGCTGATTGCTTCGCTGTGACTTTAACCGTGAACGAACAGTTTGTAAATATTCTCGACAGCCTTGTAAGGAGGTATCACGGTACCTCCATAGCTGATCATACCATGTTAAAGGCGACTGTTACCACTGGCCACCACCCCCGCCGGGCTCTTTTTTAACAGGGGGTGAATGTGGTATTATCAGGTATTGCGGTACCTAAGAGGCTGATGACCATTGGTTAAACCGAGGAGTTTACCATTGGCTGTCGATACGTAGCTCCGCCCTGACAGGCAGTGTATAAGAACCGGTGCCATCCCAGCAGCCTTCACTTTCTGTACCGAAGCTGCTGGGGAACAAGTTCTAGTCGATTAAAGCCTTTAGTTATCAAATCACTTTGTCTTGAGTGTAATTGATCGCGCATTACACCGCGATGGCAGCGATCCCGTCTATCCACGTGCTGGCGGCTCCTGATCCACCTCTGCGGCGATCGACAAGAATTTGTCGCCCACCACAAAGACTGAATCTGTAGACTGAACCTTTGTACATTCTGTGACTTCATCGATTTAACCTCTGTAAATATTGTTTAGTTTGCCATGTATCTGCACTATCGACAGCTTCCTCTGTATACACGTTCATTTAGACACCTTTTGTATATAGTCAGGCATATATATATATATATATACGCATGTACACCTTAGTATTTATTTATCTAAAAAAAAAAGAGATGTCATAATATCCACTCATGTATATGATGAAGCGCAGACAGGCAGTGATTGACACACAGGATGACCAGTAAGCACACAGCACAGTGCAGCCAATCACCAGGCAGGACACCACCACTATAAAGCCAGAGGGCACTAGGTTTCCCGCTCTCTTGGGACCCAGCCACTGAGACAGTCTGAATCCACGAGCTAGCAAGTGCAAACACCATGCGATAGCTAGTAAGTCTGGTCAGGCTACTACAAGGTCTCCAGTCAGTTCAGTATAGTGTCGACCCACAGCTGAATATGTATAACAGTTCTATCGTTGAATAAAACAGTGTTGGATCTTCTCCAGTGTTTCTAGCTTCCCTGCATCGAGTGCAGTCCACATCGAACCTACCCGCCTAACACATCATCTCCCAGTCTTGTTTGTGCTTCCAGTTCCCCCGCCTATCATCCCAGATGACTGGCAAGTCCAGTCCATTGAGGAGCTGTTTCATCACCGTGCCCCCATCGGAGGGTTCGGAGGTGAACAGTCCGCGGTAGAAGGTCACGAACGCTCGGTTGAACTCTTTTTGCTCAGTTACAAGTCTGCCTCTGCTATTCTTCACCTGGGATAGCTCCCTCATGGCAGCCTGTTTTCTCAGCTGGTGAGCCAGTAGGCGGCCAGCCTTTACTCCGTGCTCATAGAAGGTCCCCCCCCCCCCCCTGCCTGGTGTAATTGGTGCACTGCTTTCTTAGGGATAGCAGATTAAAGTCCATTTGTAGCTTTTTCCTCTCCTACAGAAACTCTATAGTTGAGGCCTCGGAGTACTTTCTGTCAACACCTAGGATTGAGTAGATCAGTTGTTGTCTGACCTCCCTCTCTTCCCTGTCTCTACGAACCTTGTAGGCTATAATCTCTCCCCTAATCACAGCCTTCAGTGCCTCCCAGAACATGAAAGCTGAGACTTCCCTGTTCTTGTTATTAGTAACGTAACCAATGGTACACCTGTCTCATCCAGACCTTTCTTACCCGCAGTCGGTCCTTCTCCCTCAGGTGGTCTCCTGCAGCAAGATTATGTCGGCTTTCAAAATTCTTTAGTGTGCAAAGACTCTGGATCTTTTCACTGGGCTGTTAAGTCCCCTGACATTCCAGGTGATAATCCTAATGGGGGATTTCTGTCCCCCATTCCTGCGGGATCAAACATACTTACCTGGTGGACATGCCCCTGCGCTCTGGGGTTTCCCTTTGTCAGGGGTCTATCCAAAATAGCTGCGGTCGCCATTCTCACCATAAGGTCAGGCTCCTGCTCTCTGGGATTTCCCTTTGTCCAGGGGCACCCAACATGGCCGTCAGCAGTGTGTACGCCATGTGGGTGCGCCCCTGCACTCCGGGTCGACCTGTTCCCAGGAACCCTACAAAGTGGCTGCTTGAGGCGCCATCTTGTTTCCTCGGCTTGCCTACCGAAGCCAATGCAAAAACCAACTCTTTTTTCCCGCCCTGTTCCCTGCGTGTCCCATACCCCCCTGTTGTACCCTCAATAATGACGCGAGAGAGTAAAACAGTAAAGAAGGCTTTAATAATCTAAGAACTAGCCTGGTGCTGAGACGGGTGCTTACTGGGTGCCGCATGCAAGGCGGCCCCTTGTATATGACTCCCAGGTGGACGGAGCTGGAGGCGGAGTCCCCCAGGGTTCCAAGCCCGGTCTTAAAGGGGACATCACCTTTAATGATGATAAGGGTACAGTAATACAATAACCGTTCATCACATTCACCACCTGTTTTAAAAAATGGAAGTCCGGCGGGGGTGAAGTGGAATCATAAGTCCATTTGTTTCAGGGGTCTGATCGTCCTCATCGACCTCCTCAGCTCGGGCGGTGGTGCGGCGGACACAGACGTCTTAGTTGAGGGTACGTCCGGGGGCACGGTGGTCGGTGCCTTGGTCTCAAGCAGGGGGTCCGTTTTATGGCTCCTTGCGTGCCTCCGGAGAAGAACAGGTCCCGGAGCCGTCAGCGAAGGTGGAAGCGAGACCCAGGTGGACTTCCTGGGGAAGACAAACAAGCGGTTGTGAGGGGTTTCAGTCGTGGCCGTGCAGAGGAGCGACCTAATGGAGTGTAGGGCATCGGGTACAGCTCATGCCAGCGGGTGGTTGGGAGACTTCTCGACCATAGGGCCAGAAGGACAGCCTTCCAAACTGTCGCGTTCTCTCTCTCCACCCGCCCGTTTCCCCGTGGGTTATAATTGGTTGTTCTGCTCGAGGCGATGCCTTTGCTGAGCAGATACTGACGCAGTTCATCGCTCATGAACGATGTACCCCGGTCGCTGTGGATATAAGCGGGGAAACCAAACAGGGTGAAGATGTTGTGCAGTGCCTTAATCACGGTGGCCGAGGTCATGTCGAGACAGGGGACGGCGAATGGGAAGCGGGATAACTCGTCGATGATGGTGAGGAAGTAGGCATTGCGGTTGGTGGACGGGAGTGGGCCCTTGAAGTCCACACATAGTCGCTCAAAGGGCCCAAGACCCTCACGAGACGAGCCTTGTCTGGCCGGTAGAAGTGCGGTTTGCACTCCGCGCAAATCTGGCAAGCCCTGGTCATGGCCTTGGCCTCCTCGGTTGAGTAAGGTAGGTTGAGGGACTTGATAAAGTGGATGAGCCGGGTGACCCCCGGGTGACAGAGGTAATTTAGGAGGCTTGCAGGCGGTCCTCCTGCGCGTTGGCGCACGTGCCGCGGGGCAGGGCATCTGGGGGCTCGTTGAGCTCCCCTGGACGATACTTGATATCGTACGTGTAGGTGGAGAGTTCGATCCTCCACCTCAAACTTTTATCGTTTTTTATTTTGCCCCGTTGTGCGTTAACAAACATGAAGGCTACCGACCGTTGGTCGGTGGCGAGGGTGAACCTCCTACCGGCTAGGTAGTGCCTCCAGTGCCGCACAGCCTCCACAATGGCTTGTGCCTCCATCTCGACTGCAGAGTGCCGAATCTCGGAGGCGGTGAGGGTCTGGGAGAAGAACGCTACTGGTCTGCCTACCAGGTTGAGGATAGCAGCCAGGGCGATGTCTGACGCATCGCTCTCTACCTGGAAAGGGATAGTTTCGTCCACCGTGTGCATAGTGGCCTTGGTGATATCGGTCTTGATGCGGCTGAAGGCCGATTGGGCCTGAGCCGACAGGGGAAATATCGTGGTCTTTATGAGTGGGCCGGCTTTGTCTGCATATTTGGGGACCCACTGGGCGTATTAGGAGAAACACCCCAAGCACTGTTTGAGGGCCTTGAGGCTGTGGGGGAGGGGAAGTTCCTCAAGGGGGCGCATGCGGTTGGGGTCGAGACCGAGGACCCCGTTTTCCACGACATAGCCGAGGATGGCTAGCTGGGTTGTGCGGAAAATGCAGTTTTCCTTGTTATAGGTCAGGTTGAGGGCTCAGGCAGTCTGGAGGAACTTTTCGAGGTTCGCGTCACGGTTCTGCTGATCATGGCCACAGATGGTGACGTTGTCCAATTATGGGTATGTAGCCCGCAAGCCGTACTGGTCCACCATTTGGTCCATCGCCCTCTGGAAGACAGAGACACCATTTGTGACGCCGAAGGGGACCCTGAGGAAGTGGAAGAGCCGGCCGGCTGCTTAGAAGGCAGTATAGGGGCGGTCTATCGGTGGGATAGGAAGCTGTGGTCGGCGGATTTGAGATCGATCGTGGAAAATACCTGGTATTGGGCGATCCGATTTACCATTTCTGTTTTTGCGAGGAAGGGGGTACGCATCGAGCTGCGTGAAGCCGTTTATGGTCTGGCTACAATCCACGATCATCCGTTTCTTATCCCCGGACCGTACTACCACCACTTGTGCTCTCCAGGGGCTGTTGCTAGCCTCGATGACCCCCTCTCCCAGTAAACACTGGACCTCTGACTTGATAAAAGTCATGTCTTGGGCACTGTACCGCCGGCTTCTGGTGGCGACGGGCTTACAGTCGGGAGTGAGGTTCGCGAATAGAGAGGGGGGAGCGACTTTCAGTGTCGCAAGGCTGCATACCGTGAGGGGGGGCAAGGGTCCGCCGAACTTCAGTGTCAGGCTTCGGTGGCTGCACTGGAAATCCAGTCCGAGCAGCAGGGAGGCGCAGAGGTGAGGGAGGATATACAGTTTGAAACGGGTGTATTCGGCGCCCTGGATCGAGAGATACAATAACCCTTGATTCAGACCGAATGGGACCCGGATGCGAGGGCCATGGTTTGGGACACGGGATGGGTGCGCAAGGAGCAGCGCCACACTGTTTCTGGATGAATAAAGCTCTCCGTGCTCCCGGAGTCGAAAAGGCATGGAGTGTCGCGCCCGTTGACCTGGACCAGCATCATAGAGTTCTGCAGGTGTTTTGGCTGCGTTTGGTCGAGGGTGATCGCTCCCAGTTGCGGGTAGTCCGAGTTCTCAGCCGAGTCGGATTCGTAAAATGGCTGCCGCCGTTGGCCGCACGTGTCGGGTCGAGAAGATGGCGGCCGCCAAGATGGTGGCCCCCATGATTTGTACGAGGCAGAAGGGGGCGTGTCAGGTCGGTGAGCAGCCGCTTTGCGAGGCCTGTGAGCCTGATTTTCGGGCCTGCTTTCTTTGTGTTTCTGGCCCTTGGGCCTGGCCAGGCAGACCCTCGCAAAATGTCCCTTCTTCCCGCAGTCGCTGCAGACGGTGGAGCGGGCTGGGCAGCGTGGGCGTGGGTGCTGAGCCTGCCCACAGAAATAGCATGGTGTGCCCCAGGTCTGGGCGGGTCGCCGCGAGGCGCAGGCCCATAACGTGGCCCAGTCTGGTTAAGTCCGAGGGGGGCTCACAGGGTCCGCGGGGTACGTGCCTAAATTATGTTGGGCCACTTCCAGCTAGGTCGCGAGCGTTAGCGTGTCCTGGAGGTCTTTTGCCCCGTTTTCGAGTAGTCGCTGCCAGATGTAGGTTGAGCGGATGCCTGACACAAAAGCGTGTCTGATGTGCAGGTTCATATGGATTTCCCCCGTCACATCTTGATGGTCACAGTTCCTGGCAAGCGCGGTCAGTTTTTCTACAAAAATACGTCTAGCGCTGCCGGTAGGTAGAGAGCAGATGCCAGGCATGTACCTCGTTGATGGTTTGACAAACCGCTTGCAAAGTATCTCCACCACCTCTTCGTAGGTAGTCGCCTTTTCGAGCGTGGCGGAGATTCTGTGACTCACCCGGGCATGGAGTAGGCACAGGTTGCGTGGCCCAAGGATTGGAGTCTCTGAGGAGTCCAGGTAGGCCTTGAAGCATCGGAGCCAGTATTTAAAAATGTCCTTTGCCTCCAATCTAAATGCTTCCAGATTGAGCTTCACTGGTTTTAGTCCTGCCTCCATCCTGATGTAGTTTAGCTTATTAAATAGGTGTACTCTCAATAATGACGCTAGAGAGTAAAACGGTAAAGAAGGCTTTAATAAGCTAAGAACTAGCCTGGTGCCGAGACGGGTGCTTACTGGGTGCCGCCTGCAATGCGGCCCCTTATATACGACTTCCAGGTGGGCGGAGCTGGAGACGGGGTCCCCCAGGGTTCCAAGCCCGGTCTTAAAGGGGACATCATCTTACATGATGATAAAGATAGAGTAATACAATAACCGTTCATCACATTCCCCCCCCCCCCCCCATTCCCCCCCACCCCCCTGCATTGCCCCATCCCTCCATAAGCGTTCCCCCTCCCTGTCCCTGTATCCATCCCTCCCCCCCCCCTCACACATCCCACCTCCGGTCAGGCACTCCTACTGGGAGGTACGCCATGGCCTCCCTTGCTGGCTGTCATCCCGTGCTAGCCCTCCCTGCTAGTACATGGTTCCACTCCTGGGGCTGGTCTAGCCCCTTGCTTATGCCCGCTGACTGTCTGCTTTCTCTGCCTGTACCCTCACCTGCATTTTCCTGTCCTCGCTCTCTCCTGTGACACGGTCTTTTTGATCAGAACGAGGCAGTACAGTCCCGGGCAAACATGATAATTGTCCAATGAGTCTCTATTTCTTTAGTGATCCTCCTCTGATCAGCCTTCATCACTGCCTCGCCTGTCCCGTGTCCAGGCCGTTGGTCTGCACAAATTTATTTGCCTCTGCCAGGGTATTGAAGTAGTGCTCTTTATTCTGGTAAGTGACCCAGAACCTGGCTGGGAATAACATACCAAATCGCACCATGTTTTTATATAGGGCCGACACTGCCTGGTTAAACTCAGCCCTGCGTTTTGCCAGATCTGCCCCAATGTCTTGGTAAACTCAGATTTTATTCCCTTCCCATGTGCTCGCTCTAGTCTGTCTTGCCCGCCACAGGATCCTCCCACGGTCCTGATATCGGTGCAGTTTTGCGATGATCGCTCTCTGCCGCTCCCCCGCCTTGGGTTTTGGTCTGAGTTACCTGTGTGCCCTGTCGGGTTCTGCGGGGGGAAACTGTCTCTCCCGACTAGGTTGCTCAGCATTTGGGCGAAGTAGCCCATCGGCTCTCTCCCCTCGATGCCTTCTGGCAGGCCCACAATCCGAACATTCTGTCATCGGGACCTGCTCTCCTGGTCTTCGACTTTCCACTTGGGCCGCCAGCAATCTGCTTCCAGGGCCGCTGCAGGCCGATGCCATGCGCATGCGCGGCCACGGACCTGGCAATTCTCCGGCCGTATCGGCAGCTAGAGCCGGGTGCTCGACGCTGCTCGGCTGCTAGCCCCCAGCCAAACGGAGGCTCGGTGGCTGTTATGTGCCGAATTTTTGTTCGTAAAACGCCATCGTTCCCACGCCGGCGTCAGAACATAGCCGAAAAATCGGAGAATCCCGCTTACAGTGTCCATATCCCACAAGAGTTATGGGCTTACGACATGACCATAACAAAGTGTGCATCCAATTCATTTTCACAGTTCCATTCTGAAAGTGTCCAGGCAGTGCATTCCAGATCGTAACAACTCATGGAGTGGCCACTGCTGTCTCACAGCGGCAGGGACCCAGGTTCAATTCCGGCCTTGGGTCCTTGTGTGGAGTTTGCACTTTCTCCCCGTGTCTGCGTGCGATTCCTCTGGCTACTCTTGTTTCCTCCCACAGTCCAAAGATGTGCAGATTAGGTGGATTGCCTCTTAGTGTCCAGGGATGTGTAGGTTAGATGGGGTTACGGGGATAGGGCTGGGGGGCGGGCCTTGGTAGGTTGCTCTTTCAGAGTGTCGGTGCAGACTCGCGGGGCCAAATGGCCTCATTCTGCACTGTAGGAATTATATGGGTTGCAGAAACTCACTGCGTAAAAAAGTTCTCAAATATCTCCCTCTGGTGGCACTCTCAGTAACTTGCTAATAATTAGATCAACACATGCTGGGCCCCAGGCTGCTGGCAGAGATTCTTTTCTTAAATGCAAATCAGATATTTTGGCTTGTGTTGTTATTGTGTGCTGTCTGACAGAACAGCCCACGTCCAACATCTTTTGTTCTATGGAACCGAGAAAGAAAGGTTGTTTTTAAATTGCACCCTGTCACATTTCTTGTGCGATGAATGTTGTGGCAATATTGCTGGTCTGGAAATCCAGAGACCCAGACCCACGCTCTGGGGTCATGCATGGGTTCAAAGCCCACCACAGATGGTCGAATTTAAATTCAGTTCATGAAATCGGGAATAAAAAGCTAGTGTCAGTAATGGAGACATTGATTGTGACTTGAACTCATTTGGTTCATGAATGTACTTCAGCAGGGCGAGCCTGCAGGTGAGTTCAGACTCACAGCTCTGTGTTGGTCCACGGCTCCAGCAGTGAGGAACATCAGTTGTGAAGGTTGATTGGAGAAGTAGGGACTGTTCTTGTTGGGGAAGAGAAGGCTAAGAGGAGATTTGATACAGTCATAGAATCCCTACAGTGCAGTTGGAGGCCATTTGGCCCATCAAATCTGCACCGGCCCTCTGAAAGAGCACCATAACCTCTGACCACTCCCCGCCATATTCCCGTAACCCCACCTAACCTTTGGACACTAAGGGATAATTTAACATGACCAATCCACCTAACCAGCACATCTTTGGACTATGGGAGGAAACCAGTCCACACAGTCCACACTGTCCACACAGACAGTCACCTGAGGTCGCAATCGAACCCGTGTCCTTGATGCTGTTAGGCAGCAGTACTAACCACTGTGCCACCGTGCCGTCCTGATAGAGATGTTCAAAATCCTGAAATGTCTGGACAGAGCAGATAGGGAGAAACTGTTCGCACTCGTGAAAGGATCAAGAATGATGCAGAACAAGGCCAGCAGCGCAGGTTCAATTCCTGTACCAGCTGAGAATTCTGCGGCTGGATTCTCCGATCCGCTGCGTCACTTTTCTGTCCCGACCCGCCGACGCGATTCTCCATTACGCCGGCCGGTAAATGGGGTTTCCCATTGTGGGGCAGCCCCATGCCGGCGGGAAATCCCCAGGCGCCGGTAAAGCGAGAATCCTGCCGGCAGAACATTCCGCCCCCAAATTCTCCCTCTGTGTACCCGAACAGGCGCCAGAATGTGGTGACTAGGGGCTTTTCACAGTAACTTCATTGCAGTGTTAATATAAGCCTACTTGTGACAATAAAGATTATTTATTTTATTCATTTATTTAGAATGAGAGGACACAGGTATAATAAAGTAATTTGCAAAAGAAGCAAAAATGATATGAGGAAAAAATTATTTCACGCTGTGAGTTTTGATTTTTTAAAAATTAATTCTCAGATGTGGGGTTCGCTGGCAATGCTCAACTCTACTTATCTTAGAGAAGGTGTTGGCCGAACGGCTACCTAATATGGCGCCCTGCATAGGATGCTGGGAGAATTGGCCAAGTTTAAGGACAAGCAGGCTGCAGTTTAAGTAAACATTGATGTGCAGGCCAAGACATCACAATACACAGGGAAAAGGCCATCTCCAGGCCATCCCAGGAACAATAGAGCTATCCTGTCAATCATACATGTTTACCAGACACAGTGGCATGTAAACTCTGTCATGATATGCAAACATGCAACTAATGAACACTCAGAATAGGACACAACCAATGAGCAGTCAGGACACTCAGAGGTGGCATCACCACAGGGGGGCATGATATAAACACTGTAAAAGGGATGAGGCACTCTCACCCGGCCTCTTTCCACAGACAGACATCCAGAGAGTCAGACAGGGTTGATCAGCAGCATCACACCCCAGCACGTGGCTTAGAGCAAGCTGATACAGTTAGACTGAGTTACTACAGTTAGATTAGCAGAGAGTCAAACTCATTTGAGAACTGTGTTAATAGTTCAATAAACAAGTTGAACTCATTTCAGAGTCTGGAGCATCCTTTAGTTAAGACTGCATCAAGTAGCAGTCTGTGTTATCTGAAGCAGCATAACACAATATGATACAAGGAGTGACTGTTCAATCTATTTAGTTCAACTCAGCAAGATCCATGACAACCAGCTACTGAATACAGGCACAATGGACAAGATTCAGGCTCCTCATCAGCTCAGGACCACCGTCAATCTTAGTGCTAACTGGCGATCATTCACGCAGAAATTTCAACTATACGTGGAAGCAATTGCGTGACCGATGCTTGGAAGATAGCTCTTCGACTCACCACTGCGGGAGACCATGCGATAGAGATCTTCAACGCCTTTCACTTTTCCAGAGGGCAGGTCAAAACGAAGTACCAAACCATCCTGGACAAATTCAACAGCCACTGCGAGGTGGACACCAACGAAATCTTCGAGCGCTGCATCTTCAAGCAGAGGAGCAAGGTAAAGACGAATCCATCAACTCCTATCTAACTAACCTTAGACGGCTCGCGCAATCCTGCAACTTCGGTGATATCACTGACTCCATGATCAGAGACCAAATCGTTTTTGGAGTCCACTCTAATCCTCTGCGAGGGCAATTGTTGAAAATCAAGCACATGACCCTGCCAATCGCGATTGAAACGTGTACTGTGAATGAGCACTCTATTCACAGTACAAAATGGCAGAAAGTGAAAAACAAGCCTCCCACGAGGTGGAGAGTGTTCAGGCCATCTCCCGGATGCAGCGCCTCCATATTGACGAAAGCGGCCATTTTGCACGCTCTTACCGGGGCCCGACGCATGCTCAATGCGATCGGGAACACGAAGCGACTGAAAACCGCACTGCGCAGGTGGAGATGTCTGAGAACCGCACCGCGCATGCGCAACGACGCACTGAGCATCATGACGCCAATGTCATGACGTGTGCGAACTGCGGCACCGCCCATTTAAAAAAAAACTGCCCTGCAAGAGACAAAGACTGTTTAAGCGGTGGGAAACCAAACCACTATGCAGCCCTGTGCAGATCTGCACCACCAGTCAGGAACCAGCGCTCCCAATTCCGACAGCGGCACATCAGAAGTGTGCAACATTGAATACATGACTCTGATCCAGGCAGTGCGATGGATCCAGAAGATAAATACCTGGACAACACTTACCGAGTGGGCATTATTACGAAGTGCGAATACGCCTCACCGGACACATGGCGAGTCCAATCAATCCTGGCCGTGGATTCTGAGGACGAAAGGCATGCAGTGATGAAGGTCAACCACTGTCCCATCCAGTTCAAACTGGACACAGGTTGTAGCCATCTGGGATGGCCACATCCCGGTTACAAAATGGACACTTGCAAAGAATGCTTGGAAAATTGGACAATACTAACAAACAAGGAGGTGCAAGCTCTGTCTGTTGATTCGAACCTTAAACTCTCAGACAGGACAGAAGCTGCCAAGCAATCTACATACTAATGAGCCATCTCCGGGGACAAAAGGGAAACATTTAGATACACGATGTTAAGGCAGACACCCCGGCGCCAAAAGAGGCTAAAACAAAACAGACCAATGGTCACCTAGGACACGTCCACCCTATTGGAGGAAGATCAATACGACTGATTGGGGAAAGACCCAATTAATTGAGGCCAAGTTCAAGGCCCGCCCAAAAACACGCGAAGCCCTTTTTAGTATAAAAGGTATTCCCCAAGGGAAAATCTTTCTCCTTTGGCTTTGGCTCTCAGCGAAGAGAGAGACCAGCCGAGCAGCTACATCAGACCAAGTAAGTTCCAAGTCAGCGCACACTACGAGATAGACACTCCTAGTTGCTACCCTGTAAACAGCTGAACCCAGCAGCCTCAGAAACGAGCAACGGCCATTGTTCCTCTGACTGAGTGGGCGCCCAAAGCTAAGTATAGGCTTTAGTAATAGTGGTAGTTTAGTTTGTAGAGTTTATGCATGAGTAGATTTGACTGTGTGTAAATAAATGAGCATTGCTTTTGAACTTACTAACTGGTGTATCGAGTCATTGATCAGTATTCAGTTCTGGACCTTGTGGCGGTGTCGAAAGATACCTGGCAACTCTTGAGCAAACATAATTAAACAGAGCCAAATTAAGAGCCAACCAAAGAGAGCAACAAGGTGCCTCTGCTAACCTGATTTTGCAGGTGGACTTCAAGAGAATCAAGAAGCCCCCCCCCCACAATCCTTCCAGCTGCCTGCAAACTCCTGGACTACAATGGAAACGCAATCAAGGCACTGGGGTTCTGCCCTCTGCAGGTGTCCAGCCGACACACACAAGCAAGCTTATGCTTCGAGATTATTAAACCAGACAGGGCGACCCTTTAAAGGTCTACACCAAGACGCTGTCCCATTCGGATCTTCAGGCCAGCATCGACGACATGCTAACCCTGTACCCAGATGTATTTAGCGGGATGGGCACGCTGCCGTACGAGTACAAGATTCTACTGCGGCCTGATGCCAAGCCAGTGGTCCACGCACCACGCCGAGTCCCTGCTCCACTGAGAGAGCGCCTGAAGTCAGAGCTCACGTGTCTACAACAAAAAGGCATCATCTCCAAGGTCACTGAACCAACCGACTGGGTCAGCTCGATGGTGTGCGTAAAGAAGCCTTCGGGGGACCTACACATTTGCATTGATCCCAAGGATCTAAACAAAAACATTATGCGGGAACATTACCCCATCCCGAAGAGGGAAGAAATCACAAGTGAGATGGCACTTTCCATCGCATCATGGAACAGATGATGGAGGGAATAGAAGGGGCTCATGTCGATGTTGACGATATCATAATCTGGTCCACAACCCCAGAGGAACATGTGTCGCGACTCAAGAAAGTATTCCGATGCATACATGAACATGGCCTCAAGCTAAACAGGTCCAAGTGCTGTTTTGGGACATCCACGCTGAAGTTCCTGGGCGATCAGACTTCGCAACATGGTGTGCGCCCGGACACAGACAAAATTAAAGCCATCGAGGCAATGAAAGTCCCCGAGGACAAGAAGGCAGTACTGCGCTTCCTGGGAATGGTCAATTTCCTTGGCATGTTCATCCCGAATTTGGCCACACACACCACGGCCCTACGCAATCTGGTGAAAAAATCAACCGCCTTTGAGTGGAAGGCGGAGCACCGAACAGAGTGGCTGGAGCTGAAAGCCAAGCTCACCACTGCACCCGTCCTTGCATTCTTTGACCCAGACTGAGAGACCAAGATATCCACAGATGCGAGTCAGGATGGCATTGGGGCGGTGTTGCTTCAAAGAGATGACATGCAACCAATGAACACTCAGAATAGGACACAACCAATAGGCAGTCAGGCCACTCAGACGTGGCATCACCACAAGGAGGCATGATATAAACACTGTAAAAGGGATGAGGCACTCACACCCTGCCTCTTTCCACAGACCAACATCGAGAGAGTTAGACAGGGTTGATCAGCAGCATCACACCCCAGCACGTGGCTTAGAGCAAGTTGGTACAGTTAGACTGAGTTACTACAGTTAGATTAGCAGAGAGTCGAACTCATTTGAGAACTGTGTTAATAGTTCAATAAACACGTTGAACTCATTTCAGAGTCTGGAGCATCTTTTAGTTAAGACTGCATCAAGGAGCAGCCTGTGTTATCCGAAGCAGCATAACACAACAAACTCCTTATTTGGAAGAGCCTACCTGCCCCCAACACTTGCAGGCATGGCCACTGAGTGTCCACCCCAAAGTCGATGTGGCAGCCCCTGATTGGACTTGATCGATCAGGGTGATGTCAAATCATAGGCACCTAAAAGGGACCCAGTGACTGCCTAAAAGGGCATGAAATTCAAGCAGGTTAAAAGGCGTTGCACCACCTTAGACTCTCGCTCTGCAGCAGCAACGGAACAATGGTGACCAGCACCAGCCAACAGAGAATGACCATCACCCTACCAACAGAAGGAAGACCAGAGCCAGGAACAGACCAGACCAAAGGCCGGACGCTGAGGACACAGATAAAGGCCAATATCTGTCTGGTACCAGTTAAGTCAAGGTCTCGTATGAACCTGTAGTACTGTGTAGTGTAACTTATGTTGATGATGTGATTGTGTAACTATAACACTCTATGAATGCGAATAAATATTGTTTGATTTAAAGTAGACTTACAGTCATTTGTCCACCGTATACGGGTTAAGACACACTGTGGCAGCAACAAGGTGATGGCATATGATGTGACATTAATAAAGTATTTATCTAATTCTATTTTCAATTCTGAAAGTTTCAGGCAGTATATTCTAGATTGTAAATAATCATTGCAGGAAGACATTTCTCCTCTCCCTTGTTGAGCCGCTGTAGTCCATGTGATTGTAGGTGCATCCACAGTGCTGTTAGGAAGGGAGTTCCAGGATTCTGAGCCAGTGCCAGCGAAGAAATGCCAATATATTTCCAGGTCTGGATGGTGAGTGACTTGGAGGGGAACTTGCAGTTTGAAGGGATCCTATGCAACTGCTGCCCTTGACTTTCTTCTAGGTGGTGGATGTTTTGGATTTGGAGGGGATGGTCGAAGGAGCTTTCACCAGTTTCTGCAGTGCATCTTGTCGATGGTGCACATTGCTGCCAATGTGAGTTTCTGGTAGAGAGAGTGACTGTAAAGGGTGATGGTGGGTGCCAATCCAGCAAATATTTCCTGGATGATGATGACCTTCAGTGTTTTTTGGATCTGCACTCCTCCGGGCAAGTGGAAACCATTCCATCACACTCCTGACTTGTGGACAGGCTTTGGAGAGTCAGGAGGTGAATTCCTCATGACGCGCATCTGCTCTTGTGGCCACAGTATATTTCGGGCTGGCCCAGTTCAGTTTCTGGTCAATGGTAACCCCCAGGCTGTTGATAGTGGGAAATTCAGTGATGGTAATGCCATTCAGTGTCAACAGGAGATGGCTTCTCTCTAAACCGACATGCTGCACCTACAGGTGCACTTAGAATAGCTGGGGCTGACCAACCTCCCTCAGGCAACTGGACGTGAACAACATCATCTGGAGCCAGCGCAGGTAGATCCTTGGGATGAGCATCATACGTGATCTTCTGCTGGTCCCTGGATCGCTGCGCTTTCTGCAGCACCGTGAGGCGAACAAGGTCTGGAACATGGATGGCTGGAACAGTCGTTCTCAGATTGCGGATCATGAGCAGCTGCGCAGGAGACAAACCAGTTGACAGAGGGGTTGCCCTGTATGTCAACAGCGCCAGGTTGAAGTCCGAGGCTGAGTCTGCAGCCTTGCACAGCAACCGCTTGACAATATGGACCCCTTTTTCGGCCTTCCCGTTTGATTGCAGGTAATGGGGACTGGATGTGATGTGACTGAAGTGGTAGGATCGTGCAAAATCGGACCACTCTTGGCTGTAGAAACATGGGCCGTTGTCACTCATTACTGTGAGTGGTATGCCATGCCTGGCAAATGTCTCTTTGCAGGCTTTAATCACTGACTTGGACGTGAGGTCCGACAGTTTCACCACTTCCGGGTAGCTGGAGAAGTAGTCGATCAAGAGCACGTAATCATGCCCATTCGCGTGAAAGAGGTCTATCCCCACCTTGGACCACGGAGAAGTCACAATCTCGTGCTGTTGCAGTGTTTCCTTGGGCTGAGCTGGTTGAAACTTCTGGCATGTTATGCAGTTGAGGACCGTGTTGGCAATGTCCTGGCTGATGCCAGGCCAGTAGGCTGCCTGCCGAGCACTGCATCGTCATTTTTCGACCCCAAGGTGACCGTTATGGATCTGTCTGAATACCATGGCTTGCATGCTTTGGGGAATGACGATTCTATCTAGTTTAAGAAGGATCCCCTTGACAACCGTTAACTCGTCCTTAACGTTGAAGAACTGGGGCACTGCCCCTTTTGCCAGCCATGGGCAAGGTGTTGCATCACGTGCTGCAGTAGAGGATCTTTGGCAGTTCTGGACAACTCGTTCATCAGTGGTTGGGAGGTTGCTGGCACACAACTGCACCTGTGCCTCGATGTGGCGAATGAAGTCGCCTCGTTCACACGGCATGGTGATAGAACATAGAACATAGAAAATACAGCACAGAACAGGCCCTTCGGCCCACGATGTTGTGCCGAACTTTTGTCCTAGATTAATCATAGATTATCATTGAATTTACAGTGCAGAAGGAGGCCATTCGGCCCTTTGAGTCTGCACCAGCTCTTGGAAAGAGCACCCTACCCAAACCCAACACCTCCACCCAACACCAAGGGCAATTTGGACATTAAGGGCAATTTATCATTGGCCAATTCACCTAACCTGCACATCTTTGGACTGTGGGAGGAAACCGGAGCACCCGGAGGAAACCCACGCAGACACGGGGAGGACGTGCAGGACTCCGCACAGACAGTGACTGAAGCCGGAATCTAACCTGGGACCCTGGAGCTGTGAAGCAATTGTGCAATCCACAATGCTACTGTGCTGCCCTTAAGAACAAATAAATCGACACTATATCATTTTACCGTAATCCATGTACCTATCTAATAGCTGCTTGAAGGTCCCTAATGTTTCCGACTCAACTACTTCCACAGGCAGTGCATTCCATGCCCCCACTACTCTCTGGGTAAATAACCTACCTCTGATATCCCTCCTGTATCTTCCACCTTTCACCTTAAATTTATGTCCCCTTGTAATGGTTTGTTCCACCCGGGGAAAAAGTCTCTGACTGTCTACTCTATCTATTCCCCTGATCATCTTATAAACCTCTATCAAGTCGCCCCTCATCCTTCTCCGTTCTAATGAGAAAAGGCCTAGCACCCTCAACCTTTCCTCATAAGACCTACCCTCCATTCCAGGCAACATCCTGGTAAATCTTCTTTGCACCTTTTCCAAAGCTTCCACATCCTTCCTACAATGAGGCGACCAGAACTGTACATAGTACTCCAAATGTGGCCTTAAGAAAGTTTTGTACAGCTGCATCATCACCTCACGGCTCTTAAATTCAATCCCTCTGTTAATGAACGCAAGCACACCATAGGCCTTCTTCACAGCTCTATCCACTTGAGTGGCAACTTTCAAAGATGTATGAACATAGACCCCAAGATCTCTCTAATCCTCCACATTGCCAAGAACTCTACCGTTAACCCTGTATTCCGCATTCATATTTGTCCTTCCAAAAGGACAACCTCACACTTTTCAGGGTTAAACTCCATCTGCCACTTCTCAGCCCAGCTCTGCATCCTATCTATGTCTCTTTGCAGCCGACAACAGCCCTCCTTACTATCCACAACTCCACCAATCTTCGTATCGTCTGCAAATTTACTGACCCACCCTTCAACTCCCTCATCCAAGTCATTAATGAAAATCACAAACAGCAGAGGACCCAGAACTGATCCCTGCGGTACGCCACTGGTAACTGGGATCCAGGCTGAATATTTGCCATCCACCACCACTCTCTGACTTCTATCGGTTAGCCAGTTTGTTATCCAACTGGCCAAATTTCCCACTATCCCATGCCTCCTTACTTTCTGCATAAGCCTACCATGGGGAACCTTATCAAATGCCTTACTAAAATCCATGTACACTACATCCACTGCTTTACCTTCATCCACATGCTTGGTCACCTCCTCAAAGAATTCAATAAGACTTGTAAGGCAAGACCTACCCCTCACAAATCCGTGCTGACTATCCCTAATCAAGCAGTGTCTTTCCAGATGCTCAGAAATCCTATCCTTCAGTACCCTTTCCATTACTTTGCCTACCACCGAAGTAAGACTAACTGGCCTGTAATTCCCAGGGTTATCCCTCGTCCCTTTTTTGAACAGGGGCATGACATTCGCCACTCTCCAATCCCCTGGTACCACCCCTGTGAGGACGAAAAGATCATTGCCAACGGCTCTGCAATTTCATCTCTTGCTTCCCATAGAATCCTTGGATATATCCCGTCAGGCCCGGGGGACTTGTCTATCCTCAAGTTTTCCAAAATGCCCAACACATCTTCCTTCCTAACAAGTATTTCCTCGAGCTTACCAATCTGTTTCACACTGTCCTCTCCAACAATATCGCCCCTCTCATTTGTAAATACAGAAGAAAAGTACTCGTTCAAGACCTCTCCTATCTCTTCAGACTCAATACACAATCTCCCGCTACTGTCCTTGATCGGACCTACCCTCGCTCTAGTCATTCTCATATTTCTCACATTTGTGTAAAAGGCCTTGGGGTTTTCCTTGATCCTACCCGCCAAAGATTGTTCATGCCCTCTCTTAGCTCTCCTAATCCCTTTCTTCAGTTCCCTCCTGGCTATCTTGTATCCCTCCAATGCCCTGTCTGAACCTTGTTTCCTCAGCCTTACATAAGTCTCCTTTTTCCTCTTAACAAGACATTCAACCTCTCTTGTCAACCATGGTTCCCTCACTCGACCATCTCTTCCCTGCCTGACAGGGACATACATATCAAGGACACGTAGCACCTGTTCCTTGAACAAGTTCCACATTTCACTTGTGTCCTTCCCTGACAGCCTATGTTCCCAACTTATGCACTTCAATTCTTGTCTGACAACATCGTATTTACCCTTCCCCCAATTGTAAACCTTGCCCTGTTGCACGTACCTATCCCTCTCCATTACTAAAGTGAAAGTCACAGAATTGTGGTCACTATCTCCAAAATGATGGATCGGGATAGGGCATTCGCGATGATCAGCTCCTTGCCCGGTGTATAGACGAGTTCAAAGTCATATCGGCGGAGACGAAGAAGAATTTGCTGCAGCCGAGGTGTCATGTCATTTAAATCCTTCTGGATTATGTGGACTAAAGGCCTGTGGTCTGTTTCCACCGTGAACTTCGGCAGACCGTATCGTAGTCATGACACTTGACTATTCCTGTCAGGACACCCAGACACTCCTTTTCGATCTGGGCATACCATTGTTCGGTCAGAGTCATGGCCCTGGAGGCATATGCCACTGGAGCCCAGGACGAGGAATCGTCTCGCTGGTGAAGCACCGCCCCAATGCCGTCCTGGCTTGCGTCTGTGGATATCTTGGTATCCTTGGTTGGGTCAAAGAACGCCAGTACTGGGGATGTGGTGAGCTTCGCCTTCGGCTCAAGCCACTCCACTTGATGTGCGGGAAGCCACTGGAACACTGTCGACTTTTTAACGAGATGCCGGAGGGCCGTGGTGTGGGATGCCATGTTGGCAATGAATTTTACGAGAATATTTACCATCCCGAGGCAGCGGAGGACCGCCTTTTTGTCCTTTGGTGTCTTCATGGCATTGATTGCCAGCGCCTTGTCGGCGTCAGGTTGCACACCTTGCTGTGAAATGTGGTCACCTAAAAACTTGATAGCGGACCGCCCAAACGAGCATTTGGCCCTGTTGAGCTGGAGGCCATTTTCATGAATCCTCTGGAAAACCTGTTTGAGGCGAGCAATGAGATCCTCGGGCATCATGGACCAGATGATCACGTCGTCCGCATAGACTCGCACCCCCTCGATGCCCTCCATCATTTGCTCCATTAAGCAATGAAACACTTCGGAAGCTGATATGATACCAAAAGGCATGCGGTTGTAGCAGTACCTGCCGAACGGGGTGTTAAAAGTGCACAGCTTCCGACTGGACTCGTCCAGCTGAATTTGCCAGAAGCCACGGGAGGCGTTCAGATTGGTAAAGAATTTGGCGTGAGCCATCTCACAGGTCAAGTCTTCACGCTTCGGGTCTTTGGGATCAATCCAAATGCGGAGTTCGCTAGAGGGTTTCTTGACGCAGACCATGGAGCTGACCCAGTCTGTGGGTTCCGTGACCTTTGAGATGATGCCCTGATCTTGTAGCTCTCGTAGCTGCGTTTTTAGACGATCCTTGAGAGGAGCCGGCACCCGGCGTGGTCCGTGGATGACTGGGGTGGCATTCGGCTTGAGCAATATCTTGTAGCGATATGGGAGCCTGCCCATCCCATCAAAGACATTGTGGTATTGTGTGAGAATGTCGTCTATCTCAGCCTGGAGATTCGCATTGGGCGAGGCCGTCGCCGGTGTCGAGGACATGGCATGAACTCGCTGTCCCAGATTTCGGAGTTTGCATGCACGAGCACCGAGCAGGGATGCCTTGTCAGGCCGGACGATCTCGAATCTCAACGTCGCCTTGATTGCCTTGTGAGAGACACCTAGCTGACACGACCCACTGGCAGCTATGGCATTACCATTGTAGTCAAGGAGCTGGCAGGCTGGTGGAAGAATGCTAGGTTGGTGTCGGATGCTGTCGAGGTCCGACTGTGATATGAGGTTCGCAGACGCGCCAGTGTCCAATTTAAATCGGATGCGAGACTGGTTGACCGTGATGACGGCACACCACTCATCGTCAGGATCCACACTGAGGATCGAAAGTCGATTGGCAGGCACGGTAGAGACCAACTCGCGGGTGGTGATGATGCCCACCCTATAAGGAGACTCGAAGAGTCAGCATTGGGGTCCGTTGGGCTGTCTGGATCAGAATCCTGCATGCCTTGTTGTACGCAGTGGACACGTCTGCTGGGATCGCTGGCTGTTGTTCGGTGGAGCAGACCTGCAAAAGACCGCGTAGTGGCCAGGCTTTCCACACTGTAGACATCGCCTGCCTTTGGCTGGACATTGCCACTTTAAATGGGCGGAGCCACAATTCAGACACGTCATGACGCTGACGTCAGCACGTTCTTTGCGCCATCGCGCATGCGCAGTGCAGTCAGCCGATGTTCGCGCATGCGCCTCAGAGTCTTCGGCCTCATTGTCCACCCGGTCATGGGGCGCATACGTGGGGACTCGAGAAAAGCGCGCGATGTGGCCACTCTCCTCGATGCTCAGGCTTTGCATTTTCGCTATGGCCTGCACCCTTTCTGCCTTGTGGGAGGCCAGTTTTGCAGTTTCTGCCGCCCTGATGCGGGAGTAGCGATTTCTGGCATGCTCATGGACAACGCACGTCTCGATGGCGACGGAGAGGGTCAACTGTTTGATTTTGAGGAGCTGCTCCCGCACGGAGTCAGACTGGACCCCGAAAACGATCTGATCCCGAATCATGGAATCAGTCATCGAGTCATAATTACATGACTGCATAGGATGCGGAGATGGGTCAAGAAGGACTGAAAAGGTTCATCCTTACCCTGAAGCCTCTGTTGAAAGATGTACCTTTCAAAGCTCTCATTCACCTCAATGTCGCAGTTGCTGTCGAATTTCAGCAGAACTGTCTTGAACTTTGTCTTGTCTTCGCCATCGGCAAACGTAAGCGAATTATAGATGTGGATGGCGTGATCCCCCGCAGTGCGATCTTTCTGGCATCCGATGCTGCCTCGAGGTCGGAGCCTCGACGTACAGGAGGAACTTTTGTTTGAAGACTTTCCAGTTGGCGCCGAGGTTGCCGGAGATCCGGAGTTGCGAAGGAGACTGGATCCTTTCCATGCTGCTGGATGGCTGCTTGCTGGTCGTTGCAGATGCACTCGAGGTAGGTTCATTAGGATTAATAGCACTCTGGTACCATGATGTGTGAAGTAAGTTGGTTCAATGTTGACTGCAACTGGATGCAGTGAAACTAGAAACCGGTTTCTGACACAGGAGATGGTCCAACACTGTTTTAATTAACTTCCGATTGCTGTACATAGTCTGCTGTGAGTTGACACTCTATCAATCGAACTAATAACCTCCTACTGGCTTAACCAGACCAACTCTCTACCTCATGGTGATAGTGCTCACTGACTTGTGCACTCTTACTATCTCAGTAGCTGTGTCCTGTAGAGAGAGAGAGAGTCTGAATGCCCTGTGTGCTCTATAGTGGTGGTGTCCTTTCTGGTGATTGGTTGGTATGTGTTCATTGGTTATCCTGTGTGTCAATCACTGCCTGTCTGCATCTCATTATATACAGGAGTGGATATTATGACAGGCAGCACGGTAGTACAGTGGTTAGCACAATTAATTCACAGCTCCAGGGTCTCAGGTTCAGTTCCCGGCTTGGGTCACTGTCTGTGCGGAGTCTGCACGGTCTCCCCGTGTGTGCGTGGATTTCCTCTGGCTGCTCCGGTTTCCTCCCACAGTCCAAAGATGTGCAGGTTAGGTGGATCGGCCATGCTAAATTGCGCTTAGTGTCCAAAATTGCCCATAGTGTTGGGTGGGGTTACTGGATCATGGGGACAGGGTGGAGGTGTGGGCTTTGGTGGGTGCTGTTTCAAAGAGCCGGTGCAGACTCGTTGGGCCGAATGGCCTCTTGCTGCACTGTAAATTCTATGAGGATTCTATTCTATGACGATTCTTGAGGCATTGGGGCCACTGGGTGGAGGGTGGTGGGAGGGGGAATGGGTTGGGTCTGGAAGGATGTTTTTTGTTTTATTATTTATTTATAGAACATAGAACATAGAAAATACAGCACAGAACAGGCCCTTCGGCCCACGATGTTGTGCCGAACCTTTGTCCTAGATTAATCATAGATTATCATTGAATTTACAGTGCAGAAGGAGGCCATTCGGCCCTTTGAGTCTGCACCGGCTCTTGGAAAGAGCACCATACCCAAACTCAACACCTCCACCCAACACCAAGGGCAATTTGGACATTAAGGGCAATTTATCATTGGCCAATTCACCTAACCCGCACATCTTTGGACTGTGGGAGGAAACCGGAGCACCCGGAGGAAACCCACGCAGACACGGGGAGGACGTGCAGACTCCGCACAGACAATGACCCAAGCCGGAATCGAACCTGGGACCATGGAGCTGTGAAGCAATTGCGCTATCCACAATGCTACCGTGCTGCCCTTAAGAACAAATAAATCTACAATTTACACAATAACTCTGTGCCCGACAGCCTCTGGATCGATTCTGTGATTTCCTGTCCTGACATCTGTTTCAGCCACCACCCCTCCCGCACTCGTCCCCTTCACGCTCGCAAGGATATCTCCGAAGAATCGGTTGCCTGGACCGAATGTGATCAAGGTGCTTCCGCATGATCCGGCCTTGGGCTTGGAATGAAACCAGCCCTGTCTAGTGGAGGGTAGCCCCAGTGATCCACTGGACGCCGTCTGCACAATTTTGAATATACACCATGTCGCCTGGTGCGAAGCGTCTGGGTGGTCGATGGTTTAGCGGAGCGGGCGGTGCAGACGTTCAAATGAGGCCTCAAGAAGCAGTCATGGGGTTCGATGGACACAAGGTTGCCTCATTTCTTATTTTGCTTCGAGACCACCCCTTACGCAGTGCCTGGGGGAGCCCTGGCTGAAATGTTGATGCGCCGTAGGCTTTGAACCTGCCTTAATGTGACTTTCCCTGACATAGATACAAAGTGTGGCCCAACCAGGAGCTGCAAGGGCGTTGGCCCGTGTGAGGTCATACACTTTGGAAGGAGAAATCTGACAAGGAAGAATTCAATGAATGGCCTGACACTGGAAAGTGAGGAACAAAAGACCTTGGCATGTTTGTCCATAGATCTCTGAAGGTGGAAGGCAGGTTAATAGTGTGGTGAAAAAGGCATATGGGGCACTCGTTTTTATCAATCGAGGCATAGATTATAAAAACGGGGAGGTCACGTTGGAGTTGTACAGAACTTTGGTGAGGCCACAACTGGAGTACTGTGTGCAATTCTGGTCACCACATAGTAGGAAGGATGTGATTGCACTGGAGGGGGTGCAGAGGAGATTCACCAGGATGCTGCCTGGGGTGGAACATTTAAGTTATGAAGAGAGGTTGGATAGGCTTGAGTTGTTTTTGCTGGAGCAGAGAAGACTGAGGGGCGACCTGATCGAGGTGTAGAAGATAATGAGGGGCATGGACAGGGTGGATAGGGAGCAGCCGTTCCTGTCTGAATGTGCACTTGGCACATCATAACATTCAAGGCTGTGGACCAAGTGCTGATAAATGGGATTAGGTGGGTAGGTCAAGTTTTTTCATGCATCGGTACAGGACTGATGGGCTGAAGGGCCTCTTCTGCACTGTGTGATTCTGTGATTCTCTGTTTGGTTCCCTGATCGGGGAGTCTGATGAGGTACTCTCTTGGGGGTCTCTGTTGGGGGTCTCTGATGGCATACATTTAGATGGAAAGGTCAAGGGAATCATTCCTGAGCACCCCTCTCAGTGCCAGAAGAGGCCAGGAGAAATTCTACTCCGGCAGTCCCCGGGCACCTTTTTAAGAATGATTTCAACCCTGACATTTCATCTCACCCTGGATCGAAGTTGCAGCTAAAACTTAATCCTTCATGATGGGGCCCTCAGGAGGATGCCAACATGGATCATCCACTTGGGACTTTGACCTGAAGCTGGTTGTTTCTGCCTTGTATTTTGCACTGATGTGTTGGGCTCCCCCGTCATCACGGACAGAGATGTTTGTGGAACCTCCCCCTCCAGTTATCAGTTTCATTGCCTCCACCAATTGGATCGCTTTGCTCTGCCTATTGCACGCGAGGCAAGTGTTATGGGGGCAGATAAGAATGTGGAGTCGAGGCCATAATTGGATCATGATAGGCAGAGCAGGCTTGATGGGCGAAATGGCCCTAATTATGTTTGTTCATGGGATGTGGACATTGCTGGCCCAGCTCTTATCACCCATGATCCCTTCGACAGTCCCTTCTCACCTGCTAGTTTAAAAGTCCCCTTATCTCATAATCTGCCACCCACCAAGCAAGCCTCCCTCACTCACCTGAGCTTAATTAACCTGTTCCCCCTCCAATAACCTATTGCTTCAAACTGCTGTCACAAAAAGATGTTGAACTTTTACCATAATACTCATGTTGATGTTCTCTCTCTCTTACCGGAGAAAGTGAGCCAGATTCACAGGGGAATGGATCCAAACTAATGGGCCACTCAGCACACAGAAGCTTTGAGACGTATCTTTTGAGGACAGAGATCATGCGGCTGGAGGGTACCTGGACGCTTTGTTTCAGGAGACGGTCACACCCCTTAGGATAGGCTCTCCTGGTTTGGAACGTGGTCAGGGACAGGAAGGTATGACTGCAGTTGAGGCAGGTATGAGGACCCAGAGGGCTGGCATGTCAGCCTCTGCAATTATCCAACAGGTGTGAGGTTCGTTCAGCTTGTTTGGATGAGAGTGAAGGCTGCAAGGTGGATGAGCTGACTGTGGTACAGGATGCCATTCGTGTAGTGGTAGTATGGGACTGCGCTGTTGCTTCACAGCACCAGGGACCCGGATTCGATTCCCAGCTTGGGTCGCTATCTGTGCGGAGTCTGCATGTTCTCCCCGTGTCTGCATGGGTTTCCTCTAGGTGCTCCGGTTTCCTCCCACAAGTCCCGAAAGACGTGCGTGTTAGGTGAATTGGAGATTCTGAATTCTCCCTCAGTGTACCCGAACAGGCGCGGGAGTGTGGCGACACGGGGCTTTTCACAGTAACATCATTGCAGTGTTAATGTAAGCCTACTTGTGACAGCTTTTTCACAGATAATGGATGGGAGGCGGGTTTGCATGATGGACTGGGCTGTGTTCACGACTCTCTGTAGTTTCTTACAGTATTGGGCCGAGCAGTTGCCATACCAGGCTGTAATGCAGCCAGATAGGATGCTTTCTATGGTGCACCTGTAAAAATTGGTCAGAGTCAATATGGACTTGCTGAATTTCCTTAGTTTCCTGAGAAGTATAGGTGCTGTCGTGCTTTCTTGGTCATAGCATTGATGTGGGTGGACCAGAACAGATTGTTGGAGATGTGTACCCCTAGGAATTTGAAGCTGCTAACCATCTCCACCTCGGTCCCGTTGATGCAGACAGGGGTGGGTACGATACTTTGCTTCCTGAAGTCAATGACCAGCTCCTTAGTAATGCTGATGTTTAAGGAGAGATTGTCGTTGTTACACCACGCCACTAGGTTCTCTATCTCCTTCCTGTAATCTGACTCATCGGTTTGTGTTTTTTGCACTTTGTGCGATACGATCTCCCCTCGAATCTCTGCTTTCAGGGCCTCCCTAGAGCGGAGGGCAAGACTGACCCATTCGCATTAAACTCCACATACACATCTATCGCCCTCGATTTCTGAACACAGAATCCCAACTCTGCCAATAACCATACATCTAGCCTCCATGCTGAACCGAACCTATCTCTAATACCAAATCTACTCGAATATACTTTATGGACTGGCGGGGGGGAAATGTGCTCTAGGGCACATAAATCGCCACAGGTCTGCTCCCACTGTCTCCTCCATAAATGCCAATGATGCCTTTGCCACCTCTGATGGGGCCAATGACTTTGGCTTGGACCGGTCAAGTTTCGGGTTTAAAACACAATTCAAATTTCCCCACAAAATCAACTGATGTGTGTCCAAATCTGGTATTGCGGCCAACAATCTCCTCATGAAAGTGACATCATCCCAACGCGGAGCTTATACATTCACCAGCAAGACTATAAAAATTACTGCAGACGCTGGAATCTGAAACAGAAACTGAAAATACTGGACAATCGCAGCAGGTCCGACAGCATCCGTGGAGAGAGAAGGGAGCTAACGTTTCGAGTCTGGATGCCAAAGAGCTTTGACAAAGAGTCACTCAGACTTGAAACGTTTGCTCCCTTCTCTCTCCACAGACCTGCTGCGATTGTCCAATATTTTCTGTTTTTGCACCAGCACCACTAATTTACCTTCCAGCGTCCCAGTGACTATCACATACCTTCCTCCTTGATCCAGAAAACAGACTCTTTTGTTAATTAAGATTGCCACCCCGCCCCCTAGGCCCTGATATCAAATCCTGAGTAAAACCCCCGGCTCACCCGACCCTTTCGGAGCCAAGACCCATCCTTCACCTGCAGGTGGATCACATCGGCCCTTAAATTCTTCAGATGAGGGGAAACTCTCAATCACCCCCAGACCTCTAATGTCCCAAGTGACTAATCTGATCGGGGGTCTCAAATGCTAGGCCAGCATTTGTTGCCCTTTAACTGAGTGGCTTGCTGGGCCTTTTTAGTTGGGGGGGGGGGGGGGGGGGGGACAGTTCGGAGTCAACCACAATGCTGTGTGGGCCTGGAGTTACATGGAGGCCAGACCGGGTAAGGACGTCAGTGAACCAGGTGGGTTTTTACGACAATCAACATTGGTTTCATTGTCATCATTTGTCTTTTAATTCCAGATTTTGATTGAATTCAAATTTCACCACCTGCCGTGGTGGGATTTGAACCTGGGACCACAGAGCATTACCCTGGGTCTCTGGAACACTAGTCCAGTGACAATACCACTACGCCACCACCTCCCCTATCGAACCATACTCCCTCCTTACCATCCCCCTCCCCCACCAAACACGCTTGGCACATCAAAACCTGTTCAAACAAGTCCAACAGGCTGTAGCCCCATGCCCCCACCTCACTCCCGTTCACTAGTTAAACTGTTGGTGAGGTTGCTCCCCGCCAGGCCCAAACTCAGAGAACAAAGAAAAGAGACAGAAACTCCCCCACTCATGCCCATTGCAAAAGAATAACCAAAACCAAAGCCTTCACAATCCTCAACATCTCACCTTAGACCATATAATTGCCCACCTTGCTGCCGTAACCAGTACTCCCAACTACTTTGGCCCCCATTACTCCCCCAACAACATATACATTCCAATACTGAACCATGAACCCATGTTATCTAAACATATGTACAAAATATGGATACATCCCAAAATAATCCAACAGCACCCATTAAAAGTCTGATTCAAATCCTTTCAATTCAGTCCAAGTTCTTGTTCCTTAAAGAACATCTCCTCCACCATCTCAAAAAAATGATCTTTTGAGATATACTTAACTCTCAACCTCGCCGGGTAGATCACACCATAACGCACTCCACTTTTATACAGCGCTGACTTTGCCTTATTAAAGGCCACGCGCCTCTTTGCGAGCTCTGCCCCGATATCTTGATAAATTTGAATGCTGCTTCCTTCCCACCTGACATCCTGATTCTCTTTGGACCATTTCAGGACCCGCTCCTTCTTCTGGTGGTGTGGAAATGGACTATCATCACCCGTGGTGGTCCATTCGTCCGGGGCCTCTGCCCGAGTGTCCGGTAGGCCCTATCCAGCTCAGGAGGTGGCATCTGTTCATTCCCCCCCCCCCCCAACAACCTGGCAAACATCTGGGCAAAGTACTCGGTTGACCTTGGACCTTCTACCCGCTCTGGCAACCCCACGGTCCTAAGGACCTGCCTCCTCGATCTGTTCTCCAGCTCCTCAACTTTCTCCCTCAGAGCCTCATTCCTCTCCTCCGCCGGGGCAGCACGGAGGCGCAGTGGTAGCACTGCAGCCTCACGGCGCCAAGGTCCCAGGCTCGATCCCGGCTCTGGGTCAATGTCCGTGTGGAGTTTGCACATTCTCCCCGTGTTTCCGTGGGTTTCGCCCCCACAACCTAAAATGATGTGTAGGCTAGGTGAATTGGCCACACTAAATTTCCCCTTAATTGGAAAAATGAATTGGGTACTCTAAATTTTTTTTTTTTAAATTCCGCCACCAGAATCGCGGCTTCCAGTGAGGCTATTTAGTCGCTATGCCGTGACAAGATCTCCTCCACCCTCTTCAGCACCTCTCCGCGTTCTTTCACGGACTCCAGTGACTCATAGACTTTTTGAGGGTTTCCATCATCTCCCTTCTTTGTCTTTCAAAGTGCTCACTGAATTGTTTTTCAAATTTGTTTGCCGCCACTCCAGTCAGCCTTTCTACTGTGATGGAAGCGGCCACACCCGTCGAGGTCGCCTCTGCCATCTTCCCTCCCAGTGGGCTTCGCACTTGCTCTGGCTCCATCGAAGGACTGCCACTCGTACCCTTCTTTCCAACAGTCTTTTTCGCGGCCTTCAACATCCTTTCTTCAAATACGATTAAATGGGCCGGGTTTGTCAACCAATTTCACCGGGAACCGGGCAAAGAGGGCCAAAAACAAGGGCTCTGTTGGGAGCTACCTTGTGTGCGACCTGCTGCCACCGGGAGCCTCGCAAATGAGATAGTTGATGCAATGGTTTTAATTTTCACAGTGGCACAGTGGGCTAAACAGCTGACTTGTAATGCAGAACAAGGCCAGCAGCGTGGGTTCAATTCCCGTTCCAGCCTCCCCGAACAGGCGCCGGAATGTGGCGACTAGGAGCTTTTCACAGTAACTTCATTCAAGCCTACATGTGACAATAAGCGATTTTCATTATTGTTCCATTAGATTGGAAGATAGCAAATGTAACTCCTTTACCCAAAAACGGAGAGAGACAGAAAACAGGAAACTAAAGGCCAGCTGGCCTAACATCTGTCATTAACTCAGAGAATCCCTACAGTGCAGAAGGAGGCCATTCAGCCCATCTCGTCCTGAAAATCCCGGCCAAGGTGTTTGTCTCGAAACACAGCAGCTTTTAGTGGTGCAGCTACTCCTGCAATGCTATTAGGAAAGGAGTTCCAGATCTTTGAGCCAATGATAGATCATCGGACATAGAAGCAGGAATAGGCCTTTCGGCCCTTCAAGACTGCTCCCCCATTCAACATGATCATGGCCAATTCGGTTGCCGTTTAGATTCCACTTTCCTGCCTGCCAACCCATGACTCTTAACTCCCTTATTTATGGAAACATGAAGGGATTTGCAACAAGCATATTTGAGCACTTTCAGTAGTCAGACTGTCACAGCGTTCCCCCATTTAATATAATTATTTTAGGGACTTTAAAGAGACAGGCCCAAGGGGTAATTGATCACGGCCAATCCACCGAACCTGCACACCTTTGGGCTGTGGGGGGAAACCGGAACACCCGGAGGAAACCCACGCAGACACGGGGAGAACGTGCAGACTCCGTACAGACAGTGAGCCAAGGCTGGAACCTGGATCCCTGGTGCTGTGAGGTAACAGTGCTAACCACTGTGCCGCCGTGCCACCCAGCGCTGGTTCTTTGTAAGAGTAATCATCTTAGTCCCACATCCCCACTTTTTAGTCTGCAGGTCTATATGTTTTGCATCTCTAAGTATCTGTCAAACTAACTCTTTTGAAATTACTTATGGAATCAACAGCCACCACTTTTCAGATAAAACGTTTCAGACTCTGAGAGCTCTCTGAGTGAAGAGATTTCTCCTGTTCTCCCCTCTCGATCTTGATTCAATGACTTTACATCCAAAACCTTATTGACCAACTCGCCACATGTCACAGAGCTTGGAAACCTCTGTTAAATCTCATTGCTGTTAATGAGGTCTTGCTGTGTGTAAAATGGCTGCCACGTTGATGCATGATCAATTGCACAGAGACGAGAGTTGAATACAACTGAGGCCTTATTACTCTAAGATGTGTGGCCTCCTACAGCAGCTGGCGAAATGGCTGCTGTATAGGGAGCACATATATTTATACTCCGCCTACTGGGCAGAGCCAGCAGGCAGGGACTACCCCCGTACCTGTAGTACAGGGTCTTACCATACATCTTCTAATATGTACAGCAGTGGTGATTACTGTGGTGTTGGGTGTTCTGACACACAGATGAGCCAACACGGTTGTATGTGGTACAACGCTATTTTATTCAAACTTACTATGTACAGTTTTGTCTTTGCACTCTGCACGTGGGGGTTCCCTGCTTGTGATGTTGTAACAGCTCTTCTCTGTTTCTTTGTCCCCAGACCTACTGACTACCAGGTGTCGTGCTCGTGCTTTTTATGTGGTTGGTGTCCTTGTCTGTGATTGGTTGTGGTGTTGTGTGCTCTGATTTGCCTGTTGGTGTGTCCATCATGATGTGTGTGTTTGAATATCATGACATCCCCCCTTTTTACAAAGATATGTGCCTACGTGGTAATAAATATGATCGTGTCGTGAGTGCATCTAAGAGTGTGTGTGTGTCGTGTGCAGCATGTGCATATGACGGAACTATGTACATGGGGCGATGTCGGGTGCGTCACATGAACCAAGTTGTACCATAACATAACATAAATGCGAACGAGAGAAGAAGAAAAAAAAACTTGAACAGTTGTCCAGTCAGACGACATCTGGAACGATAAACAACAACAGGTTATCATGTAAAATTGTGCAACTTGTTAAACATATGAACGGTATTATAAGTCCAGTCTAATGGGCTTGCGACGAGTTCGGGTTGACCGTCAGGGTGGCACACCACTCATCGGCTGGATTGATGGCATTGACCTTGTTGACATCGATGACGGAAACGCGGAAGGCATCCTGGTCATCTGCATCACTTAACTGGAAGTCTTGATGCGTGGGCTGGACGGTCCTGACTTGTCTGCGAGATTGTCGAGGATGCGCCGGATCCATGGGTTGAGCCGAACGACAGTGGGCTGCGTAGTGGCCCATCTTGCCACATCTGAGGCACTGTCGGTTTTTTGCAGGACATTGCCCTTTTAAATGTAGATCTCCACAATTGCCGCACGTCATGACGTCACGGCGTTCGTTGCGCCACTGCGCATGCGCAGTGCGATCTTGCGGTGGGCGCGCCTGCGCAGTGCGTCCCTCGTTGTGGCCGTTATTTTTGGCGCGCACCTGCGCGGGAGACCGCGAAAAGCGTGGGAAGCGGCCGCTGTCGTCCGGGCCGTGGGTCAGGAAGTAATCGACGGCCTGGATGCGTTTGACGTCGTGGGCGGCCTGGCTTGCCGATTCGACGGCTGGGGACCCCCTCCGTGCCAACTCGGACGCCTGAAATTGGGCAAAACGGCAGGTAGCATTTTCGTGGAGGACACAGGCTTCCACAGCAGACGCTAAGGTGAGGCTTTTTATTTTAAGAAGCTGCTGGCGTAGGCCACTAGAGGCAACGCCAAAAACAATCTGGTCCCTGATCATGGACTCTGTGGTGGTGCCGTAACCGCAGGACTGCGCTAGAATCCGGAGGTGCGTCAAGAAGGGTTGAAAAAGCTCCTCCTTACCTTGCAGGCGTTGCTGAAAGAGGTATCTTTCAAAACTTTCATGTACTTCAACTTGAAAGTGCTGGTCCAGTTTGAGGATGACCGTGTCATATTTGGATTGGTTTTCGCCTTCTTCGAACACCAGTGAGTTGAAGACGTCGGTGGCGTGCTGACCTGCGTAGAAGAGGAGCATTGCAATCTTCGTTTCATCCGAGGCACTCTGTTTTTCGGTGGCACGGATGTACAGGTCAAATCGCTGCCTGAAGAGCTTCCAATTGGTACCTAGGTTCCCCGCGACTTGCAACGGCTGCGGTTTGTCGGTGCGGTCCATGTCCAGAATGGCAGGTTAGTAGGCAGGTATCGATCCACTCCTGTACCATGTGGTGTTGGGTGTTCTGACACACAGATGAGCCAACACGGTTGTAGGTGGTACAACGCTATTTTATTCAAACTTACTATGTACAGTTTTGTCTTTGCACTCTGCACGTGGGGGTTCCCTGCTTGTGATGTTGTAACAGCTCTTCTCTGTTTCTTTGTCCCCAGACCTACTGACTACCAGGTGTCGTGCTCGTGCTTTTTATGTGGTTGGTGTTCTTGTCTGTGATTGGTTGTGGTGTTGTGTGCTCTGATTTGCCTGTTGGTGTGTCCATCATGATGTGTGTGTTTGAATATCATGACAATTACCACATTCACCCCCTGTTAAAATTGAGTCCGGCAGGGGTGATGGAGAACCATATACAGAGCAAGTTTAATATACAGAAGCGAAAAAAAAAAATATCTCTTTCTGAAGTCCAGTACAAGGTGGTTTGATAGTCCCGAACCAATTATAGATTTAGCCGGTCCGGGGCCTTGATGTGGCGTTTGGAGCGACGCAGTGGTGGCAGCGATTCCGGTGTTGGTCTGGTCCTGGTCACTCCGGGAGTGTGCCAAAATCCTCTTCATCCTCGGGCCTGGGCAGGGGGAGGATGGGTGGTCCTGGGGGGGTTGCTGCTGGGTGCGCCAGAGAAGGGGGGGGTGGAGCCGGGCCGGAGGGGTGTGTGTGTGTGGGGAAACTGCTGGTGCCAGGTCTCTGAGGGAGACAGTATCCTGGCGGCTGTCGGAGTATGCTACGTAGGCATACTGGGGGTTAGCGTGGAGTAACTGCACCCTTTCAACCAATGGGTCTGCCTTGTGGAGTCGGACGTGCCTACAGAGGAGTACGTCCTGGAGCTGAGAGCCAGGTCGGGAGCGACACCCCGGATGTGGACTTCCTGGGGAAGGCAAAGAGACGTTCATGGGGTGTGTCATTAGTGGCGGTGCATAGTAGAGATCGAATGGTGTGCAGTGCATCGGGGAGGACCTCCTGCCAGCGGGAGGTCGGGAGACATCTGGTCTGTAGGGCCAGTTGGACGGCCCTCCAGACCGTTCCGTTCTCCCTCTCCATCTGCCCGTTTCCCCGGGGGTTGTAGCTGGTCGTCCTGCTCGAGGCGATACCCCTGTTGAGCAGGAACTGACGCAGCTCATCACTCATGAATGAAGATCCCCTGTCACTGTGGATGTAGGTGGGGAAGCCGAACAGAGCAAAGATTGTGTTGAGGGCTTTGATGACGGTGGCAGACGTAATGTCGGGGCATGGGATGGCTATGGGGAATCGGGAGATCTGAATCATCGACCACACTGAGGAAATACGTGTTACGGTCGGTGGAGGGGAGGGGCCCTTTGAAATTCACGCTGAGGCATTCAAAGGGTCGGGGGCCTTCACCAGTCACGCACAGTCCGGCTGGTAGAAGTGCGGTTTGCACTCCGCACAGACCTGGCAGTCCCTGGTGATAGCCCTGACTTCCTCGACGGAGTAGGGCAGATTGCGGGCCTTTATGAAATGGTACAACCGTGTGACTCCCAGGTGACAAAAGTTGTCATGCAGGGTCCGGAGTCGGTCTACTTGTGCGCTGGCACATGTACCTCGGGATAGGGCATCTGGGGGCTCATTGAGCTTGCCGGGGCGATACAAAATCTCGTAGTTGTAGGTGGAGAGCTCGATCCTCCACCTCAAGATTTTATTATTTTTGATCTTACCCCGCTGTGTGTTATTGAACATGAAGGCTACCGACCGTTGGTCAGTGAGGAGAGTGAATCTCCTGCTGGCCAGGTATTGCCTCCAATGCCGCACAGCTTCAACGATGGCTTGGGCCTCTTTTTCGACGGAGGAGTACCGAATTTCGGAGGCATGAAGGGTTCGTGACAAGAATTCCACGGGCCTGCCTGCCTGATTGAGCATGGTGGCTTGGGCGACATCTGATGCGTCGCTCTCCACTTGAAAGGGCAGCGTCTCGTCTACTGCGTGCATCGCGGCCTTGGCGATATCGGCTCTAATACGGTTGAAGGCATGTTGAGCCTCGGTCATCAGGGGGAAAAGGGTTGACTGGATGGGTGGGCGGGCCTTGTCCTGCTGATCGTGGCCGCAGATGGTGACATTGTCTAGGTACGGGAAGGTGGCCCGCAACCCATACCAGCCGACCATTCGGTCCATCTCCCTTTGGAAGACCGAGACCCCATTGGTGACACCGAAGGGAACCCTGAGAAAATGGTAGTGGCGGCCATCTGCCTCGAAGGCAGTGTATGGGCGGTCCGCCTTACGGATGGGGAGCTGGTGGTAGGCGGATTTAAGTTCTACAGTTGAGAAGACCCAGTACTGCGCAATCTGATTGACCATATCAGATATGCGTGGGAGGAGGTACGCGTCGAGCTGTGTGTACCTATTGATGGTCGGGCTGTAGTCCACGACCATCCTGTGTTTCTCCCCAGTTTTCACTGATGTGTTGGGTAGGCTGGGTCGATATGGACTGCACTTGATGCAGTGTAGCAAGAGACAGACCTCCAACACTTGATAAGATACAACACGATTTTATTTAATATCTAAACTATTATACATGTTCAACTGTGGGTTGACACTATGCTGACTTGACTGGAGACCTGATACTAGCCTAACCGGACTTACTAGCTACCACACGGTGTTTGCACTGGCCAGCTCACTAACTCTGACTGTCTCAGAGGCTGGGTCCCGAGAGAGTGGGAAAACAGGTGCCCTCTGGCTTTATAATGGTTGTGTCCTGACTGGTGATTGGCTGCTCTATTCTGTGTGTTTACTGGTCATCCTGTGTGTCAATCACTGCCTGTCTGCACTCCATTGTATACATAGATGTATATTATGACATTCACCACTACCACTTGGGCTCTCCAGGGGCTGTTGCTGGCCTCGATGATGCCTTCCCAAAGCAGCCGCTGGACCTCGGACCTGATGATGGTCCTGTCCTGGGTGCTGTACCGTCTGCTCCTGGTGGCGACGAGTTTGCAATCCGGGGTTAGGTTTGCAAATAGGGAAGGTGGGTCGACCTTTAGGGTCGCGAGGCCGTGCACAGTAAGGGGTGGTAGGGGCCTGCCCAATTCCAAGGTTAGGCTCTGGAGGTTACACTGGAAGTCCAGGCCGAGTAGCAGGGCAGCGCAGAGGTTGGGGAGGATGTTGAGGCGGATGCCGCTGAATTCTACGCCCTGGACCGTGAGTGTGACGAGACAGTACCCCAGGATCGCCACGGAGTGTGATCCGGAGGCCAGGGAGATTCTTTGATTGGCGGGGTGTATCGCAAGGGAGCAGTGCCTTACCTTATCTGAATGGATGAAGCTTTCGGTGCTCCTGGAGTCCAGCAGGCAAGAGGTCTCGTACCCATCGATCTTCACGCTTGTCGAGGGGGTGGCTAGATTGTGCGGGCGAGACTGGTCGGTCATGACCAAGGCGAGTCATGGCTGATCGTCGCTGGTGTCGAATGATGTGGTGCCGGGGGGGGCACGGGTCCTGGAACAATGGTGGTGCCCATGTGCCGTGGGGAAGACAACATGGCGGCGCCTGATGATCTTGGGAGACAAGATGGCGGTGCCCATGGCCGCACGTGGCGGGGTTGAAAAAGATGGCAGCGCCCATGAGCCGCACGTGGTCCAGGGAGGTGAAGATGGCGGCGCCCAGTGTCCGTACGCGAGGCGTCCGGGGCAGTAGCGGTGACTGAGCGGACCTGGCACACCTCAGCGAAGTGCCCCTTCTTGCCGCAGGCCTTGCAAAGGGCGGTGCGGGCCAGGCAGCGTTGGCGGGGGTGTTTCTGTTGCCCGCAGAAGTAACATCGGGGGCCCTCGGGGTTGGCTGGCTGGCGTGTGGCACAGGCATATTGGCTGGGTGAGGCCCCCGGTGGGGCGGCCGTCTGTGGAGTCCATGATGTGTAGGAGGGGTGGGCCACGCGGCTGGGGATGTAGGCCTGAATATTGCGCGAGGCGCCCGTCATCGATAGCACCAGTGTTTGTTGCTGCGAGGTCGAGCAGGTCGACTCTAAAAGTCATTGGCGTATGAGGTCTGACCCTATCCCCGTAACGAAGGCGTCCCGCATGAGGAGGTTCGAATGTTCCGTGGCCGTGATGGCCTGACAGTCACAGTCTCTGACTAGGGGAATTAAAGCACGCCATAAATCTTCTACGGACTGCAAGTAGAGAGTATGTATCTGGCGAAGAGCGTGTTCGGCTGCTGGGCGTAATTGTCTTTCAGTAGCGCCATGGCTTTGTCGTAGTTCGGCGCGTCCTGGATAAGAGGAAAGATGTTGGAGCTCAGCCGTGAGTAGACTATCTGGATCTTCTGAGCTTCCGGGATTGGGTCTGGTGCAGACCTGACGTAAGCTTCGAAACAAGTAGCCAGTGTTGAAAGTCCTTTTTGCCGTCGCTTGATTACGGATCCAGCTGCAGGCGACCCGGCTTGATGCGGAGGTCCAGCTTCTGAAAATCTTAGAGTAATAAATTGATGCACGATCAATTGCACAGAGACGAGAGTTGAATACGACTGAGGCTTTATTACTCTAAGATGTGTGGCCTCCTACAGCAGCTGCCGAAATGGCTGCTGTATAGGGAGCACACAAATTTATACTCCGTCTACTGGGCGGAGCCAGCAGGCAGGGACGACCACCGTACCTGTAATACAGGGTCTTACCACAGACGTTCCCACCATGCCCCCCTCCCCCCATCCCACATTTTTCAAAATGTGTTCATTGGTTGCAACGGCCTTTGGGGCTACCTTAGGTTGTAAAAGTCATACAAATTCAACTGTTTTGCTTTTTCATTCTTGAATGTGAAGCTGTGACAATTACAGATGTTTGTACTGGATGGTTTGCTGGGACCTCAGCATGCGCAGCGATGGAGGAAAAGGAAGATCCCCTGATTGTCCCCAGGACCTTGACATCTTCCGAAGCTCCATTCAGCATCCATTATGATCCACCACTGGTGTTGGCACTCATTCCGGTTTTAATTGTCGTCGTTTTTGTTTCAGACTGAGTTTCGTATTAGCATTATAAATCTTCCATTCACAAGTTACCTGTGAATAGCCTCCGGGTTTACAGAGCAGTGCGTCATGGCTTTCTGTGTGTTATAACCTGCCTGCTTACCATTGGCTGGGGACTAATGACAATCCCACAATCCTGTGGGAGTATCGGCTTCTCCAATGAGGGGGGCGGAGAAACCATTAGTAAACTCCAAGTATAAATAAAGCTGGCCAGTTTGGAACCAGCAGGAAGGAGTGTGCAGCAAGGGAGGTTGCTGCTGCTGTTTTATATATATATATATATATGTTATTTTAAATAAATGTTATTACTTTGTATCCTTAAAACTCGTGCTGGATTCTTCGTGGCCCTCACAAAACTGTGCATCAGTAAATCTACCCACTTTGATTTCCTGCCGATTCGCCACAATCGAACGTCATTTTTTTCAACCTCAATTATTCCTTTCTGACTGCGCCCACCTCTCCTGAATAGACTATTGTCAGCTGTCCGGCACCTCACTCAGATGACCATGTCTCCTCTCTTGCGAATCGAGCGTAGGCTGGCTTTGTGACTTGTGATGACCAGCGTCACAGCTGAGCCTCTCCTACCCTCCCTGCCAAGCTGGCACCATTCAATGGGCATGTGGAGACCATCCAACCCGCCATGTACGGGGAGAGGGCATGGGGTAGTGCGGAGGTGTTGCGATGATACGTAGTTCTCCGCGGCACCAATTCTAAGCACAAGATAAATTGAAATTATTCATTTTGCTGTTGCCCAGCAACAGTGTCTCACAAACTGCAATTATTATGACCCAGTTGCCTGGATTCAAAGAGGATGAAATGCCACTGATTTTCTGTCAGGCTGACCTGACTTATCCACAGTCAATGCTTAATCATGGGTATACTGGCCATCCCCGCGATTGAGATAAATTGCTGATGATCAATGTGGCTGCTCATGGTTCATCTGGTTTACAGATTTCATCCTGATGGCTGAAATTGCAGCCAGAATGCCCCACATTTCTTCCTGATGGTGCTCTGTTAGCTAATCTCAGGTGGGGCAGTAGAGGGAGCCATACACTGCGAATAGCACTCACTATACTTGATCGAGTAGGAATGATCGTGACCACAAATAATGGGGAATCCACAACTGACAACTCCCGGTAGGTATCAAATGCATGTTTTGGGTCTTAAAAAAAAGTTGCCACAAGAGAAACACGATTGACCGCTGATGCATAAGGTTAAACTGTCGATTAAGTTCAAAACTGAGAGTGATTTTCATTAAGCAAGTGTATTTAGGTTTAAGGAACTAAAGTGGGTAGCTGGATTTAGGACCAGCCATGTTCTAATTGAATGGTGGAACAGCTATGAAGGGCCGAGTGGCCTTCGCTTGTTCCTGAAGATCTGATTGGCAGGCAGTGACTAGTGGGGTACCACAGGGATCTGTGCTAAGACCCAACTGTCCACATTTTATATATTAATGATTTGAGGGCAGCATTGAGTTGCAGTGGGTTAGCCCTGCTGCCTCACAGCGCCGAGGTCCCGGGTTTGATCCTGGCTCTGGGTCACTGTCCATGTGAAGTTTGCACATTCTCCCCGTCTTTGCGTGGGTCTCGCCCCCACAACCCAAAGATGTGCCGGCTTGGTGGATTGGCCACTCTAAATCGCCCCTTAATTGGAAAAAATTAATTGGTTACTGTAAATTTATTTTTAAAAATTAATGATTTGGACGAGGGAACAAAATGTATTACCTCCAAATTTGCAGGTGATGGAAAGTTAGGTGGGAGGGTGAGCTGCGAGGAGGATGCAGAGATTCTTCAGAAGGATTCGGACACCTTCTGACTCCCCAAAGAGTGTTCATCATCTACAAAGCACAACACAGGAGTGTGATGGAATACTTTCCACTTGCCTGGATGAGAGCAGCTCCATCAACATTCAAGAAGCTTGACACCCTCCAGGACAAGACAGCCCGCTTGACTGGCACCACCACCAACATCCAGACCCTAATCCATTGCGCACACTGGCAGAAGTGTGTACCAGCTACAAGATGCAACTCACCAAAACACCTCCGACAACAACCTCCAAACCCATGACCACTACCATCTAGAAGAACAAGGGTAGCAGATGCATGGGAACCCCACCACCTGGAAGTTCTCCTCAAGCCACTCACCATTCTGAACGGAAATATATCGCTGTTCCATCACTGTCAGTGAGTAAAAATCCTGGAACTCATCCCTAACAGCACTGCGGGAGTATCTACACTGCAGTGACTGCGGCGGCTCAAGAAGGCACTTCACCTCCTTCTCAATTAGGGCTGGACAATAGAAATGCTGACCTAGCTAGTGACGCCCACATCCTGGGAAATGAAAAAGAATAAAAACATCTTCCAGGGAGTCCAAACATCCCAAATCGTGTTACAGCCAATGAAGTGCAGTCTCTGTTGCCATGCAGGAAACACAACAGCCAATTTGCGCACAGCAAGCTCCCACATAGAGCTGCAAAGTAAATGGATAAATGATCTCTTTTCAGATGTGGATTGAAAGATAAATGTTGACCAGGTTGAACGCCTCCTCTCTTCTTCGAATGGTGCCATGGAATCATGTTGCACCCTGTGAGAATCATAGAATTTACAGTGCAGAAGGAGGCCATTCAGCCCATCGAGTCTGCACCGGCCCTTGGAAAGAACACCCCACTCAAGCACACACCTGCTCCACCACCCCATCCCCTTAACCCAGCAACCACAATTAACCTTTTGGACACTAAGGGCAATTTAGCATGGCCAATCCACCTAACCCACACATCTTTGGACTGTGGGAGGAAACCGGAGCATCCAGAGGAAACCCACGCAGACATGGGGAGAATGTGCAGACTTCACACAGACCGTGACCCAAGCCGGGAATCGAACCTGGGACCCTGGAGCTGTGAAGCAATTGTGCAAACCACTATGCTACCGTGATGCCCACGGTGAGGGCAGATGGATCCTCAGGTTAATGTCTCACCCAAAAGATAACAGTTCTCTCATTGCCAACCTCGCTCGGTCTTTCACTGGGAGGGTCAACCTGATTTGTGCACTCAGGACTCTGGAGTGGGACTTAAACTCACAACCTTCTGGCTTTGAGATGGGCATGCTACCCATGGAGCAAAAAAGTTGGCATCTTTTACCTTTTTTTAAAAAGGTTCTTTTGCTAAAATAACAATGCTAACAGGGTACAACGGCGTCTAGGAGACATTAGGGACAGCAGGTTTGCTAAGGTTCCCAGTGCTGGTGCAGGTTAGGACCACAGTTAGCCACCAGACCATAAGTTATTATACATGTTGGCCTAGCCAGCGAAGAGCACACTGTGTTAATGTATAAAACAAAGGTATTGCTGCCCGATGCATTCACAACATTTTCCTTTGATTGCTCTGTTGGACTTCCCCTACAGATTCAAGGACACCGTGTGTCTCTGCTATTCCGTAAGGTGGTTGTAAATATTACATAAATATGACAGCTCCAGGGATCTGGGTTTAATTCCAGCCTCGGGTGGAGTTTGCACTTTCTCCCCGTGCCTGTGTGGGTTTCCTTGGGTGTTCCGGTTTCCTCTCACAGTCCAAACATGTGCAGGTTAGGTGGATTGGCCATGATATATTGCCCTTAGTGTCCAAAAAGATTAGGTGGGGGAGTGGGTTACAGGGATAGGGTGGAGGTGTGGGCTTAAATAGGGTGCTCCTTCAAGGGCCAGTGCAGATTCTATGGACCGAATGGCCTCCTTCTGCACTTAAATGTTATGATTCTATGTACTGCTGCAAAGTAATTTCCTCCAGTTGGAGTGAATAGGGTTCAGACTGGCTCTAAATATCCACTGACCTGCAACCAAGCTAGGCTGACTGTGAAACATTTCAGTCAGATCCATAGATTTAGCCAAGAAGGCAAATGGTTCCCATGTTCCAGAAAATAAGTTGTGGGGAAAAATCTAAACCTGAAATGTCCAGTAGGGCAGCACGGTAGTACAAGTGGCTAGCACTGTGGCTTCACATCGCCAGGGTCCCCAGTTCGATTCCCCCCTGGGTCACTGTCCGTGTGGAGTCTGCACGTTCTCCCCGTGTCTGCGTGGGTTTCCTCCGGGTGCTCCGGTTTCCTCCCACAGTCCAAAGACGTGCAGGTTAGGTGGATTGGCCATGCTCAATTACCCTTAGTGTCCAAAAAACGTTAGGAGGGGTTATTGGGTTACGGGGATAGGGTGGAAGTGAGGGCTTAAGTGCGTCGGTGTAGACTCGATGGGCCGAATGGCCTCCTTTTGCATTGTATGTTCTATGTTCTGTGTTCTATCTGCTCACTCTTCAGATGCCAACTGATCCACTTCCAGTTGCTGGCCTTTGTCCCGTGTGTGTGTGTGTGTTTTTAAGATGTATTGCGTTTGTGGGGTTCATTTTCATTCCTCACATGCAAGATGTGATGATATCCATTTGCTGTGATCATAGAATCATAGAATTTACAGTACAGAAAGAGGCCTTTCGGCCCATTGAGTCTGCATCAGCTCTTGGAAAGAGCACCCTACTTAGGCCCTTGCTCCACCCTAGTTTGCAGACGACACAAAGGTTGGTGGGATTGCGGATAGCGATGAGGACTGTCTGAGGATACAGCAGGATTTCGATTGTCTGGAGACTTGGGCGGAGAGATGGCAGATGGAGTTTAATCCGGACAAATGTGAGGTAATGCATTTTGGAAGGGCTAATGCAGGTAGGGAATATACAGTGAATGGTAGAACCCTCAAGAGTATTGAAAGTCAAAGAGATCTAGGAGTACAGGTCTACAGGTCATTGAAAGGGGCAACACAGGTGGAGAAGGTAGTCAAGAAGGCATACGGCATGCTTGCCTTCATTGGCCGGGGCATTGAGTATAAGAATTGGCAAGTCATGTTGCAGCTGTATAGAACCTTAGTTAGGCCACACTTGGAGTATAGTGTTCAATTCTGGTCGCCACACTACCAGAAGGATGTGGAGGCTTTAGAGAGGGTGCAGAAGAGATTTACCAGAATGTTGCCTGGTATGGAGGGCATAAGCTATGAGGAGCGATTGAATAAACTCGGTTTGTTCTCACTGGAACGAAGGAGGTTGAGGGGCGACCTGATAGAGGTATACAAAATTATGAGGGGCATAGATAGAGTGGATAGTCAGAGGCCTTTCCCCAGGGTAGAGGGGTCAATTACTAGGGGGCATAGGTTTAAGGTGAGAGGGGCAAGGTTTAGAGTAGATGTACGAGGCAAGTTTTTTACGCAGAGGGTAGTGGGTGCCTGGAACTCGCTACCGGAGGAGGTAGTGGAAGCAGGGACGATAGGGACATTTAAGGGGCATCTTGACAAATATATGAATAGGATGGGAATAGAAGGATACAGACCCAGGAAGTGTAGAAGATTGTAGTTTAGTCGGGCAGTATGGTCGGCACGGGCTTGGAGGGCCGAAGGGCCTGTTCCTGTGCTGTACATTTCTTTGTTCTTTGTTCTTTGTTGTACCCCAGTAACCTCACCTAACCTTTTTTGGACACAAAGGGCAATTTATCATGGCCAATCCACCTACCTGCACATCTTTGGACTGTGCGGGCAAACCGGAGCACCTGGAGGAAACCCACGCAGACACGGGGAGAACGTGCAGACTCCGCACAGACAGTGACCCAAGCCGGGAATCGCACCTGGGACCCAGGAGCTGTGAGGCAACTGTGCTAACCACTGTGTTACCATGCTGCCCTTCCAATGTGGTCATTTTTCATGACCTCAGTGGGGCATCACATGTGAAAGACAATCCAGCAGCCCCCTCAGTGCAGTACTGAAGTGTCAAACTTAATGCCTGTGCTGAATTCCTAAAATGCGACTTGAACCCACAGCCTTGCGACGTAGAAGCAAGAGGCCTGCTAACTGAGCCAAGGCAGATAGGTAGGCACTTTGGATGTTAGCTGAGTTAACTGGGATGGTGTTTTAATTAGCTATCTCTTTTGTCAGCTGAGATTATTCAAGCATGAGTAAATTCCCATAATTTTCAGTGTCTTTTTTGTTTGATGGGAACGATTTGGCACAGAATGCAGATTCTATTCCCAACAATGTCCCAGAGTTTGGACAATTCTTCACTTTTTTATGGTTCATCGATTGGGCTCTTGAATTACAACTGACCTACAATTCAACTCTTCAGAAAAATAATTGAAAAGCATCAGGCAGGACGGAATGGAGATTTTAGTTTTTCCTGACAAAGTGAATAGAACTTGAGATCGGTTGCGATGATTGGAGACCTGACTGACATTGCAAGGGTGAACACTTCTTATGTTCCAGAGTCTCCATCTCGACATTATTAACCAATTCCTTATTGCAGGGCTTTGATTAACCAAAGAGCAGACGTTTTCCCACGTTTGATGAGAGGAGCAATTTCATCCCAACCCCCAGCACATTTTACTCTGTATTGCTGCACGAACATCTCTTCATTATCATTCTTGAGAAGTTGTCGTCATTTCAGAGACTCTCAGATGTCTATCTAATTTTACATCCTGCGTAACTCATCTTTGAATGATTGCTTTTTGCCTTCCATTGGATGAAGGATTCGGGCATTGGAACAAGATGAATTACAGCCATGATTACTGCAAATAACAAATGAGAGAATATGTCATCTGTGAGGACAGGATTGTCCAATACCCATTCAGTCCAGCAACTATTGGATCATTATCTTTGCTGTTTTATTCAAGGAAGGTTTGGTTTGCTTAAAAAAAAACTGAGTGAATCCATATTTTATTCTGTACTGCTAAGGAAATTAGATTTTATATGTCACATGCATCACCATTGTACGTTTTCATGATTTGGTTAGTGAAACATTCACCAGTAGGAAATGCAGGTCATTGGCCATCTTTGTTAAAGAGATATCACATCCGTCATTTTTCATTTTGCCATTATCAATTTTATTTGCAGGAACAACCCATGTATTTGTTGTCAGGATCAGGCAAAAGCAGAAAGGCCAAATTTATTGCCCATTTGCAACAGATTGATTATAACCTTGGTGTCATATTTGACCTCGAGATGAGATTCAACCGATATTCATTCAACCTATATTCACGCCATCTGAGACAACTTATTTCCATGACATCGTTTGACCCTGCCTCTACCTCAGCCTATTGGCTGCTGAAGCCCTCATGTGATGCCTTGATTTCAAAATTCTCATCCTTGTTTTCAAACAGCTCCACAGCTTTTCCCTCTCTATCTCAGTCACCTCCTCCAGTCAGACAATTCCCCAAGTTATCTGCACTCCTCTAAGTCTGGCCTCTTCTGTAACCCTGATCTTAATTGCTTTACCATTGATGCTCACATATTCAGCTGCCCAAATCTTTGGAATTTGAAACATATCTGGGGGGGGCATTTTCCGTGTGTTTCTCTGCGGCAAGATGCAGCCTGCCGTTGGCCTGCGGCAGGATCTTCTCTCCCTGCCTTTTCCTCCTTTAACGCACTCCTTTAAACTTCCATCCTTGATCAAGTAATTAACCAGCTCTCCCAAAATTGCGCCATGTGGCTCAGTGTCTAATTTAGCATTATAGTCCTGAGATATGGGCATTTTATTATGTCACAGCCAGGCGCTATATAAATTAAGTTCTTGTGATCCTGAGCCTCCTTGTCCTTGAGCTGCTGATGTCGGTGCTCCTATAAGGATGCCGTAGAATCATAAAATTTACTGTGCAGAAGGAGGCCATTCGGCCCATCGAGTCTGCACCGGCCCCTGGAAAGTGTACCCTATTGAAGCCCACACCTCCACCCGATCCCCCTAACCCAGTAACCCCACCTAACCTTTTTGGACACTAAGAGGCAATTTAGCATAGCCAATCCACCTAACCTGCACATCTTTGGGCTGTGGGAGGAAACCGGAGCACCCGGAGGAAGCCCACGCAGACACAGGGAGAACGTGCAGACTCCGCACAGACAGCCGGGAATCGCACCTGGGACCCTGGAGCTGTGAAGCAACAGTGCTAACCACTGTGCTACCTTTGAATATTGGTCCACAATTTGTGTATTGAAAAACCTCAGGATTGTCTTTTTCCACTGGTACCTCTTATTTTCCAATGGTACTGTTTAATAATGTATTCAGCTTTGATTTTATATGCACAAATGCTAATGACATATACATATGCCTGTAAGTGCATACACATATCTATATATATATACACAAACGAACAAGAATTAATAGAAAACTTTCTGCCCCTCCCACTTCCCAGTTGCATCCAGGAAAGAGCAGTGTGGCGGGGGCGGGGCAGGCTTTGGGGGCGGGCGCTTAACATGTCAATCATGCATTGTGACATAAGGAGATGGAACCAGACCCTGGAAGTCGACCTGTCAATTATCGTGTCACACGCTTCTGCGTTCGGGAGAGGGGGACGTTTATGAGTGTGTCAAGCAATCAGCAGTCAGCAAAACAAAACAAAAAACAGCACAGGGAAAACCTGGGCATTTGTTTTTATACTTGAAATGCGAAGTCCACATGGTGGATATTGAAAACAACCAAGAATTTCTCTACCTGTAGTTTACTGACCTAAACATACAGCTCTTAAAGGTGCAGTACCCCATAATTCTTTCCACTGTGCACAGCAAGCCCTCCCTAAAAACTGGATTGTTTTTCGTATGGATTCCAGAGAAAATCTGCTGATCTAAACCAGAACATACATTTTTTTAAAAACAAAGTGCTGGGGAGAAAAAATTGCCCCTTATGTCCAAAGGTGTGCAGGTTAGATGGGGTTACAGGGATAGGGGGGTCGGGGCACCTGGGTGCTCTTTCAGAGGGTCGGGACAGACACGATCGGCCGAACAGGTCCCTTCTGCACTCGGGATTCTATGGATTCAGCATGTCTGGAGAGAAAACCAGAGTTAAGGTATTCAATCCGATATGATTATTCTTCAGAATTCAGAAGTACAATATTGGACACAACATTATCTCTCTCTCCACAGATACTGCCATGCCAGCTTTTCCAATACTTATTTTTATTTCAGATCTGCAGTTGTTCGCCAAAATAGAAGATGTTTGTCATGCTTTTGTAACAAATGTACCAGTGTCTGAGGGAGGAAGACAGGTTAACTTTCTGATGAGAGGTCATTGACCTAGGGTTGCCAACTGTGATCAAAAGTATTCACGGAGGTTTCACCACATGTCCCATTAATTGGCCAACACAGTTCAGAAACTAAACTGGACTAGCCATATTAATACTGGCTAGGAATGCTACGGCGAGTAACTCACCTCCTGACCCCCCCCACCCAAAACCTGTCCACCATCTACAAGGCACAAATCAGAGTGTAATGGAATACTCTCCACTTGCCTGGATGAGTGCAGCTCTAACAACACTCAAGAAGCTCCACACCATCCAGGACAAAGCAGCCCGCTTGATTGCCCTTCCTTTCACAAACATTCAAACCCTCCACCACCGACGAACAGTTGCAGCCGTGTGTACAATCTACAATCTACACTGCAGTAACTCACCAAAGTTCCCAATGGTGGGGGAGTCCAGAACTAGGGGAAATAGTCTGAAATTAGGGACTGAGGTGAGGAGAAATTTCTTCACCCAGAGAGTAGTGAATCTGTGGAATTCGCTACCACAGAAAGTAGTGAAGGCCAAAACATGTGATTTCAGGAAGGAATTAGATATAGCTCTTGGGGCAAAGGGATCAAGGGATATGGGGGGAAAGCGGGATCAGGGTATTGAACTTGATGATCAGCCATGATCATAGCGAATGGTGAAGTAGGCTCGAAGGGCCGAATGGCCTCCTCCTGCTTCTATTTTCTACATTTCTATGTTCCTTACATAGCACCTGCCAAACCCACGACCATTGCCACCTAGAAGGACAAGAGCAGCACATACCTGGGAACCCCACCACCTGGAGGTTCCCCTCCAAGTCACTCACCGCCCTGACTTGGAAATATATCGCCGTTCCTTCACTGTCGCCGGGTCAAAATCCTGGAACTCCCTCCCTAACAGCACAGTGGGTGTACCTACAACCCAGGGACTGCTGCGGTTCAAGAAGGCAACTCACCACCACCTTCTGAAGGGCAACTGGGTTGGGCAATGAATGCTGGCCTAACCAGTGTGGTGGTATGCATTAAGGGTATTACGGTACCCTGTGATGCCGAGAGGCTATTGGTGGATAGGCGCCGGGTGCCTATTGGATCAGCTGCCTACTGGCTCCACCCAGTAAGGCAGAGTATAAGAGCCCAGGTTCTCCCAGCAGCCGCATTCTGTAACTGTGCTGCTGGGGAACAAGTCTGTGTAATAAAGCCATCGATTGACTCCTTCTCATCTCGTCTCGTGAGTGATTGATTGTGCTGCAATTTATTACGCAGACTTTAAAGAACATGGAGCTCCGAATCACTCCGGAGTGTCTGCGAATCAGCCCCCACGCGGCAAACTCAGCGGCCACCTTGAAACACTGGTTAGTGTGTTTTGAAGGATACCTCCGAACGGCCCCCGGCATACCTACAGAAGACCAGAAAATGCAGGTCCTGCATGCCAGGGTGAGTCCGGAAATCTACACCCTCATAGAGAACGCGGATGATTTCCAGGCGGCGCTCGCCATACTGAGGGGAATCTACGTTCAGCCCGTCAACCAGGTCTACGCAGGCCACCATCTCGCGACGAGAGGGCAAATCCCCAGGGAATCGCTGGACGAACTCTACAGTGCGCTGTTAATACTAGGGAGAAATTGCAACTGCCCACTGGTTCCGGCTAATGAACATACGGAGCTACTGATTCGGGATGCTTTCGTGGCAGGTATGCTTTCGTCCCAAATTCGCCAGCGATTGCTGGAAAGAGACTCACTAGGCCTCAAGGAGGCACGCTGCCTCGCTGCCTCGCTTGATGTGGCATCACAGAACCCCCGCGCATATGCCCCCGACCGCGCGGCAGCCCTTGGGCACTGTGGACCCCCGCCGCGACTGAACCCCCGGCACTCCCCGCCCCACCGCAGGCCTGTGCTGCCAGAGCGCTAGATCACCCGGGGGCCCCCACTGCTACTTTTGTGGGCAAGCGAATCACCCCCGACTGCGCTGCCCGGCCCGCTCAGCCCTCTGTAAAGGGTGCGGCAAAAAGGGGCACCTTGCAGCAGTGTGCCAGGCCCAGGGGGTCGCCGCAATCTCCGGGGGAGAACCAGGACCTCAACCTCAACCCCCCCAACGATCCATGTGCGGCCAATGGGCGCCGCCATCTTGGGTCCTGGACTCCATGCGGGAGGGATGGGCGCCGCCAGTTTGTGCTCCTCCAGCCACGTGAGATCAATGGGCGGCGCCATCTTGTCCACCCCCGACCGTGTGCGACCCGTGGACGCCGCCATCTTGGCTGACGGCTAAGGACCCCAGGATGGACGGCCCCACGGGGCCTGAGGAAAACGCCTCGATGCAGCAACAGCGACTGGCTTCGGTGACCCTGGACCAGCCGCGGCCCTGAACGCTCCAAACGGCAACAACGACGGTACTCATAAACGGGTACGAGACGCCCTGCCTGATTCACTCTGGGAGCACGGAGAGTTTTATACATCCCGATACGGTAAGACGCTGTTCCCTTACGCTCCACCCGAGTAATCAAAAGATTTTCCTGGCAGCAGGATCCCATTCTGTAGAGATCAAAGGGTTCTGCATCGTGAACCTCACGGTGCAGGAGAGGGAGTTCAAGAACTACCGGTTTTACGCCCTCCCCTACCTCTGCGCTGCCACACTCCTGGTCTTGGATTTTCAGTGCAACCTCCAGAGTTTAACGTTTCAATTCGGCGGCCCTTTACCCCCACTCACTATGCGGCCTCGCGACCCTCAAGGTCGACCCGCCTTCCCTGTTTGCGAACCTCACCCCGGATTGCAAACCTGTCGCCACTAGGAGCAGATGGTACAGCGCCCAGGAACCAAACCTTTATCCGGTCAGAAGTCCAACGGCTGCTGAGGGAAGGCATAGTCCAGGCCAGCAATAGTCCCTGGAGAGCTCAGGTGGTAGTTGGAAAGACCGGGGAGAAGCAGAGGATGGTCATAGACTATAGTCAAACCATCAGTAGGTACACGCAGCTGGATGCGTACCCTCTCCCCCGCATATCCGACATGGTCAATCGGATTGCACAGTACAAGGTCTTTTCCACGGTGGACCTTAAGTCCGCCTATCACCAGCTCCCCATCCGCCCAGCGACCGCAAATACACTGCTTTTGAAGCAGATGGGCGGCTCTATCACTTCTTAAGGGTTCCATTCGGCGTCACTAATGGGGTCTCGGTCTTCCAACGGGAGATGGACCGAATGGTTGACCGGTACAGTTTGCGGGCCACATTTCCGTATCTCGATAACGTCACCATCTGCGGCCACGACCAGCAGGACCACGACGCCAACCTCCGCAAATTCCTCCATACCGCAAACGCCCTGAATTTCACATACAACAGGGCAAAATGCTTGTTTAGCACCGACCGTTTAGCCATCCTCGGCTATGTAATGCGAAACAGAGTTATAAGCCCAGACCCGGAATGCATGCGCCCCCTTATGGAGTTCCCCCTCCCTCACTGCTCCAAGGCCCTGAAACGCTGCCTGGGCTTTTTCTCTTATTACGTCCAGTGGGTCCCCAACTACGCGGACAAGGCCCGTCCGCTAATTCAGTCCACTGTCTTTCTCCTGTCGACAGAGGCCCGCCAGGCCTTCAGCCGCATCAAAGCGGATATCACAAAGGCCACGATGCACGCCATCGACGAGTCCCTACCCTTCCAAGTCGAGAGCGACGCATCCGATGTAGCTCTGGCGGCCACCCTTAACCAAGCGGGCAGACCCGTGGCCTTTTTCTCACGCACCCTCTACGCCTCAGAAATCCGCCACTCCTCAGTGGAAAAGGAGGCCCAGGCCATAGTGGAAGCTGTGCGACATTGGAGGCATTACCTGGCCGGCAGGAGATTCACTCTCCTCACTGACCAACGGTCGGTAGCCTTCATGTTCGATAATGCACAGCGGGGCAAGATCAAGAACGCCAAGATCTTGCGGTGGTGGATCGAACTCTCCACCTATAACTATGAGATCTTGTATCGTCCCGGAATGCTGAACGAGCCTTCCGATGCCCTATCCCGCGGCACATGTGCTAACGAACAAGTGGACAGTCTCCGAACCCTCCACGAGCACCTCTGCCACCCTGGGGTCACTCAGTTCTATTACTTCGTGAAGACCCGCAACCTGCCGTACTCCATCGAGGAGGTCAGGACAGCCACCAGGAACTGCCAAATCTGTGCAGAGTGCAAGCCGCACTTCTACAGGCCAGAGAAAGCGCACCTGATAAAGGCTTCCCGTCCATTTGAACGCCTCAGTCTGAACTTCAAAGGCCCCCTCCCCTCCACCGACCGCAACACGTACTTCCTGAACGTAGTTGACGAGTACTCCCGTTTCCCATTCGCCATCCCCTGCCCCGACATGACCGCGGCCACGGCCATTAAAGCCCTCTGTACCATCTTTACACTGTTCGGAATCCCCGCCTACATACATAGCAATAGGGGGTCCTCCTTCATGAGCGACGAACTGCATCAATTCCTGCTCAGCAAAGGCGTTGCCTCGAGCAGGACGACCAGTTACAACCCCCGGGGTAACGGACAGGTAGAGAGGGAGAACGGAACGGTCTGGAAGACTGTCCTGCTGGCCCTACAGTCCAGAAATCTCCCAGTCTCCCACTGGCAGGAAGTCCTCCCGGACGCCCTCCACTCCATCCGGTCGCTGCTTTGTACCACAACAAATCAAACACCTCACGAACGCCTCCTTGTCTTCCCTAGGAAGTCCTCCTCCGGAACGTCACTCCCGACCTGGCTGGCAGCCCCGGGACCCATCCTGCTCCGAAAAAATGTGCGGGTGCACAAGTTGGACCCGTAGGTCTAGAGGGTTCATCTCCTCCACACGGATCCTCAGTAAGCCTACGTGGCGTACCCCGACGGCCGACAGGACACGGTCTCTCTGTGGGACCTGGCGCCCGCCGGAACTATACACACACCACCAACACCAATCATCCCCTCCATCCCGCCGGCGCACCCCACAGCCGCCCCCTTCCCGGGTGGATCGGTCCTTCTCCTGGCCCCGCCTAGGGGTAGTGAAGCAGGAAGATACATCGCTACGCTCCCAGAGACCACGGTGCCCGAGCCAGCGCCTGCACCACCGCCGGGGCTGAGACGATCGGGGAGGATGACCAGGGCACCCATTTGACTCATCGAATCATGATAACAAAGCAAGAAATGCGTCTGTAAATAATTCAGTTGCCCAGTAAAAGCGGCGTTGTAAATAGTGCTAGTAGTTTGATATCGGAGCATAGCCACTGTGTTAGTAGCATCCCAGGTACCGACCCTGTAAACCCCTACCACCATACGGCCCACTACCCCCGCCGGGTTCTTTTTTAACAAGTGGTGAATGTGGTGGTATGCATTAGGGGTATTACGGTACCCTGTGATGCCGAGAAGCTATTGGTGGATAGGTGCCAGGTCCCAATTGGATCAGCCGCCTACTGGCTCCACCCAGTAAGGCGGAGTATAAGAGCCCGGGTTCTCCCAGCAGCTGCATTCTGTAACTGTGCTGCTGGGGAACAAGTCTGCGTAATAAAGCCATCGATTGACTCCTTCTCATCTCGTCTCGTGAGTGATTGATTGTGCTACAAGCAGCTAAGCCCGCATTCTGCAAATGAATTGTTAAAAGTCCATACTGCTTTCCCATGCCAATCGGAAAGTAGAAAGACTCATTACCTAAGTGGAGGATGATGTGGAGATGCCGGCGTTGGGCTGGGGTGAGCACAATAAGAAGTCTTACAACATCAGGTTAAAGTCCAACAGGGTTGTTTCAAATCACTAGCTTTCCGAGCACTGCTCCTTCCTCAGGTGAATGAATAGGTAGGTTCCAGAAACATATACGTAGACAGTGTCAAAGATGCAAGACAACGCTTTGAATGCGAGCATTTGCAGGTAATTAAGTCTTTACAGATCCAGAGAGAGAGGTAATCCCAGGTTAAAGAGATGTGAATTGTCTCAAACAAGGATAGTTGGCAGGATTTTGCAAGCCCAGGCCAGATGGTGGGGAGTCAATGTAATGCGACATGAATCCAAGTTCCAGGTTGAGGCCGTACACATTTGTGCGGAACTTGGCTATAAGTTTCTGCTCGGCGATTCTGCGTTGTCGCGCGTCCTGAAGGCCGCCTTGGAGAATACTTACCCGGAGATCAGACAGAGTACCCTTCGTCGTCCACTATTTCCCCGGAGCGGAGAAACTAAGACATCTTCTTCGCAGCCTTCAACATTTCATCGATGAAGACGAACATCTTGCCAAGGTCATCCCCACACCCCCACTACTTGCCTTCAAACAACCGTGCAACCTCAAACAAACCATTGTTTGCAGCAAACTACCCTGCCTTCAGAACAGCGACCATGACACCACACAACCCTGCCATGGCAATCTCTGCAAGACGTGCCAGATCATCGACATGGATACCACCATTACACATGAGAACATCACTCACCAGGTACGCGGTACATACTCGTGCGACTCGGCCAACATTGTCTACCTCATTCCCTGGAACTTGGATTCATGTCTCATTACATTCAGCCCCCACCATCTGGCCTGGGCTTGCAAAATCCTCCCAACTGTCCTGGCTTGAGACAATTCATACCTCTTTAACCTGGGATTACCCCTCTCTCTGGATCTGTAAAGACTTAATTACCTGCAAACGCTCACATTCAAAGCATTGTCTTGCATCTTTGACTTTGTCTCTCTCTATATCTGTTTCTGGAACAAACCTCTTCATTCAGCTGAGGAAGGAGCAGTGCTCGGAAAGCTAGTGATTTGAAACAAACCTGTTGGACTTTCACCTGGTGTTGTAAGACTTCTTACAAAGTGGAGGATGCCTGTTGTCAGTCAAACCGGGGGTGGGGGTGGGGGGGGGGGGGGGTGGGTGCGGGCGGGGGGGGGGGGGGGGGGGGTTGGGGGGGGCGGCGGGGGGTGGGGTGGGGGGGTGGGGGGGCAACCATCATTGATTGTTGTAAAAACCCACCTCGCTCACTAGTGCCCTTGAGGGAAAGAAATCTGCCACCTGTACTCGGTCTGGCCTACATGTGACTCCAGACCCATAGCAATGTGGTTGACTCTTGACTTCCCTCTGAAACGGACAATCAGAGATGGGCAACAAATGCCTACCTTGCCAGTGTCATCCACATCCCATGAAATATTTTTTTTTAAACTTTCCTGACAGTGATTATAAGGTCACCTTTCCACAGTTTGAAGCTCTGCCCATTTACAACTTTCACGCTTTTGAGTCGCACGATTCCTTATCTCAATTACTTGAGAGTCAAACCAGTCGGTCGCTGAGTAATCTGTGTACATTCTGTTCATTTTAAGAAGCAGTTCTATAAACCTTGGAGAGGGAGCAAAGGAGGTTCACTAAATTGGAAGCAGGCTGTCAGACATCAGTTGTGTGGGGAGACTAAAGAACAGTGGTTTGCACTGTTACACTGATCTGACAATAGATTGATTGGATTTATTGTCACGTGTACCGAGGTACAGTGAAAAGTAGAGCAGCCCTGTAGCACAGTGGATAATACTGTTGCTTCTCAGTGCCAGGATCCCAGGTTCGATTCCCGGCTTGGGTCTCTGTCTGTGCGGAGTCTGCATGTTCTCCCCGTGTCTGTGTGGGTTTCCTCCGGGTGCTCTGGTTTCCTCCCACTCGTCCCGAAAGACGTGCTGTTAGGTAATTTGGAGATTCTGAATTCTCCCTGTGTACCCGAACAGGCACCGGAATGTTGGGACTAGGGGCTTTTCACAGTAACTTCATTGCAGTGTTAATGTAAGCCTACTTGTGACATAAATAAAGATTATTGTTCGAGAAGATTAAGGGGAGAGACATAAAAGGAGTATTCAAAATGATGAGGGTAGCGAGAGCACTTTGACTTGTGAAGTGGTATGCGTGCAGTGCAGTATGAATCTGGAATACATAAAGCTGAATTTTGTGTATAACTGCTGCACGTGTTGTAAATTGTGGTCACTGAACTCATTAATTAGTGAAGTCACTTTTCTGCTTATTGAAAACAGCAAAAACTTGCACTATGTAGTAACCTTTATCGTGTCCCAACGCACTATACAATCAATGAAGTAGATTTGAAGTAGCATTTCTGTTGAAATATAGGAGTTGTGGACAACAAGTTTCCACAGGCAGCAATGTGATCATGACCTAATGATTTTTTAAAAAATGATTCTTGTTTTGAAGGATAAATATTAAGCAGGGCCAAAGGGAGAACTCCTCTGCTCTCCAAAACGGCATCACAAGGTCTTTCGTAATCACTTAGTGGACAGACAGGTCCTCAGTTTAATGCCTTGTGTGAAAGACTCTGGATGTGCAGCTCTTCCTCAGTACTGAACTGTACGTCCCAGTTTCTGGAGTGGGACTTGAACCCATGACCTTCAGACTCAGAGGCACGAATGCTACTGACCGAGCCAAGGTTGACTCTCGGTCTCCGTGGTGCTCTCTTAAATCTTCCCCCAAAGCAACACCTGATTTGACCTAAAATAAAAGCGAAATACTGTGGATGTTGAAAAACTGATGAAAACGAAAAGAGCTGGAAAATACTCAGCATGTCTGGCAGTATCAAGAGAGAGAGAGACACACAAAGCTGCAGTCAGTACATTACTTATTGGGCAGCACGAGCGGTTAGCACAGTTGCTTTTCAGCTCCAGGGTCCCAGGTTCGATTCCCGTCTGTGTGGAATCTGCATTTTCTCCCCGTGGTTGCGTTGGTTTCCTCCGGCTGCTCCGGTTTCCTCCCACAGTCCAAAGATGTGCAGGTCAGGCAGACTGGCCATGCTAAATTGCCCTTAGTGTCCAAAAAGGTTGGGTGGGGTTACTGGGTTACGGGGATAGGGTGGAGGTGTGGGCTTAAGTACTGTAAATGTAAATTCTGCACTGTAAATTCTATGAAATAACAAAAATGGATGTGCTGTTTGATACGATCCAACAGTTTTTTATAAATGACCTGGAGGAGGGCGTAGAAGGAAGGGTGAGTAAATTTGCAGATGACACTAATGTCGGTGGAGTTGTGGACAATGGAGTTTAATGCAGAAAAGTGTGAGGTGATTCATTTTGGAAGGAATAACAGGAAGACAGAGTACTGGGCTAATGGTAAGATTCTTGGCAGTGTGGATGAGCAGAGAGATCTCGGTGTCCATGTACATAGATCCCTGAAAGTTGCTCTCAGGTTGAGAGGGTTGTTAAGAAGGCGTACGGTGCGTTAGCTTTTATTGGTAGAGGGATTGAGTTTCAGAGCCATGAGGTCATGTTGCAGCTGTACAAAACTCTGGTGCGGCCGCATTTGGAGTATTGCGTGCAATTCTGGTCACCGCATTATAGGAAGGATGTGGAAGCATTGGAAAGGGTGCAGAGGAGATTTACCAGAATGTTGCCTGGTATGGAGGGAAGATCTTATGAGGAAAGGCTGAGGGACTTGAGGCTGTTTTCGTTAGAGAGAAGAAGGTTAAGAGGTGACTTAATTGAGGCATACAAGATGATCAGAGGATTGGATAGGGTGGACAGTGAGAGCCTTTTTCCTCGGATGGTGATGTCTAGCACAAGGGGACATAGCTTAAAATTGAGGGGAGATAGATATAAGACAGATGTCAGAGGTAGGTTCTTTACTCAGAGAGTAGTAAGGGTGTGGAATGCCCTGCCTGCAACAGTAGTGGACTCGCCAACACTAAGGGTATTCAAATGGTCATTGGATAGAGATATGGACGATAAGGGAATAGTGTAAATGGGCTTTCGAGTGGTTTCACAGATCGGCGCAACATTGAGGGCTGAAGGGCCTGTACTGCGCTGTAATGTTCTATGTTCTATGTTCTAGTTGCTGCGATATCTGGCATCACATCGGCATTGAAATTCATATACCACATTCCTCATTTGTATGGTCGGTAGAACGTCTTTTATGACATTCTGGCCATAACTCAACCAGCCTGTGCTTGCAAAACTCAAAACTTTAGATGCAATTCTACAATTGGTAACACTCGCTGAACAATCCTGAGTATTCTCAGGATTCCCTGGCGCATTCTACGTTAGCAGTGACTTGACCGAAGTCAAATTGCCAACCAATCAGCATGCTTTCTTCATGCAGAATAAATTGTTGTTCCTTTTGAAATTTGGCATTCTTGTATCTGTCCTGATAAGTACAAGATGAAAAGCTTTGAGAGCATGTATTTTTTCAGCAATGCTCGAGCTCTGTACGAACGAACGACTATTTGCATTCCTTGAACAGAACTAATGTTTTAAATTTAATTATGATGCTTCTTTCAGACTTGTCAACACTTTAACCATCTGTTGGTGTCATCAACATGTTGACAAAGCTGTGCCGAGTTTGAAATTGGGAGTCTGGAGTAGGCTGTTTCCTGATTACTTAATGCAGAAGTGACATGTACATTTGTTTTCTAATTGCTGAGGTGAAAGTCTGATACCCAAAGAGCAGTTTCAAAGTTGAATAGGGTCAGGGAGAAGAAGCTTAAGAATGATAATAAGCCTGTGGAATGTGGAAGGAAGTGAGGGAGTTGAGTTAGTTGCACAGTTTGGAGACACTGGAAACAGAAGCGAGTTAGACTAAGCGACTGCTCATTTGTTTCATGTGAGAAATAAATTGTACTTGTATAGTGCCTTTCACTAAAGCCATTTACAGCCAATGAGGTACTTGTTAACTCATACACCTCATTGTTTCCATTGGTCGGGGAATCTATAACTCAGGGGGGGCACTATCTCAGAATTAGGGGTCGATCATGAGGAGAACTTTCTGCACTCAAAGGGTTGTGAATCTTTGAAATTTTCCACCCCAGAGGGATGCGAATGCTCCATCACTGAATAGATTCATCATAGAATCCCGACAGTGCAGAAGGAGGTCATTCGGCCCATCGAGTCTGCACCTGCCCTTTGAAAGAGCATTCTACTTAAGCCCACGCCTCCACCCTATCCTCATTACCCAGTAACCCTACCTACCCTTTTGGACACAAAGGGGCAATCCACTTCACCTGCACATCTTTGGACCTTGGGAGGAAACCGGAGCACCTGGAGGACATGCATTTACGGTTGGGATGGTCAGATTTCTGATCATTAAGGGAATTAAGCGACATGGGGAGTGGGTGGGGAAATGAAGTCGAAGACCCAGCTCAGCCATGACCATACTGAATGGCGGAGCAGGCTCAATGGACCGTATGGTTACTCCTGCTCCAGTTTCGTATACTCTTATAATTTAAATGATCACATTACGTGTTTTGATGCTGGCCAGGACATTGAGAGAGCTTCCTTGACCCTTTCCAAACAGTGTCATTGCATCCAGAGGGCAGCACAGTACCACAGTGGTTAGCACAGTTGCTTCACAGCTCCAGGGTCCCAGGTTCGATTCCCGGCTTGGGTCACTGTCTGTGCAGAGTCTGCACATTCTCCCCGTGTCTGCGTGGGTTTCCTCCGGGTGCTCCGGTTTCCTCCCACAATCCAAAGATGTGCAGGCTAGGTGGATTGGCCATGATCAAATGCCCCTTAGTGTCCAAAAAGATTGGGTGGGGTTACTGTATTACAGGGATAGGGTGGAGGTGTGGGCTTGGCTAGAGTGCTCTTTCCAAGAGCCGGTGCAGACTCGATGGGCCGAATGGCCTCCTTCTGCACTGTATGTTCTATGTTCATAAACATCCCAGTAAGCAGATTGGCCTCAGTGCCTTGTCCAGAAGACAAAACTTCCGACAATTCAGCACTGGACTGAAGAGGGGCAAAGAGAAAATGCTGGAAAATCTCAGCAAGTCTGGCAGCATCTATAGGGAGAGAAAAGAGTTAACATTTCGAGTCCGATGACTCTTTGTCAAAGCTCTTACTGAAGAGGAGCAAGAGCATTTAGGGTGGTGCCTTTGGAGCCAAGGATGTGCAAAAGGATTTGAGGAAACACTTTAAACTTAAAAGTGTCCTTGAACTTCATCCCACCCTCTCGGTCCCCAGGCTCAGGGGTCCTTGACCTAAGAACAGCCAAGATCTTTGGGAACATAGAAGCACTGTAAGTAACTAATGAGGAGATAGAGGAGTGGAAACATTTCCAAGCCGTGTACCCATTTAATAAGCTTTGTGTAAACAATGATGTTAAAGCAAATGTACTTTTAAAATGCACCGAATCTTTACTCCAAGAAAATGACGGATCACGCTGCTCTGCTCCCTGAGGGATGCTCATGCCTGCTATTCTTCACTGGCAAACGTTATGTGGTGCTCTGCCCCATCTGTTCTGCCATCTGTTCTTTAAGGCCTATTAGATAATAACTACTGATTGGGCTCAACATTTGCTTGGCAATGGTTTGAGGCCTCGGTTTCTCATGTGCTCTGCTGTCACCAGATTCAGCCCTGATTCCCAGGGCTGATAACAAATTTCAATCCGTTCTGCTTGTCACCAGTTTGGGTCTGATGATGGTTCAGATAGTAGTGGAGAGGAGCCCCTGAGTTTATTGATGAATGATAATATTGGTGCCATTGAGGGTGCCAAAAAATGGCTGCACTGAACAAAAAACCCAGTTAGCAGACACTTAACAGCACTGTTATCAACATCGAGGGAGTCGATATTGACCAAAAGGCTAAATGGACCAGCTGAGTGTGGGCCCAAAAATAGATCAGAGGTTAGATATTCTGCAATGGGAATCTAGCCTCTTAACCAGCCAAAACCTCGCTGTCAAAAACAGGGCTGCGGCCGGAAGGGGAATGGAATATTCTGCACTTCCCTGGATGGGAGTCAGCTCCCGCAATTCCGAGACTCGGCACCATCCAGGTTTGGGCCACCCAATTCAGTGGTCAGCACTGCTGCCTCACAGCGCCAGGGACTCAGGTTCGCTTCCGACCTTGCGTGACTGTCTGTGTGTAGTATCCACATTTTCCCCGTGTCTGCATGAGTTTCCTCCGGGTGCTCCTGTTTCCTCCCACAGTCCAAAGATGTACAGGTTAGGTGGATCCATGCTAAATTGGCCCTTAGTGTCCAAGAATGGGGAGGTTAGGTGGGGAGTGAGCCCAGGTGGGTTACTCCTTTGGAGGGTCGGTACAAACCCGATGGGCTGAATGGCCACCACCAGCACTGTAGGAATTCTATGGATTCTTCTGTGGCTACTTAACAATGCACTTGATGGGCAGCCCTGTTTCCCGGCTCGGTATCCACCTTCTCCATTAATGGCTGAAGTGTTTACCATCTGAATTTTAGTCTGCAGCATATCCCCCCCCCCCCCCCCCCCCCCCCCCCCCCGCCCCCCTCCGGTCTCCAGCATGAAGTAAAAAAGGACGCGAGTAGCAACGTTGTGTGACATGTCCGTCAGCTCGAGGTTGCTGCCCAAGCCCTGGAGAATCTTGATGAGAATATACGTTGTCGTTCCTTCATCGTGACTGGGTCAAAATCCTGGTTGAACGCCATTGCGGGAGCACCTCCACCATAGTGACGGCAGCAGTTCAGAGAGGAGACCCACCTTCGCCACCCCAGGGTGACAAGGAGATGGTCAGTAAATGCAGCCTTGGAACAAACCCCAAATCCCGAGAATGAGAAAATAAAAGACAAATATCAGAAACTGCACTTAAAATGTTAGACAATGGTGCTATTTCTAGGTGACTATCTTTAGGATCAGACTTTATTTAGCCCTGCCTGCTATTTGTAGTTATGAAGGGTTGAGTATGTTGAGTCCCTGCAGGCTGTTAGAGTACAAAGGAATATGTGTCAAAGTAGCTTTGGGCTTGTGTGCTCGAGAGCACTTGGTAGAAACAGCAGATCATTTTAGGTTTAAGGGATATTTAAGCTTATTGCCATTGATGGGATGGTGTTTCTGGCATGGGGGGTGTTTGGAATCGGAAGAGCTGTTTCCCAGTTGGAGGTGGGAAAGAAGCTGCCTGGAGCAGGTGAACATGTCCTTTCCGCTGGAAACGGGAGTTTACCTGAACAGGACTCAGGTGGATTGGCCATGCTAAATTGCCCTTAGTGTCCAAAACTGTTAAGTGGGGTTACTGGGTTACGGGGTTAGGATGGAGATGTGGGCTTGGGTAGGGTGCTCTTTCCAAGGGCCGGTACAGACTCGATGGGCTGAATGGCCTCCTTCTGCACTGTAAATTCTATGATTCTATGACTCTGGGCAGCTGGGAGGATGCTTGTGGACGCAGTAGGATTGTGGATGGCTGTGCCGACATGGGTGAATTCCATGCGCCAGTGTGAAGCAGCGTTCCAGCCTGACCCACCGTCTGACTGATGATCCTGTGGCAGGAAGTGGTGGAACCTGTGCTGCGACCTCTACGCTCGGTGCAGCAATCAAAGGCCACTTGCGTTCCACTTGAGGCGGTACCTTGTAGAGGCTCTACTCTACCCAGAGACCAAAGGTTGTTGCTAATGGGGTGGTTATGAGATTCAGACTGAGGAGCCAGTTACTTCTGTGACAGTGCAGCTGTATTCGGGAGATGGCTGAAAGCACGACCTTTCAGAATGTATGCAATGTAACGTGTTGTCGCGCTCTTCAAGGTCAGAATGAAACAGATTCAAGTTATTGCTGCCCTTTGCTTCTATTTCCTCTGGCTCAGCATACTTTCCATTACATCAGAGCGAGGCTGAGACTACTGCCTGCGGTGTCTTTAGTGTATCCATAGAATCCGTACAGTGCAGAAGGAGGCCACTTGGCACATTGTGTCTGCATCCATCCTCTGATAGAACACGCTACCTAGGCCCACTCCCTCGTCCTATCCCCGAACCATTTTTGGACACTAAGGGGCAATTTAGCAATGCCAATCCACCTACCCTGCACATCTTTGGTTTGTGGGAGGAAACCGGAGCACCCGGAGGAAACCCACGCAGACACGGGGAGAACGTGTAAATTTCACACAGTCACCCAAGGCCAGAATTGAACCTGGGACCCTGGTACTATGAGGCAGCAATGATAACCACTGTGCCACAGTGCCGCTGTAAATGTATTAACTGTAGACCAATCCATCCCCATCACGAGGCTGACAGTCGTTTTACAGGTTTGACTGTGTTGCTGTCTGCCAAATCTGAGCCTGTCTTTCTCTGAACTCCATGATTGAATCCCTCCTTCAGGCCTCTGCCCCAGCCACAGTACCAAAGTAGCTCTTATTAGAATCATGGAAAGTAGAAGCTGGATTAGCCCATTCGGCCCTTCGAGCCTGCTCCGCCATTCAGTATAATCATGGCTGATCCTCTATTTCCCCACACCCCTTGACACCTTCAGAGTCTAGAAATCTATCCATCTGGCTGTTCTCATACCCCGAAGACTGCCACTCTTGGGAAAGGCTCCATCTTAATTTGTCAGGGGGCTGGGAAAACAAGCTGTAGTCCAGAAGCCAGTGTTGAGAGTAGTGAGGTACTGAGGAGGGTATCAAGGTCGCAGGAGTGTAGCAGCAGACAGAAAGGTGGGTTGAAGTGTGTCTTCTTCAATGCAAGGAGCATCCGGAATAAGGTAGGTGAACTTGAAGTGTGGATTGGTACTTGGGACTACGATGTTGTGGCCATTACGGAGATATGGTTAGAACAGGGACAGGAATGGTTGTTGGAAGTTCCGGGGTACAGATGTTTCAGTAAGAGTAGGGAAGCTGGCAAAAGAGTTGGAGGAGTAGCATTGTTAATCAAGGATAGTTTAACGGCTGCAGAAAGGCAGTTTGAAGGGGATCTGCCTACTGAGGCAATATGTGCTGAAGTTAGAAATAGGAAAGGAGCGGTCACATTGTTAGGAGTTTTCTATAGGCCTCCAAATAGTAATAGAGATGTGGAGGAAGAAATTGCAAAACAGATTATGAATAGGTGTGGAGGTCTCAGTAATTGTCATGGGTGACTTTAACTTTCCAAATATTAATTGGAACCTCTATAGGTCGAACAGTTCGGATGGGGCAGTTTTTGTACGGTGTGTGCAGGAGGGTTTCCTGACACAATATGTGGATAGGCTGACAAGAGGGGGGGGCCACATTGGATTTGGTACTGGATAATGAACCGGGCCAAGTGTTAGATTTGTTTGTGGGAGAGCACTTTGGAGATAGTGACCACAATTCGGTGTCTTTCACTATTGGAATGGAGAGGGATAGGGACATACGACAGGGCAAGGTTTATAATTGGGGGAGGGGTAATTATGATGCGATTAGGCAAGAATTTGGGAGCATAAGATGGGAACAGAAACTGTCATGGAAAGGCACAAATGAAAAGTGGAGCTTGTTCAAGGAACAAATACTGTGTGTCCTTGATAGGCATGTCCCTGTCAGGCAGGGAGGAAATGGCTGTGTGAGGGAACCATGGCTCACAAAAGAGGTTGAATGTCTTCTCAAGAGGAAAAAGGAAGCATATGTAAGGATGAGAAAACAAGGTTCAGTTGGGTCGCTTGAGGGTTACAAGGTAGCAAGGAATGAGCTGAAAAAAGGGATTTGGAGAGCTAGGAGGGGGCATGAGAATTCCTTGGCGGGTCGGATCAAGGAAAACCCCAAGGCTTTTTACTCTTATGTGAGAAATAAAAGAATGACCAGGGTGAGGGTAGGGCCGGTCAAGGATAGTAGTGGGAACTTGTGCATGGAGTCAGAAGAAATAGGAGAGGCGTTAAATGAATACTTTTCTTCAGTGTTCACAAAGGAGAGGGGCCATGTTTTTGAGGATGAGAGTGTGATTCAGGCGGGTAGGCTGAAGGAAGTAGATGTTCTGAGGAAGGGTGTATTAGCAATTTCGAAAAATCTGAGGGTCGACAAGTCCCCTGGGCCAGATGGGATATACACAAGGATTCTTTGGGAGGCAAGGGATGAGATTGCAGAGCCTTTGGCTTTGATCTTTGGGTCCTCACTGTCCACGGGGATAGTGCCAGAGGACTGGAGAGTGGCGACTGTTGTTCCTCTGTTCAAGGAATGAAATGAAATGAAATGAAAATCTCTTATTGTCACAAGTAGGCTTCAATTGAAGTTACTGTGAAAAGCCCCTAGTCTCCACATTCCGGTGCCTGTTCGGGGAGGCTGGTACAGGAATTGAACCGTGCTGCTGGCCTGCCTTGGTCTTCTTTAAAAGCCAGCTATTTAGCCCAGTGTGCTAAACCAGCCCCTAGGGGAATAGGGAATAGGAATGACCCTGGTAATTATAAGCCAGTTAGTCTTACTTCGGTGGTCGGGAAGATAATGGAAAAGATCCTGAAGGATAGGATTTATGACCATTTGGAAAGATGCAGCTTAATCCGGGATAGTCAACACGGATTCGTGAAGGGTAGGTCTTGCCTCACAAATTTGATTGAATTCTTTGAGGAGGTAACTAAGTGTGTAGATGGAGGTAGAGCAGTTGATGTCATATACATGGATTTTAGTAAGGCGTTTGATAAGGTTCCCCATGGTCGGCTCATGAAGAAAGTAAGGAGGTGTGGGATAGAGGGAAATTTGGCCAATTGGATAAGTAACTGGCTATCACATAGAAGACAGAGGGTGGTGGTGGATGGAAAATATTCAGACTGGAGACCAGTTACCAACGGTGTACCACAGGGATCAGTGTTGGGTCCTCTGCTATTTGTGATTTTTATCAATGACTTGGAGGAGGGGGCTGAAGGGTGGGTCAGTAAATTTGCTGATGACACCAAGATTGGTGGAGTAGTGGATGAGGTGGAGGGCTGTTTTAGGCTGCAAAGATACATTGATAGGATGCAGAGCTGGGCTGAAAAATGGCAGATGGAGTTTAACCCTGATAAGAGCGAGGTGATTCATTTTGGTAGAAAAAATTTGAATGTGGATTACAGGGTCAACGGCAGGGTTCTGAGGAATGTTGAGGAACAGAGTGATCTTGGGGTTCATGTTCACAGATCTCTGAAGGTTGCCACTCAAGTGGATAGAGCTGTGAAGAAGGCTTATAGTGTGTTAGCGTTTATTAACGGGGGGCTTGAGTTTAAAAGCCGCGGGGTTATGCTGCAACTATACATGACCCTGGTGAGACCACATTTGGAATATTGTGTGCAGTTCAGGTCACCTCATTATAGGAAGGATGTGGAAGCATTGGAAAGGTGCAAAGGAGATTTACCAGGATGATGCCTGGTTTGCAGGGTAGGTCTTATGAGGAAAGGTTGAAGGAGCTAGGGCTTTTCTCTTTGGAGCGGAGGAGGATGAGAGGCGACTTAATAGAGATTTATAAGATAATGAGGGGGATAGATAGAGTGGACGTTCAGAGACTATTTCCTCGGGTGGATGTAGCTGTTACAAGGGGGCATAACTATAAGATTCAGGGTGGGAGATATAGGAGGGATGTCCGAGGTAGGTTCTTTACTCAGAGAGTGGTTAGGGTGTGGAATGGACTGCCTGCTGTGATAGTGGAGTCGGACACTTTAGGAACTTTCAAGCGGATATTGGATAGGCGCATGGAGCACACCAGAATGACAGGGAGTGGGACAGCTTGATCTTGGTTTCGGACAATGCTTGGCACATCATCGAGGGCCGAAGGGTTTATTGTGTGCTGTACTGTTCTATGTTCCTCCACACCACTTTGGACATTGACTCAAAGAAGGCTGCCCAGAACCAACAGGTCTGGGGCAAGACCAGATCACATGGACTTGGTTGGCCGGGCCTCCTTGGCACCATTCGCATTTGTCCTCCATCCTGGGAAGAACCTGCTCATTCGGGTTCTAGTTAAGTAGGCTCTGTGTACCACTTTTAGCTGCATTAGGCTTAGCTTTGTGCATGAGGAGGTGGATCGCGTGCTGGAGAATCCTGCTTGGCTGGCGATCTGCAGTACCACACAAAGCTGCAGACTGGCTGTCCGACCTATCGGAAATTCTCCAAATGGTGTGTGATGAATGATAACTGTACCTTTAATGTCATGATCCCTTTAAGACCGGGTTTGGAACCCTGGGGACTCCGCCTCTGACTCCGCCCCCCCCAGGGAGCCATATATAAGGTAATGTTCAGTGGGCAGTGTGCAGTGAGCACACTTCTCGGTAGCTGACTGGTTCTCTGCTAATTAAAGCCCTTGTATTACCAATCATCTCTCTTGAGTTGTAATTGAGGGTATCTCATGGTGAAAATTAAATTCGCCATCCGGGGGTCGGAAGAGGGCTTCCACAAAACGTGGGGAGCCATTCACTCAGTTGTTCCAAGACCTGTTTGCAGCCGACAGCAAATAAGCCAAGGGAAGGGAGAGGGTGGTCATGGTGCAACAAGGAGGGGGGAAGGGGAGAGGGGGGGGAGGGGGAGGACTGAGGAGGCGTGGAACCCAACCTTGCCGCATATAGCAAACTGCACGGCACCACACTGAGCAGATGAGGGAGGAAGGCACGCTAGACGGTGAGATGGGGGAGGGGGGTCAGGAAGAAAAGGGGGAGGGGGAACAGGGGACCCAGCCAGAACCAAACTGGAAAACGAAAAACAGGAAACTGTAACCATTGTAAATAACGTAAGATGACTGATGTGAATAACAGAAGCCGACCGATGTGTAAATATTTCTCTTTAATTTTCTTTTGTCTTCAAATGTATGTCCATGCTTATCCTTGTTCTGTACATTACAAAAAACCTCAACAAAACACTTAAAAAATAAATCTATTTATTTGCTCCTTAAATATGTTCATTGATTTGGCCTCCACAGCCGTCTGTGGTAGAGAATTCCACAGGCTCATCACCCTCCTCTGAGTGAAGAGGTTTCTCCTCATCTCAGTCCTAAATTGCCTACCCCGTATTCTGACCCCTTGTTCAAGACCCCCCCCCCCACCCCCAGTCAGGGGAAACAACATTAAAGTCACTAATGACATACTCTGTGACTGTGATAAAGAGACATTCTTCTTCTTGATCTATCTCAATTCAATTCAAACCTTATTATCCATTCAGAAAATCGTTGCAGGTACAAAACTCCCATGTCACCACAGGGCAGTGCAACTTAAGGGCTTAAGTACTAAAATATAATAGTTAATTTGGAAGAGATGTTACGAGTTTTGAGGTAAAGTTGATTAAATGGAAAACGCAGATGACTGATATTCTCAGTGGCCCAGGAGCTTCCCCTTTCTCTGAATATCGCCTGCCCCTTTCCTCGGTTGATGAGCTGCACCCAGCAGCTGCCGCGAGGGCCCTTCATCGGCCCCTGTCGCACGCTGCTCGAATACTTTATTTCTTTTGCTGTCTTCCTTCCATCTGAGCCATGAACCCAAACCTTCACCTGTAGTACTGTTAGGCCCAGAGAAGCAGGAAGCACAAAGTGGCCCCAGCTGGTGCCACCCAGCAAGTCCACCACTGAGCAGAACCCGCACAGGATGCTGATCGGCAACTTGTAGGCAAGCTCAGTGGTCAGGCTCCACTCAATGTAGCAGGGAAGGTCGATGTAGGAGATGTTGGCAAGGACGGTTGACTCAAAATCCACTTCCTGTTCAGTCTCCATCTCTGACTGAGAAACCGGCCCATCAGAGAATCATCACTCCTGCACCTTTACTTCTGGTGTGCCCCAAGGATCTACCCTTGCCCCCTCCTATTTCACATTGACGTGCTGCTCCTCGGTGACATTACCCAAAAACACAGGGTTAGTTTTCACATGTACGTTCTATCTCACTACCACCTCTCTCTACAGAGCAGAAGGAGGCCATTTGACCCATCACGTCTGCACCGACCCTCCGAAACAGTACCTCACCTAGGTCCACTCCCCCACCCGATCCCCGTAACCCCACCTAACCTACACATCTTTGGACTATGGGAGGAAACCGGAGCACCCGGAGGAAACTCACGCAGACACGGGGAGAACGTGCAGACTCCACGGTAAGGTTGCTTGTTTAACAAACATTTATTCAATTCTACATTATAGTGCCTTAATTGTATTTGAATTCTACCTATTATCTATATTGCAACACACTAATCACGACACACCATTCATTGAGATCAATGGGTACCTTAAATTTAAAAAAAGATTCCCCCATGGGGGAAACTACGTGCCAGCGTCTATCCTGTCAGCCCCCTCAGAATCTTATAGATTTCAGAAAGATCACCTCTCATTCTTCTAAACTTCAATGACAATAGGTCCAACCTGCTCAATCTCTTCATCCTAGGATTGTTTTATAATACTAATAATATTGTTATAACCCGCACGGGTGTTATGGGGTGGGAATGATTAATTACCCTATGGGACTTGCTGAATACGAGCACCCCTGGTAAGGGGGCGGGGAACCTCTAACAATGTCTGGTAATGTATAAATAGAGTCGGCCAGCAAGATACCGACTAGTGAAGACTCCGTAGGGAGCTACTGGAGCTGTAAATAATAGCAGTTGTAAAATAAAGTGTTGTTTCTATAAACTCTGTGTGGACTCTTTGTGGACTTATAAAAAATACATATTTTGTTTTATAATCCTGTGAAGCACCTCAGGCCCTTTCATTATGACTAAGGCACTGTATAAAAATGACTTGTGGAACTGCCCTCTTTTTTCTGCATTGCACTCTCAGTTGAGAGTTTTGCAAAGAGACCTTGCTAGATCCAGGGACTGCTTGTTGCCAGCTTCTGTGGTGAAGGTTCTGAATGCTGCCTTCCTTTTGGGAAGCAGGCAGTGCAGACTCCAAATGTGTTTGTGCGGGGTTCTCAGGTACCGTCCATCCTGCAGGGCACCTTCTGAAGAGCCATGCCTGAGCACAGACCACCACACTCAGGTTGTGAGCCAGAGAGCGGGGTCAGATGAGGCCAAAGAAAAGTGGGGCGTGGTATCATTGGCAAAGCTGACGTCCACAGCTCATCCCCACTTACACGCTTGAGAAGCTGCCTTGAACCGCTGCAGTCGGTGTACCGGGATTTTGATTGGACGTCCGTGAAGGAATGGGGATTTGGTTCCCAGTCAGGATGGTGTGTGACTTGGAGGAGAACCTGGAGGCGGTGGTGTTCTTATGTCCTTCCACTGCACTTGCCATTCCAGGTGACAAGAGGCCGTGGGTTTGAAAGAAGAAAATCGAACATTTACAATATCAAGATTTAAATTTTAAAAATAGTAGGAAAATAACAAAGTGCACTAGAGGCAGAGGCCTTTGAATCGCAGCAGGGAAGCAAAACTGAGGAAGAGTCTGGTCGAGAAAACAAATTAATCGTGTAAAGTGCTTTGAGGCTCCGGGCCCAGATGGGCTACATCCTAGAGTTCTAAAGGAGATAGCTGAAGAAATAGTGGAGGCGTTAGTTATGATCTTTCAAAAGTCACTGGAGTCAGGGAAAGTCCCAGAGGATTGGAAAATCGCTGTTGTAACCCCCCTGTTCAAGAAGGTAACAAGGAAAAAGATGGAAAATTATAGGCCAATTAGCCTAACCTCGGTTGTTGGCAAGATTCTCGAATCCATTGTTAAGGATGAGATTTCTAAATTCTTCGAAGTGCAGGGTCGGATTAGGACAAGTCAGCATGGATTTAGTAAGGGGAGGTCGTGCCTGACAAACCTGTTAGAGTTCTTTGAAGAGATAACAAATAGGTTAGACCAAGGAGAGCCAATGGATGTTATCTATCTTGACTTCCAAAAGGCCTTTGATAAGGTGCCTCACGGGAGACTGCTGAGTAAAATAAGGGCCCATGGTATTCGAGGCAAGGTATTAACATGGATTGACGATTGGCTGTCAGGCAGAAGGCAGAGAGTTGGGATAAAAGGTTCTTTTTCGGAATGGCAATCGGTGACGAGTGGTGTCCCGCAGGGTTCAGTGTTGGGGCCACAGCTGTTCTCTTTATATATTAACGATCTAGATGACAGGACTGGGGGCATTCTGGCTAAGTTTGCCGATGATACAAAGATAGGTGGAGGGGCAGGTTGTATGGAGGAGGTGGGGAGGCTGCAGAAAGATTTAGACAGTTTAGGAGAGTGGTCCAAGAAATGGCTGATGAAATTCAACGTGGGCAAGTGCGAGGTCTTGCACTTTGGAAAAAAGAATAGAGGCATGGACTATTTTCTAAACGGTGACAAAATTCATAATGCTGAAGTGCAAAGGGACTTGGGAGTCCTAGTCCAGGATTCTCTAAAGGTAAACTTGCAGGTTGAGTCCGTAATTAAGAAAGCAAATGCAATGTTGTCATTTATCTCAAGAGGCTTGGAATATAAAAGCAGGGATGTACTTCTGAAGCTTTATAAAGCATTAGTTAGGCCCCATTTAGAATACTGTGAGCAATTTTGGGCCCCACACCTCAGGAAGGACATACTGGCACTGGAGCGGGTCCAGCGGAGATTCACACGGATGATCCCAGGAATGGTAGGCCTAACATACGATGAATGTCTGAGGATCCTGGGATTATATTTATTGGAGTTTAGGAGTTTGAGGGGAGATCTAATAGACACTTACAAGATAATGAATGGCTTAGATAGGGTGGATGTAGGGAAGTTGTTTCCATTAGCAGGGGAGACTAGGACCCGGGGGCACAGCCTTCGAATAAAAGGAAGTCACTTTAGAACAGAGACGAGAAATTTCTTCAGCCAGAGAGTGGTGGGTCTGTGGAATTCATTGCCACAGAGGGCGGTGGAGGCCGGGACGTTGAATGTCTTTAAGACAGAAGTTGATAAATTCTTGATTTCTCGAGGAATTAAGGGCTATGGAGAGAGAGTGGGTAAATGGAGTTGAAATCAGCCATGATTGAATGGCGGAGTGGACTCGATGGGCCGAATGGCCTTACTTCCGCTCCTATGTCTTATGGTCTTATGGAGATGTAATGTGCCATTTTATGAACAGAAGTATTTCTTTAAGCTCTGTCCAAGTGAACTTGGGTAAATGAGGTGCTTCTCTGCAGGGGTACACAACGCAATTCAGAGCTACAAAGCGCAGAGAAATTTGGTCTGTAATCTTTTCAGAGGCTAGGAAGCTGTGAGGCTCAGAGGTAGGTTTTTGCCCGCGTCAGATGTCCTTGTTCTGTACATTTGGATCTGTGTCGAAAGGGAAAATAAACCTTGCCTTTATTTAGTGACCCTCTCCTCCTCCACGCTCCACTTGGATCACGATTTCAGTAAAACCTGACCAGGCGTTGAAGGGCTGGCAACAATTTGATCCTGCGGGCTTGTTCGGGGCATGTTCAGCCCTCTGAATCCCTGGCTGGTGCTGATAAGAAATGAACCTTCGGGAACTTCAAATAGCCTTATCGAGGCCAAATAAACATTTTGTACTGTAATTGCACAAGAGGGTTGTCAGTAATTTGGTGTGTTCATCCAATAAGTAGCTGAGTCATACCAGGTTAGATCCCTGATCTATCAAGATTTTATATTTGGCTTCAGTGCAGCAGAGTTAGAGAAGAGAGGTTATGGTTTCCCAGTCGTAGAATTATACAGCACGGAAGGAGGCCATTTCGCCCATCATGCCTTTCTTTGCCATTTGAAAGAACTCTCCAATTAGTCCCACACTCGGCCCTTGCTCTTTCCCCGACAGCTCTGCAAGCTTTTCCTCTCCGCCACCAGGAAAAGATAATAATAATCTTTATTGTTGGCTTACATTGTAATGAAGTTACTGTGAAAAGCCCCCAGTCGCCACATTCGGGTACACAGAGGGAGAATTCAGAATGTCCAAATTACCTAACAGCACATCTTTCAGGACTAGTGGGAGGAAATCGGAGCGCCCGGAGGAAACCCACGCAGACACGGGGAGAACGTGCAGACTCCGCACAGTGACCCAAGCCGGGAATCAAACCCGAGACCCTGGAGCTGTGAAGCCACAGTGCTAACCACAGCGTTACCCTGCTGCCCACGGGCCATCTTCTGGGTAATATTCTGTCTCTGTCAAGTGTACGTTTAATTCCTATCCAGTAACTGATGCTGGGTGTGTCCGTTTGTAATTCCGGGTTTGTGGGTATGCTGAATAAGGACAAGATTGCATTCGGTAACACCCAGCCCCAGAGGTGCCTGTCGATGTTTGATTGCATCTCCTCACGTCAGCACATTACTGGAGGTCTGTTGGGCTGTGGCCCTTGTGAGCGGTAAATAACTTGGATTGGGGAGGGTGAGGATTAAAGTGCAGCAACTGAATCCTTTTTCCCCTTCTTCGTACTCGGTTTCCTCTTGTGGTATTCACCATTGCCTGTGCACAGCTGCTTTTAAAAAACATCTTCACTCTTTCCTTAAGGTGTGGGCTTCACTGCCAAGGTGACCATTTGATATTCATCCCTACTTGCCCTTGAGAACATGATTGTGGTCCATGGCTTTCTTGAACCGTAGTGTGGTGAAGGCACTGCCAACAGTTCTATTTTCTGATACATATGAGTGCTTGTTAAGCCAATTCCGAGATCAGTTTAAGAGTTACCAGTCTTGACAACGATGGCCTTGTGTGGCTTTTCATAGAAAGTGATATCATTTGAAATTATCGTGCAGAAGGAGGCCATTCAGCCCATCGGGTTTGCGACCAAGCCACGTAACCCAGCAACCCCACCCAACCTTTTTGACACTAAGGGGCAATTTATCATGGCCAATCAATCTAACCTGTACATCTTTGGACTGTGGGAGGAAACCAGAGCACCTGGAGGAAACCCACGCAGACGCGGGGAGAACGTGCAGACTCCACACAGACAGGCACCCGAGGCTGGAATTGAACCCGGGTCCCTGCAGCTGCGAGGCAGCAGTGCCAACCACTGTGCTGCCTTCTCAGTGTCTCTTACCATAGTTTATCTCCTTTGAGGTGTGGTATGTCTTGAGGTGCGAGTGTCTGGACAGACTGTAGCTATAATCACATGCCCCATCACGTTGTGCGAAGATATATTGCCACTGATTCACTTATGACAACCTGTTTCACTTGAAGACCACAAATTAGTCACCTTGGCAATGGGTTTTATATTGATTGTTGATTATAGATATTGACCTGGAATTCCTGTGCGGGACACAGAAATCAGATTGTGGCCCAAGGCCATCTTCCTGTTTTTTTCAGCTTCCCTTTATCTTCCTGATGTCCTGGAAGTTTGAAGCCTTCAGCAGGTGATGTTTAAGAAAACACACTTGTGGCAGGTTTCCTCTTTCCCATGCCACAGGAAAGCTTTCAAAGATATAGAAAGTAAGGTCAAATCGCAGTACAGGAGGGCGGGGGGGGGGGACTAATAAGTTACAAAGGAAGAATAAGGGACCAGAAATATTAACTTTGCTGCTCCTGACCTTTGTGGCTGTATATTAACACCATTCGAATGGGCTGTAAATGCCGATGCATGGGAACAGGAGTTGGACATCTCAGCACTCGGATCTGTTCCCCGGCTCATTGAGCTCCTGACTGACTTGTGACCTAACACCTTTTCCCTATATCCCTTAACACCGCTGGTTCTCGAAAATCTGTCAGCCACTGATTAAAGAATCAATTGTCATTTACGGAAGAGAATTTCAAATATCTATCACCCTTTGTGTGTGGAAGTATTTGCCATTGCTTTTTCTCCCTATAATCATAATAATTGCTTATTGTCACAAGTAGGCTTCAATGAAGTTACTGTGAAAAGCCCCTAACCACATTCCTGCGCCTGTTCAGGGAGGCCAGTATGGGAATTGAACCTGTGCTGCTGGCCTTGTTCTGCATTATAAGCCAGCTGTTTAGCCCACTGTGCTAAACCAGCCCTATAGGCCTAACTCTACAATGTTTATATGATGCTGCCTATTTCTAAGCCAACCCCAGTGCCACCAAACCTCCCTCCCCGAACCCTCCCACCTCACCACCCGTTGTACCCCAACCAGCCTGAAATAGTGGGTACATTGGTATTTTGTGTGGAGCTAGATTATTGAGCTCAGTACATATTTCTTTTGATGGCCACACTCTAGCGCAGTGCAAATATTCAAGGTAAGCCACGCCTGGTGACTTTTCGGTGTAAATCAGTACCAAACTAATTTTACCCACATCAAAAAAGCCACAGGAATTGCAGGCTAATGTGTAATTGCTTGTTATTGGCAAGGCATGAAACGGCATTATACTTATTGCCTGTGATACATACATAGAAGCATAAAAACTAGAAGCAGGAGTAGGCCATGAAATGAAATGAAATTAAATGAAAATGAAATGAAATAACATGAAAATCGCTTATTGTCACAAGTGGGCTTCAATGAAGTTACTGTGAAAAGCCCCTAGTCGCCACATTCCGACACCTGTTTGGGGAGGCTGGTACGGAAATTGAACCGTGCTGCTGGCCTGCCTTGGTCTGCTTTAAAAGCCAGCTCTTTAGCCCTGTGCTAAACCAGCCCCTGGTTCGGCCCTTTGAACCTGCTCCGCCATTCAGTTTGATCATGGTCGGTCCTCAATCTCAATGCCAGATTCCCGCCTTCTCCCCTTACCCCTTGATGCCATTGAAATCTAAAAAAAAAATCTATCTCTTTCTTAAATACATTCAGCGACTTGGCCTGCACAGCCTTCTGTGGTAGAGAATTCCAAATACTCATAAAAAAATGTAAATGTTGCCATAGTCCCAGAGGCTGCTCTCCCCTTTGAGAGCTGACTGGTGGTGATTTAACCTGAGGGTCACCACACCTCAGGCAAAGGGCAAGGTTGAGAATAACCTCAGCTGGTACGGGAATTGAACCTGCGCTGTTGGCCTTGCCCTGCATGACAGACCATCTGTCCAGCCAACGGATCTAACCCACCCCCTACAGGTTCACTCCCCTTTGATTGAAGAAAGTTTTCCTCATCTCTGTTCTAAATGGTTTACCTCATATCTTGCGATGGTGTCCCCTTCTAGATTCCCCACCCAGGGAAAGCTGCCTCCCTGCATCTAGTCTGTCCAGACCTGTTAGAATTGTGTATGTTTCAATCAGATCTCCTCTCATCTTCGAAGCTCTAGTGAATGCAGGTCCAGTCGAACCAATTTATCCTCATAGGACGGTCCCGCCAACCCACCCATTATCAGCCAAGTGGACAAGTATGACAAGGGAGACCAAAACTGCACACAATACCCCTGCAATAGCAGCATGGTTTATTAAGTTACATTCGACGATAATAGTCACTGCTGCCATTACTAAATATTTCAATGAGAATGGGAATTTTAAAATCGAGGTTTAGCTGGACGGCAAGGTTGTGGAAAGCACACCTGTGCTCTTGTTTCCAAGCCTTCCCACACACTCCTCACCCTGCAGGTTCAACCAGTGCCCCACCCACTCTTCAGACCAAGTACCCCAGGCTACTTTGCTCACCAAGTGATCTCCCAGGCCCTCCTATGCAAGGGGCGTTCCTCTCGGGTTTGTAGTTCAGGTAAATACTGTTGGAAAAGGCAAAGGAAGCTTTACCCTTAAATTCTCTGAACAGTGCAATTTCGAACTGAGCTTTTGGAAAAAGATTCATCACAGAATGTGGACATCCTTGGGAAGGCCAACATTTATTGCCGCTCTCTAGTTCCATTGAGAAGGTGGCTGTCATCTTTTTGAACCATTTTATGGAAGAGACGGCTTGTTTGGTCACCTTGGAGACCAGTGAAGAGTGAATAACATTGAGACTGGAGCCGTACGTAAGCCAGATCAGGTAAGCCAGGCAAAGGAGTACTTGTATTTATATAGTGTCTGTCACGACTTCAAGATGTCCCAAAGCTCTTGAGGGACTTTGGAATTATATTCACTGTTTAAATCTGAAGTCGCAGTGCCTTGATATCACTGATACGTTCCATTATCTCACCACCCATCCTTTGAGTCCTCACAGTGACAACGTCTCTTTGAAAAAACACAGATGGTCATTACCACAATACTCCCTGTGGGATCTTACTGTGTACAAATTGGCTGCAATGTTTCCTGCATTATTACAAAAAGGCACACCTTATTGGCTGTCACGCACATTGGGAGGTCCTGAGTCTCTGAATGGGCCTACTGATTAAAAGGCCCAGCGCCACCTCCATAAAGTTGTCTGACTCTCTCTTTTCCCGACTTATCTGGTCTTGAAAAATTCACCTGTGACCTTTTTTTGACAATAAACGTGATTATTCCACGCACTCTTCCATCTTTCTCCCTACAGAAGCTAGAACTCATCCAACACTCTGGAGCCTGTTTACTAATTTTCACACAATGTCGATCATCCATTACACCTGTGCACGCTGATTGAAATTGTCACCCAGTCTGCACATTCTCCCCGTGTCTGCGTGGGCTACCTCCGAGTGCTCCGGTTTCCTCCCAAAAGTCCTGAAAGATGTGCTTGTTAGGTGAATTGGACATTCTGAATTCTCCCTCTGTGTACCTGAACAGGTGCCAGAATGTGGTGACTAGGGGCTTTTCACAGTAACTTTTTGCAGTGTTAATGTAAGCCTACTTGTGACAATAAAGATTAATAGGTAGATTCAATGAAGTTACTGTGAAAAGCTCCCAGTCGCCACATTCCGGCGCCTGTTCGGGGAGGCTGGTACGGGAATTGAACCCGTGCTGCTGTATTGTTCTGCATTACAAGCCAGCTGTTTAGCGCACTGTGCTAAACCAGCCCCTTATATAATTATTTTATATAAGATCTCTTCATGGCCTCATCTTCGCCTTTTCTGTAAACTCCAGCCCACAAGCTGACGAGATATCTGCGCTCCTCCAATTCTGGCCCTTTTGCACATCCTAGGTCGCACGCCCGCACAGCTGGACAATGCTGACCTGCTGCAGCTGGTGTGCGAGTCGGACAGTGAAGAGCAGCCAAACAAAAAGGCATCCACCAGGCAGGAGGCGGAGCAGAAGCAGGAAGGTGAGGATGGGTAGCACGGTTGCTTCACAGCGCTAGGGTCCCAGGTTCGATTCCTGGCTTGGGTCACTGTCTGTGCGGAGTCTGCACGTTCTCCCCATGTCTGCGTGGGTTTCCTCCAGGTGCTCCAGTTTCCTCCCACAAGTCCCGAAAGACCTCCTTGTTAGGTGAATTGAACATTATGAATTCTCCCTCTCTGTACCCAAACAGGTGCCGGAATGTGGTGACTAGGGAATTTTCACAGTAACTTCACTGCAGTGTTAATGTAAGTCTACTTATGACAATAAAGATTATTATTATCCCAAATTTTACTCACCGCAAAATTGGTCAGGCTGTTAGAGCCTCAGCTCTAAGTTCTGGAATTCCCTCCATGATCTTCTCTACCTCTCCATCACTGCTTCTTCCTTTCAAATACTCCTTTAAACCTAAGACCTTGACCAAGAATTTTGTCACTATCCCAAAACCTCCGTACACTTACCAGCTGTGCCTCAGTTTGTTGTACCAAAACTGCACAGTCTTCCAGGTATGGTCTCACCAGAGCTCAATCTAATTGTTGCAATATTTCCTTTCTCTTGTACTCATGTCCTCTTGCATTAAAGGCCAACATGTCATTTGACTTTCTAATTGGAGGAGGTCTTCCTCAGGAGGTGGTGGCACAAAAGTATTATCACTGGATTAGTGATCCATAGGCTCAGGCTCATGCTCGTGGGACAGGAGTTCAAATCCCACCCTGACCGCTACTGTAATTTAAATTCAATTAATAAACCTGGATTTGTAAGCTAGTTCTCACCAATTGTTTCTCTTCCCACAACTAGTAGTGCACAAGGCAAACTTTCATCTGAACTCATCATAAGGTTTTTCCCAGAGCAGGTCATTAGTCTGTCGCCCGGGCCTTATAACCTGAGGGGCGCCATTTGCTTCATTGATATCCTTCAGGGAAGGAAGTCTGCTGTCTTTACCTGGTCTTGATGTGTGAGGCAGGTCGGTTCGGTGTGGACTGCACTTGATACAATGATGCGAGAGACAGACCTCTAACACTGTAGAAGATCCAACACGGTTTTATTGAACGACAGAACTAACATAAATCTATAACTGTGGGTCAACACTATACTGAACTGACTGGAGACCTTGTACTAGCCTGACCAGACTTACTAGCTACCGCATGGTATTTGCACTGTGCTAGCTCGTGGACTCTCTCAGTGGCTGGGTCCAGAGAGCGGGAAACCTAGTGCCCTCTGGCTTTGTAGTGGTGGTGTCCTGTCTGGTGATTGGCTGCACTGTGCCATGTGCTCACTGGTCCTCCTGTGTGTCAATCACTGCCTGTCTGCACTTCATTATATACATGCGTGGATATTATGACAGGTCTGAACAAAGAAATGTACAGCACAGGAACAGGCCCTTCGGCCCTCCAAGCCCGTGCCGACCATGCTGCCCGACTAAACTACAATCTTCTACACTTCCTGGGTCCGTATCCCTCTATTCCTATCCTATTCATGTGTGTGTGTCAAGATGCCCCTTAAATGTCACTATCGTCCCTGCTTCCACCACCTCCTCCAGTAGCGAGTTCCAGGCACCCACTGCCCTCTGTGTAAAAAAACTTGCCTCGTACATCTACTCTAAACCTTGCCCCTCGCACCTTAAACCTATGCCCCCTAGTAATTGACCCCTCTACCCTGGGGAAAAGCCTCTGACTATCCACTCTGTCTAAGCCCCTCATAATTTTGTAGACCTCTATCAGGTCGCCCCTCAACCTCCATCGTTCCAGTGAGAACAAACCGAGTTTATTCAACGCTCATGTGATAGTACCTTTAAGAAATGGGTGTTTATAAATGGGTGTATATAAATATCTGTAGTGAGAGTACCTTTAAGAAATGGGTGTTTATTACTGCAGTGGTGTCAGAGAGTGGGTGGAGCTGGGCTGTCTGTCAGCTTTTTACTTTCGCCTTAGGCTTTTTGCTGCAGGGTGGGTGTGGTTTCATTTTAGTTTTGGAGAAGCTGCAATCACAGCAGGATGGGTGTGAATCTCTGCAAGCTTTTGAGTGTCCATTTGCTGATTTCAACGTGGCAACTGTTCTCAGTAGTGAAGTTAAGCCTGATGTCTTTCTGTAAAAAGGTGTTTTTAAGTCTTATGGATGTTAAAAGGAAAGTTTAAAGGATTACTTAGTGGTGTAGTCTTTGGGGGTTGTATTTGAATTAATTGTTGCTAAGATGTTCACTGTATGTTTTAAAAGGTTAACTTGAGTTTATAGAATAAACATTGGTTTGCTTTAAAAAATACTTTGCCATTTCTGCTGTACCACACCTGTAGAGTGGGCCGTGTGCTCCCCATACCACAATTTGGTAAAAGTTGTGGGTCAGGTGAACTCCATGATACACGTTGGGGTTCTCTACACCCTGGCCCATAGCACTTACTTGTGACTCCAGACCCACAGCAATAATGTGATTGACTCTTCAAAGCTCTCTTGAGATTGCCTAGCAAGCCACTCAAGTGTATCAAACTGAGACAGATATGTCAACCACAGTCCTTGTGGAAGCGAAGCCCGATCTTCACATTGAGGGTACCCGCCACTATCATTGTGCTAAATAGGCTAGATTTTTGAACAGATCAAGAACCTCAAACCTGGGCATCCATGAGGTGCTGTTGGCCACCAGCAGAATGGTACACAACCACAACCCGCAAAACGTGGCCCGGCATACCCCTCACTCTACCATTACTATCAAATAGAATCAATGCTGATTCAGTGAAGAGTGTAGGAGGGTATACCTTAAAATGAGGTGTCAACCTGGTGAAGCTACAACACAGGACTACTTGCATGACAAACAGCATAAGTAGCAAGTTATAGACAGAGCTAAGTGACTCCACAACACATCAGACCTAAGCCCTGCAGTCCTGCCATATCCAGCTATGAATGGTGGTGGACAATTAAACAACTCACTGGAGGAGGAGACTCCACAAATATCCTCATTCTCAATGTTGGGGGAGTTCAGTCCATCAGTGTAAACGAAAAGGCATTTGCAGCCAGAAGTGCCGAGTGGATGAACCATCTCCGTCTCCTCCATAGGTTCCCAGCACCACAGATGCTAGCCTTCAGGCAATTGTATTGACTCCACATGATATTAAGAAACAGCTGAAGGCACTGGATACTGCAAAGGTATGGGCCCTGTCAACATTCTGGCAATAGCACTGAAGACTTGCACTCCGGAATTAGCTGCGCCCCTAGCCAAGCCGTTCCAGTACAGTTACAGCACTGGCATCTACCCGGCAATGTGGAAAATTGCCCAGGTGTGTCCTGTACACAAAAAGCAGGACAAATCCAACCCGGCCATCAGTAATGGAAGGAGTCATCAATAGTACCATCTTACGACACTTACTCAGCAATAATCTGCTCATTGACACTCAGACGAAAGAGAAAATGCTGGAAAATCTCAGCAGGTCTGGCAGCATCTGTAGGGAGAGAAAAGAGCTAACGTTTCGAGTCCAATGACTCTTTGTGATTGGGTTACGGGGATAGGGTGGAAGTGAGGGCTTAAGTGGGTCGGTGCACTGTTCTGCTGCACTGTATGTTGTATGTTCTAACAGGCTGAAAACCCAAATTTCCAACCCCAGCATTCCCCCCCCCTTCAATCCCCCCCCCCCCCACCCCCGAACCCCACACCGTGTTGTTCCAGGCCTCTCAGCCAAGAGTCACCTGGCTGTGATTTGGTGTAAATATTTACGAGTGGGATCCAGGTGCATTACCTTGCACTTAAATTCCATTTGCCATTCTTCTGCCTATCTAACCAGCCCGTCTATATCACCCTGTAATCTAAGATCTTGCTCCTCACTATTTACCACACCACCAATTTTTGTGTCAGTGCCGAGACGTTGGTGTGATGCTGCGAAGTGCTCTGAGAGTCCAGATGGGGGACTGTGACTCCTGACTTTTCATACCTCCTACATTCAGATCCAGATCATTAATGTACTCTACAAACAACAAGGGACCCAGCACCGTTCCCTGTGGTACACCATGAGACACAGGCTTCCAGTCACAAAAACAGCCTTCCACCACCACCCACTGCCTCATAGCACGAAGCCAGTTTTGGATCCAGTTTGCCAAATTACCCTGGATCCCACGGGCTCTTAGCTACTTGATCAGCCTCCCATGTGGGACCTTGTCGCACTCGATGTGCTGCAGCATGTGGGTGGTGCTCACCAGAGGGTGACCCAGCAGCCTGATCACTAACATTACTCACTGAGGTGAGAGTCTCTGCGAGGCTGGGTGGTGCAGGTGAAAGCAGTGCCGAGACGTCGGTGTGATGCTGGGAAGTGCTCTGAGAGTCCAGATGGGGGACTGTGACTCCGGACAGCCTGACCTTGTGTAGCGCACAAAGACTCCCGAGAGACGAATAGAGGTGAAGTCGATGAGGCTTTATTAAGCGTGACTTGTTCCCCGCAGTTCAGTAACAGACTGGCCTGCGGGGGAGAGCTCCTGGTTCTTATACTCCGCCTTCAGGGCGGAGCTAGAGATCAACAGCCAACCAGGACCCGGGATCTGTCAGCCAATGACATCACGGCTTCACAGTCCCACATGACCCCTAATGCATACTACCACATTCACCCCTTGTTAAAAATGAACCCGGCGGGGTGGTGCTTCGCATGGTGGTAGAGGTTTACAAGGCTGGTCCTGGGAGGAAAAACTTTTGCATGTCATCACAGTATGTACAGGGTATTTTTTTTGTTTTGAACTATTTACAGTATTCAAAAGAGGGAAAAAGGTAAAAAAAATTCTCGTTAAAGTCCACAACATTCTAGTGTTACACCGATCCCACAAGTCGGGCGGGCGGTCTGGTCATCCTTGTCGATCGCCTGGTGGTGGTGGTGCTTGTTCCAGTGTTGTCGCCTCCGGGAGCTTTACAGTTTCTGCTTCAACTTCACTTCTGGTCGGACCTGGGAAGAGGACCGATCCTCCCAGGAAGGGGGCTGTTGCGGGGTGCGCCGGTGGCAGGGAGAGGGTGATAGGTGTCGGGGGGGTGTGCGCGTTGCCGGCGGGCGCCAGATCTCGCAGGGAGACCGTGTCCTGTCGGCCGTCGGGGTACTCCACGTAGGCGTACTGCGGGTTCGCGTGGAGGAGGTGAACCCTCTCGACCAACGGGTCCGACTTGTGCGCCCGCACATGTTTTCGGAGCAAGATGGGTCCTGGGGCCGCCAGCCAGGTCGGCAGCGACGGTCCAGAGGAGGACTTCCTGGGGAAGACAAGGAGGCGCTCATGAGGCGTCTGGTTAGTAGTGGTACACAGTAGCGACCGGATGGAGTGGAGGGAGTCCGGGAGGACCTCCTGCCATCGTGAAACTGGGAGATCCCTGGACCGTAGGGCCAGTAGGACGGTCTTCCAGACCGTGCCGTTCTCCCTCTCTACTTGCCCGTTCCCCCGGGGGTTGTAGCTGGTCGTCCTGCTCGAGGCTATCCCCTTGCTGAGCAGGAACTGGCGCAGCTCGTCACTCATGAAGGAGGACCCCCTGTCGCTATGGACGTATGCGGGGCAACCGAACAGTGTGAATATGGTGTTAAGGGCTTTAATGACTGTGGCCGCTGTCATGTCAGAGCAGGGGATGGCGAAGGGGAAACAGGAGTACTCGTCCACCACGTTCAGGAAGTATGCGTTGCGGTCGGTGGAGGGGAGGGGCCCTTTGAAATCCAGACTGAGGCGTTCAAAGGGACGGGAAGCCTTGATCAGGTGCGCTCTATCTGGCCTGAAAAAGTGCGGTTTGCACTCTGCGCAGATGTGGCAGTTCCTGGTGACTGTACGGACCTCCTCCACAGAGTAGGGGAGGTTGCGGGGCTTTATAAAATGGTAGAACCGAGTGACCCCCGGGTGGCAGAGGTCCTCATGGAGGGCTTGGAGACGGTCTATTTGTGTGTTGGCACATGTGCCGCGGGATAGGGCATCGGACGGCTCGTTCAGCTTTCCGGGACGGTACAAGATCTCATAGTTGAAGGTGGAGAGTTCGATCCTCCACCTTAAGATCTTGTCATTTTTAATTTTGCCCCGCTGTGCATTATCGAACATGAAAGCTACCGACCGTTGGTCAGTGAGGAGAGTGAATCTCCTGCCGGCCAGGTAATGCCTCCAATGTCGCACAGCTTCCACTATGGCATGGGCTTCCTTTTCCACTGAGGAGTGGCGGATTTCTGAGGCGTGGAGGGTTCGGGAGAAGAAGGCCACGGGTCTGCCCGCTTGGTTAAGGGTGGCTGCTAGAGCTACATCAGAGGCGTCGCTCTCGACCTGGAAGGGGAGGGACTCGTCGATGGCACGCATCGTGGCCTTTGCGATATCCGCTTTGATGCGGCAGAAGGCCTGGCAAGCCTCTGTCGACAGACGGAAGGTCGTGGTCTGTATTAGAGGGCGGGCCTTGTCTGCGTACTGGGGGACCCACTGGGCGTAATATGAAAAGAACCCAGGCAGCGTTTTAGGGCTTTTGAGCAGTGAGGGAGGGAAATTCCATGAGGGGGCGCATACGTTCGGGGTCGGGGCCTATTATCCCATTGCGCACTACATATCCCAAAATGGCTAGCCGGTTTGTGCTAAAAACGCACTTGTCCTCGTTGTATGTGAGGTTCAAGGCTTTAGCGGTCTGGAGGAATTTTTGGAGGTTGGCGTCATGGTCCTGCTGGTCGTGGCCGCAGATGGTTACATTGTCGAGGTACGGGAACGTGGCCTGCAACCCGTGTTGATCAACCATTCGGTCCATCTCTCGTTGGAAGACCGAGACCCCGTTTGTGACGCCAAATGGGACCCTTAGGAAGTGGTATAATCGCCCATCTGCCTCGAAGGCGGTGTACTTGCGGTCACTTGGGCGGATGGGGAGCTGATGGTAGGCGGACTTGAGGTCCACGGTGGAGAAGACCTTATATTGGGCAATCCGATTGACCATGTCGGATATGCGGGGGAGAGGGTACGCATCTAGCTGTGTGTACCTGTTGATGGTCTGGCTATAGTCTATGACCATCCTTTGCTTCTCCCCTGTCTTTACTACTACCACCTGTGCTCTCCAGGGACTATTGCTGGCCTGGATTATGCCTTCCTTCAGTAGCCGCTGGACTTCGGACCGAATGAATGTCCGGTTCTGGGCGCTGTACCGTCTGCTCCTCGTGGCGACGGGTTTGCAATCCGGGGTGAGGTTTGCAAACAAGGATGGGGACTCAACCTTGAGGGTTGCGAGGCCGCAGATAGTGAGTGGGGGTATTGGGCCGCCGAATTTGAAAGTTAGGCTCTGCAGGTTGCACTGGAAGTCTAATCCCAGTAATGTTGGCGCGCAGAGTTTTGGAAGGACGTAGAGCCTGTAGTTTTTAAACTCCCTCCCTTGCACCGTTAGGGTCACTATGCAGTAGCCTTTGATCTGTACGGAGTGGGATCCTGCAGCTAGGGAAATCTTTTGCGCACTGGGACGGATGGTCAAAAAACAGCGTCTTACCGTGTCGGGGTGGATGAAGCTTTCTGTGCTCCCGGAGTCGACCAGGCATGGTGTCTCGTGCCCGTTGATCAGCACCGTTGTTGTCGTCGTCTGGAGCGTCCGGGGCCGTGCTTGGTCCAGCATCATTGAGGCCAGACGTGGTCGTAGTGCTTCAGCATCTTCCTCGAACCCCGTTGAAGCGTCGATGCTGGGGTCCATTGTTGCCGTCCAAGATGGCGGTGGGGGTGAACAAAATGGCCGCCCCCATGCATCGCACATGGCTGGGGGGTCACAAGATGGCGACGGGGGTGGACAAAATGGCCGCCCCCATGCGTCGCACAGGGCTGGGGGGTCCCAAGATGGCGGTGCCCCTCTTCCACTCGTGGTGGCCGGGACCCAAAATGGCGGCGCCTGCGGGTCGCACATGGGGCGTTGGGGGGGTGAGGGAGCGTTAGAAACGCGCAGGACTGCTTCTTCTCCTGGGACAGCGGCGACCTCCCGGGACCGGCATACAGCCGCGAAATGGCCCTTTTTCCCGCAGCTCTTGCAAATCGCTGCGTGGGCCGGGCAGCGCTGCTGGGGGTGTTTCGCCTGGCCGCAGAAATAGCAGCGGGCCCCCCCGGGACGACTTGGAGTCTGAACCGCGCAAGCCTGTGGGGTGGGGGGGGGGGGGGTTTGTCGCGACGGGGGTCCACGGAGCCCAAGGGGCTGCCGCGCGGTCGGGGCCGTACGCGCGGGCGTTTCGCGCGGCTACATCCAGGGAGGCTGCAAGGGCCCGTGCCTCTGAGAGTCCCAGTGACTCTTTTTCCAAAAGTCTTTGGCGGATTTGGGGAGAGTTCATACCTGCGACAAAAGCATCGCGCATCAACATGTCCATATGTTCAATCGCGTTTACCGGCAGGCAGCTGCAGGCCCGTCCCAAAATTAGCAGCGCGGCGTAGAATTCGTCCAGCGATTCTCCGGGACTTTGCCGTCTCATTGCGAGTTGGTAGCATGCGTAGATCTGGTTCACTGGGCGAACATAGATGCTCCTTAGTGCTGCGAACGCCGTCTGGAAATCCTCTGCGTCTTCGATGAGAGGGAAAATTTCCGGGCTTACCCTCGAGTGCAGGACCTGTAGTTTCTGGTCTTCTGTGACCCGGCCGGGGGCCGTTCGGAGGTATGCTTCGAAACAAGTCTGCCAGTGTTTAAAAACTGCTGCTGAGTTCACTGCGTGGGGCTGATCCTCAGGCATTCCGGGATGATCCTGCGCTCCATAGTCCTTTAAGCACGCTTAATAAATTGTAGCGCACAAAGACTCCCGAGAGACGAATAGAGGTGAAGTCGATGAGGCTTTATTAAGCGTGACTTGTTCCCCGCAGTTCAGTAACAGACTGGCCTGCGGGGGAGAACTCCTGGTTCTTATACTCCGCCTTCAGGGCGGAGCTAGAGGTCAACAGCCAACCAGGACCCGGGATCTGTCAGCCAATGACATCACGGCTTCACAGTCCCACATGACCCCTAATGCATACTACCACACCTTGTCTGATGGGGATCCTCCAAGACAGAAGACATGAGATCTTGGGAAGGACTGGGCTGTGGGAGAGGGGTCACTCACTTGCTACAGGTACGTCTGCGTTGCATTGGACTCTCACTTGTTTGTCACATGCCGAACTCCATGTCGGCCAAGGCCCTCTTCTTGGCCACCCCCATGAGTTGCAGGGCCCTGTCCTCAGAGGGGGTTTGGACTGGAATATCTGGGATGCCCCCTTCCATCCTCTGATACACCTGGCGATTATGGGCCGCTTTATCCTTAAGGACACAGAAAGGACATAGTGAGATGTTGGGATGCGAGTTTTATGGGGTGTTTGTAGCTGGTGGCATGTGTATGCAAGGCTCCTGAACAATGAGGATAATACATGTGTTGGGGTTTGGTGGAGGGTGGGTTGTAAGGGAGATGCAGGCAAGTGGGGTGTTGTTGACCTGTGAGGAGTGAGGAACAGGAGTGATGCCAGGGACACAGAAGTGATCACTTACCCGAGCTGTTCGAAGGTCATTCGTCTTCTTACGCCATTGGGTGCCAGTCCTCTTGGTGAGGCTGGCAGCACTCACAGCCTCTGCCACCTCACCCCAGGCCTTGTTCACTATCGGGAGCTTAAATCTCCGCCCCACCCTGGGGAAGAGGGTGGCTTGACTCTCCTCCATGGCGTCCAACATTCTGTCAATCTCTGACTCCTGGAACCTTGTAGCTGGTCTTTTAGCAGCCATTGTCTTGGCTGGAATAACAGTCTGTGATGAGTGGAGCGCATAAGTGTTGCTCCTGCTTGTCAGGCTCTGAATGTGATTCCCAACCAGTGCGAATCAGATGTCAGCGGGGCCGCGAATCGGTCGTGCTGCATGTGAGCAGCCTGCTGGCCCACTTGGGTGACATGAATTTCTCCTATCTGGTGCTCCTCACGCAAGTGCGCAGTTCCCACAATTCTACTCTTGTGGCAGCGCACACTCATTCCCCCCCCCCCCCTCCACTCACACACACTCACTTCTCTCCCTCTATCTCACACACCTCTCTCTCACTCACCACCCCACTCAGACCCCCCATTCACACGCACTCACACCCCCGTCACTCACACAATCACACCCCCTCACTCACACACACTCACCCCCCTCCCACTCACACACATGCCCCTATTCACACACACAATCACACCCCCTCACTCACACACACTCACTCCCCCAATCACACTTACTCACCCCCACACATAACACACTCACCTCTCTCCCTCTATCTCACTCGCACTCACCCCCCCACTCACACAACTCCCCCCTTCTCTCTCATTTCCACCCCCCCCCCCCCCCCCCCAGTTTTGGAATTTTTGCCATACTTGGTCCCCTTTATCTCGCCTATTAGCACATTAGTTAGTGGGTCAGTACTGCTGCCAAGCTCTTGTGGCACAGCGGGTAATGTCCCTGCCTCTGAACTGGAAGCTCTGAGTTCAAGTCGCAGTTCAGGACAGGAAGGTTTGTTCAGACCATGGCCATGCACTACCTGCAAATCCATCCAGCACATGCCAGTGGCAAGAGTGGGGATAGATTCCTGGGTATGATGGGAATTGTTTTTTTCTTTTCTTGAGGAGCCAGTTAAGAGTCAACCACATTGCTGTGGGTCTGGAGTCCTGTGTAGGCCAGACTGGGTAAGGACAGCAGATTTCCTTCCCTAAAAGACACTGGTGCTGTCCAGGGTGGCTCGCTAATGCAGTGGTTAGCACTGTTGCTTCACAGCGCCAGGGACCCGGGTTCAATTCCCGGCTTGGGTCACTGTCTGCGCGGAGTCTGCACGTTCTCCCCGTGTGTGCGTGGGTTTCCTCCGGGTGCTCCGGTTTCCTCCCACAGTCCCAAAAGACCCGTTTGTTTGATAATTTGGACATTCTGAATTCTCCCTCGGTGTACCCGAACAGGCGCCGGAATGTGGCCACCAGAGGCTTTTCACAGTAACTTCATTGCAGTGTTAATGTAAGCCTACTTGTGACACTAATAAAGATTATTATTATTATCTCCAACCTGTAACACACATGTAAAGTCCAAGTTGCCACCGAAATCCCCCCCGGCTCCGCAGTACTGACCTCCAGTGTCTGGTGCTGTCTTGCTTCTGAACACCCGACCTGGGCAGCAACACCGACACAGCGAGGATCCAACTTGAGGGACCTTTAAATATGTAAAACAGCTCAGTTATTTTCTTAATGACCTCGTGCACTCAATCAGATTAATTTATTCGACGAGCAAGTGGGGAAATAGGGGAGCTGAATTTGTTTTTTAAATGCTCTGTTAAAATTGCAAAGAGGGAGGGAGCATTAATGTTATGCGAGAGGGTTATGAAAGACAGCCGGGGCACGTTTCACTGACAGGAGTGTGCAGCGTCTGCTGGTGCTGAGGGCGCTAAGACCAGGGGGGAGCTCCCGGCCGTGTTATAAGCAGCGCTGGGCTCGGCAGCGACCTGCAGAGGGAATTCATACAGTTCCCGGCTCGCGATCCAGGTGACAGCTTCCCACCCTCCCCCGGCTCATCCCAACCCACCCCCGGCTCATCCCAACCCACCCCCGGCTCATCCCAACCCACCCCCGGCTCATCCCAACCCAACCCATGGCCACATGCTGATTCCAAATAAGTCTTAAGTTGCAGAGAGAGAATTGCAGCAGAAGCAGGATGGATCCAGAAAAGAAGGGTGAGTAGTTGGGTTGGGGGTGCGGAGGCGGAGAGAGAAAGAGAAAGTGCCCCTCTGTATGTCTGCAGTGTGTGCCTGAACAGGAAGCATTGCATGTCTAGTACAGGCAATGATCCTGTCCCTGTTAGTTTCAATCCAGCTGGTGCATTTAAAAGGGCGTCCCTTTCACTTTGAGAGATATGTTTCAGACCAGCGTGCAGAGTTTTTTTGTGTGTGTATGTGGTGGGGTGTGTGTATGTTTGGGGATGAAAGACTTGCATTATACAGTACCTTCCGAACCTCAGAACGTCCCAAAGCGCTTTGCAGCCAGTGAAATACTTTTCAAGTGTAGTCAGTGTTGCAAATGGAGGGAACGCAGCAGCCAAGTTGCATACTGCAAAGTCCCGCAGACAGCAGTGTGATCATAACTGCATGTGATTTTTGAGGGGTGAATATTGGTCAGGAGAGTGTCATGATAGGCAACCAGTGAACATTCAGAATAGGTCACAACCAATGGGCAGTCAGGACACTCAGAGGTGGCATCACCCCAAGGGGCCATTACTTAAACACTATAAAAGGGATGAGGCACTCACACCCTGCCTCTTTCCACAGACCAACATCTAGAGAGTTAGACAGGGTTGATCAGCATCACACCCCAGCACGTGGCTTAGAGCAAGCTGGTACAGTTAGACTGAGTTACTACAGTTAGATTAGCAGAGAGTCAAACTCATTTGAGAAACTGTTAATAGTTCAATAAACACGTTGAACTCATTTCAGAGTCTGGAGCATCCTTTAGTTAAGACTGCACCAAGTAGCAGCCTGTGTTATCCGAAGCAGCAGAACACAACAAAGAGCAGGGAGAATTGCCCCTGCTCCCCTCCGAAATGGCCACCTGGAGGGAACCTTGGTGTCGAGCGTCTCATCCAGCCGACAGTAGCTTTGGCACAGTGGCACTCTGCTGGTACTGCGTTGTAGGGCCAGCTGAGGTTGAGTGATTGAGCTTCGGGAGTTGGTTTGAGCACTTTCTCCCTGTGTGTGCGTGGGTTTCCTCCGGGTGCTCGGGTTTCCTCCCACAGTCCAAAGATGTGCAGGTTAGAATCATAGAAATTACAGTGCAGAAGGAGGCCATTCAGCCCATCGAGTCTGCACTGGCCCTTGGAAAGAGCTCCCTACTTAAGCCCACGCCTCCACCCTGTCCCTGTAACCCAGTAACCCCACTGCTCCTTTTGGACACTTGAGGGACAATTTTGCATGACCAATACACCTAACCTGCACATATTAGGACTGTGGGAGGAAACCGGAGCACCCAGAGGAAACCACGCAGACCCTGGGAGAAAGTGCACACAGTCACCCGAGGCTGGAATTGAACCTGGGTCCCTGGAGCTGTGAGGCAGCAGTGCTAACCACTGTGCCATTCCTAAAATAGACAATCCTAAAGCCGTGTGCTAATTGGCTGCCACATTTCCTTTTTTCTTATTCATTCAGGGAATGTGGCTGTTGCTGGGCCAGCATTTATTGCCCTAATTACCCTTGAACTGAGTGGTTTGCTTGACCATTTCAGAGACAGCCACATTACTGTGAGTCTGGAGTTACATGTAGGCCAGACTGGGTGAGGGTGGCAGATTTCCTTCCAACAAAATGGTTATTTACAACAATTGACAATGGCTTCATGGTCATCATTAGGTTGATTGGCCATGACAAAAAATTTCACTTGGTGTCCGAAGATGGGCAGGTTCGGTGGGATTATGGGGATAGAGCAGGGGGAATGGGGTTAGGTAGGGTACTCGGGTCGGTGCAGACTTGATGGGTGCAATGGCCTCCTTCTGTACTGTAGCAGTTCTATGATTAAGTCCTGGGATGGGACTCGACGCTGGAACTTTTTGCTCGGGCAGGGATGCTACCTACTGCACCACAAACTGCAAAATCTGCCAAAGTCCAGGCCAGGCCCATGTTCCCTCGAATATTTATTTGCTATGTGCGACCCGTTACGTGCCCTACGCAGACCCTTTAAGATTGTCACAAAGCCATGCATATCGACTCCTTTAAAGGGACCCCTGCTGGAATAGCCACATACTTGAAAAGCTTAGAGGAAATGTTGTCTGAAATAGCAGAGATAACACACCTCTTCAAAATAGCATAATGGGAACGAGCATATCCACATTCTCACATTTCCCCCCCCCCCTACACACACACACCAAAGGGACAAACTGTGCCTCAGTTAACACCTCATCCAAAAGATCTCCCCTCCCACAGTGGAGTACTGGAGTGCGACTAACCACTGTGCCACCCAACCTTTTTAAAATTCATTGACCGGATGTGGGTGTTGCTGGTCAGGCCAGCATTTGTTGCCCATCCCTAGTTGCCTTTCAGAAGTGGTGGTGAGCTGCAGGCCTTCCAGGTGTAGGTACACCCACAGTGCTGTTAGGGAGGGGGTTCTAGGATTTTGCCCCAGCGACAGTGAAGGAATGTCTATATATTTTCAAGTCCGGATGGTGAGTGACTTGGAGGGGAACTTGCAAGTGGGTGGGGTTCCCAGGTATCTGCCGTCTAAGGACCTTTGTCGAGTTACTGCAGTGCATCTTGTAGGTGTTCACACTGCTGCCATTGTTCATTGGTGGTGGAGGTTTGAATGTTTGTGGAAGGTCAAGAGGGCTGCTTTGTCCTGGATGGTGCCAAGTTTCTGGAATGTTGTTGGAGCTGCACTCATCCATGCAAGGGGAGAGTATTCCATCACATTCCTGACTTGTGCCTTGTAGATGGTGGATAGGCTTTGGGGGGGAGGGGGGGGGGCGGTCAGGGGGTGAGTTACTCACCGTTGACCTACTCTGATAGCCACAATATTAATGTAGCTAGTCCAGTTCAGTTTCTGAATAATGGTAACCCCAGGATGTTGATTTGTGGGATTCAGCAATGGTAATGCCATTGAATGTCAAGGGGCGGTGGTTAGATCGTTTCTTGTAGGAGATGGCCATTGCCGGGCACTTGGGTGGCACGAATGTAACTTGCCAGCCCAAGCCTGGATATTGTCCAGGTCTTGCTGCATTTGGACATGGAGTGCTTCATTATCTGAAGAATCGCGAATGGTGATGGTCAAAGAAGGTGCGTTCATAGTATTCACCTGAAAATTCTTCTAACACACCAATGGCTGTTGAGTGGAAGAGACTCCTGGTCAGCCATGCTATATATGGAGTGGCGCCCCTCAAGCTAAAAGCTCCTGGTGATAGATGAGCGACTTGTTCTGGGAATTACTAGCTATGGAAAGAGACAGACTTAGTGCACCACTAGGTGTGGGAAGAGGATTGGAATAGGACGGATATGAGGCTAATGAGGGAAAAGTGGTGGTGGTGTAGAAGATCAGGCAGGATATTACTTAATAGTGGAGCATCCTCCTTATGGACTGATTCCACAGCCAACATCTGTAGAAACGCTATTGATCACATTGGTGTTTGTGAGAGTTAGCTCTGTGCAAATTGTTGCCATGTTTCCGACATTATAATAATAAATAGTCTTTATTGTAACAAGGAGGCTTACATTAACACTGCAATGAAGTTACTGTGAAATGTCCCTAGTCACCACATTCCGGCCCCTGTTCGGAGGGAGAATTCAGAATGTCCAAATTATCTAACCGCACGTCTTTCAGGACTTGTGGGAGGAAACCGGAGCACCCGGAGGAAACCCACGCAGACACGGAGAACGGGCAGACTCTGCATAGACAGTGACCCAAGCCGGGAATCAAACCTGGGACCCTGGCACTCTGAAGCAACAGTGCTAACCACCGTGCTAACCCTTTGGAGTGATGTGCACTGTATTGGTCACCTTATGTAAGGAAGAATATAAATACATTGGAAGCAGTTCAGAGAAGGTTTACCAGACTAACAGCTGGAATGGGTGGGTTGTTTTATAAGGAAAGGTTGGACAGTCTGGGCTTGTATTTGCTGGGGTTTAGAAGAGTGAGAGACTATTTGATTGAAACATTAAAGATCCCGAGCTGTATTAACAGGGTGGATGTGGAAAGGATGTTTCCTCTTTTGGGAGAATCTAGTACTAGGAGTCACTGTTTATTAAAAAAAAACAAGGGGTTGCTCGTTTGAAATGAAGGCAGGATGATGTTTATTATTCGAGGGTCGTGAGACTTCAAAACTCAGAAAAGGTGATGTAAGCAGAGCCTTTGAATATTTTTAAAGCAGAGGTGGATCAATTCTTGGTGAGCAAGGGGGTGATAGGTTATCGGGGGTAAGCTGGATGCAGATTTGAGATTACTATCCAATCAGCCATGATTTTATTAAATGGTGGAGCAGGCTCGAGGGGCTGAGTGGCCCAACCCTATTCCTTATTTGTCCGCTTGTACATCCTTCATTCGCTGTTGAGAGCTTTGGGGACAAGCTGAGGCTATTATAGGCACAGTGGCGTTGTGAGTTTGTTCTTTCCAGATTTTTCCCTTTTGACAGGAAGCCTGTATTTTAAAGTAAGTGTTCTGGCGGAGGAAGCTGAAGGGAAGGTGTGATGAACGGTTACTGCCTTATCATCATATAAGGTGATGTCCCCTTTAAGACCGGGCTTGGCACCCTGGGGACTCCGCCTCTGGCTCCGCCCATCTGGGAGCCATACATAAAGGCCTGCCTCGTGGTCTGTGTAACAGTCAGCTCTCGTCTCTGGCTGTAGTATAGTTATTAGTCTAATAAAGCCTTCTTTACAGTTTAATCTCTAAGCATCATTATTGAGGGTACCTCAGAAGGTCAGGTGACTCTGGCGGGTGTCCTCTGCTACCTTATCCAACTGACCATCTTCAGGTGGGAAGACAGTGGTATCTATCTCTTTGACTACGGAGGGCAGCCTGAAAATATCACGCCTTCAGAAACATGTCTGGACATGCTGCTTGGGCCGGTGGGTCAGCAGATTCGGGGGAGGGGGAGAGGTCAGACTGGCTGACAACAGGGAGGCTGGGGGCAGCAGCAACTCTGTGCCAGCTGCCTGTTGATTCTGAGGCCGTTCCTTGTCACGATTATTCAGCAAGGTGCCAGGCCATCAGGGAAACCAAACCCCAGGGTTTAGCTCAATATATTGAGGTCGGAATGTGCAGTAAAAGTGGATCATAACATAAATAAGTGATGGGGGAACCTGTCCTAGTGTGGGTGTAGCAGTATAAAATGTCCGAATCGGGTCCTTTCCCTACCCCTGTGACTCTCCATCTAGCCGCGTCCCCTCACCGCCCCCCCTTTTCCCCCATCCCTTCTCTCCGTTTTCTTTCCTCACCCTCTACCACCCCCCCCCCCCTCCCAGCTCCTCCTTGCACCCTCTTCTTGTTTTTCTCTTTCCCTTTTTCTCTCGCTCTCCACCCCTCTCCCACTCTCCAGCCCTCTCCAAGGTCACCAAGAATGTGACGCTTTGATGAGAAGTGCTGACAGTGAACATAATAGATGGAAAGAGTGGAAGCTGGGACAAGGAAAACTATTTGAAATGTCAATACCCAACCCTCGGGAGCAATGAAACGGCTGCTACTATATCAAGTAATCTATGCTGCCCTGAGGTGCCCACCCATCCATCACCCCCAAGACGGCCAGTCCTGTCATGTTTTGTACAACATAAGGATTCAGGAGGGCGGTGCAAAGGGATTACTAGCCTGGAATTACTGGTGTGGTGGCGGCACGGTAGCACAGTGGTTAGCACTGTTGCTTCACAGCGCCAGGGTCCCAGGTTCGATTCCCAGCTTGGGTCACTGTCTGTGCGGAGTCTGCACGTTCTCCCCATGTCTGTGCGGGTTTCCTCCGGGTGCTCTGGTTTCCTCCCACAAGTCCTGAAAGACGTGCTGTTAAATAAATTGACATTCTGAATGCTCCCTCTGTGTACCCGAACAGGCGACTAGGAGATTTTCCCTGTAACGTCATGGCAGTGTTAATGTAAGTCTACTTGTGACAATAATAAAGATTATTATTATTATTCTGTTATCCACTAAGCAATAGCTGACAGTGAACGTGAACTTGCTTTGCGTGCTGCTGCACATGTTTCACACACACACACACACACACACACACACACCTCCTGTGGTTGCTGAAATGAAAACTAGCAGTCTTGATTTGATTTTAAAAAAATTCTGAAATGACCCTTGTTTGTAAGCCGGAACTGCGCAGCAATTTTGCCAGCATCCTGACTGCGTTGATTAAAGCTCATGTTCCTGATGCCTGGGGCCCATCCTATGGAAGGGCTGCGCTGGGAGTCCCTTTTGAGGTACTGGCGAGGTTGAGAGGTGAAAGATGAGTGTTGCAAAAGTGAAAAATGTCGCCGGTGTCTTGCAGCCCTTGAAAGAAAATAGTTTGGCTTCAATATTTTGGGAGGAGGGATTGGTTGTGCAGTAGTTCTGTTACTGTACTCTAAATCAAGAGAATGTGAGTTTGTATTTCCCTCTTGTCCCCCTCACCGCTCCCCATGCCTTCTGGCAGCTTGATCATTTGAAATCGGTTCAAAGGGAAATCACTAAAAGCTGAAAACCAAGCTGGATTGTTGTAAAAGCTCCTCTCCTGTCTGTCGTTAGGAATGGAATTCCACCCTCCTCGCTCAATCTGGGCCCAGATGTGACTTCGCTCCCACAAGTTGCTGGGTTGACTCTTGCCTACACTCCCAAGAGGCTCAGCAATCTCGAATAACTATCAATGGTTCAGGAGGACCCCTCCCACCCCCCCCCCCCCCACCCCCCAAAAAAAACACTGCCCAATTAGCTTTGGCAATGATGCCACCATCCCAAGAATGTATAAAAAGATAAGAGCCAATTTCTAGGTTAACCTAGCTGTGTTTTGCAATGGCATTCAAGAGGGCATTCATGATGGTGATGCTTCTTGTGCGGGGGAATGGAACTAAGCAAGAGTGCCCATTTGGAGAGTTGTTGCAGATCTGATGGGCTGAATGGCCTCCTCCGCTGTAACGATTCTGTGTTAAAGTAGACAGCACATGGAGCTGAGCACTGCCATTTTTAAAAAAAAATCCCTTCATGGCATGTGAGTGTTGCTGGCTGGGCGCATCCCTAATTGCCCTTGAGAAGATGGTGGTGAGCTACCTTCTTGAACTGCTGCAGTTCATGAGGTATGGATACAACTACAGTGCTGTTGGGGAGGGATTTTGACCCAGCGACCGTGAAGGAATGGAGATGCATTTCCAAGTCCTGATAGTGGCGAGTGACATGGAGGGGAGCCTGCAGGTGGTGGGGTTCCCAGGTATCTGCTGCACTTGTCCTTTGAGTGGATTTGGAAGGTGCTGTCTTCAGGGGCCATGGTGAGTTACTGCAGTGCATCTTGTTGATGGTACACACGGCTGCCACTGTTCGTCAGTGGTAGAGAAAGTGAATGTTGGAGTGTCAATCAAGTGTGCCGCTTTGTCCTGGATGGTACCGAGTTTCTTGAGCGTTGATGGAACTGCGCCAAGTGGTGATTCCATCATACTCCTGACTTGTGCTTTGGGGTGTCAGGAGGTGAGCTACGGTAGAATCCATAGCCTCTCATCTGCTGTTGTAACCACAGTCCCTAATGTGGTTGATACAACCTTCAATCAGATACTTAACTGTATCTCCATTGGAAAGAGCAGGTGGGCATTTGATTTGCCATCTTATCTAGCAGCAACAAACTTCACCAATTCCCAGAAACGTCAAAAGCAGGAGGAGGCCATTCGGCCCTTCAAGCCTGCTCCGCCATTCGTTAGGACCATGGTTGACCCTCTATTTCAGTACCATGATCCGGGCTCTCCCCATACCCATTGACACCTTTTTAGAGTCTCAAAATCTTTCTATTTCTTTCTTCGGTGATTTGGCCTCCAGCCTCCTGCAGTCGAGAATTCCACAGGTTCGCCACCTTCTGAGTGAAGCGGCTTCTCCTCATGATCCTAAATGGCCTAGCCTGCATCCTGACACTGTGACCCCTTGTTATTAACACCCCCCCCTCTCAGCCAGAGGAAACAACATCCCTGCATCCAGTCTGCCCAGCCCTGTCAGAATTCTATACATTTCAGTGAGATTCTCTCTCATTCTTCACTGTATTCCAATGAATACAGGCCCAGTTAACCTGATCTCTGCTCATACAACAACCCTGCCATCCCCGGAATCAGTGTGGTGATCCTTTGCTGCAGTCCCTCCATGGTGAGTATATATCCTTTCTTGGATAAGGAGACCAACACTGCGCACAATACCCCAGGTGTGGTCTCGCCAAGGCTCTGTACAGCTGCAGTAAGACATCCTTGCTCCTGTACATAAGGGCCAACTTGAACATCAACATTTCCTAATCCAATGCATAATTTTAAATGATACTCTGGCTTCAATTTTCCTGCCGTTCACATTGGTGGGAGCTCCTGGACCCGGTGATGGCAGCAGGATGGGGGTGCGTAAAACAGGAAATCCTGTTGCCAATGGCGGAACGTCGCGGGAGTGTGGGTTTCTCCGCCTCGAGTAGGTAACTTGCATTGATCCACATTATACTGCGTCTGACATGTATTTGCCCGCTCACTCAACTTTGTCTAAATCTCACTGGAGCCTCTTAACAACCCCCTCACATTCCCACCATGTTTCGTGTTGTCAGATAAACTGGAAATACTGCATTTGGTTTCCTCCAAGTTGTTGATGTAAGTCGTGACTAGTCGGGGCCCAAACACTGGTCCCTGCTGTTGTGTTATGCTTCTTCACGTAGCATAAGCTGCTTCCTTGATGTATACTCTGACAAAGGAAGGTTCAGACTTGGAGATAGGTTGAACACATTTATTAAACAGTTAACAATTCTCCTACTTGAGTTCGACTCTACTGCTAATCTAACTATAGTAACTCAATCTAACTAACCAGTCTGCTCTAATCCATGCGGTGGGTGTGATGCTCTGACCTGCCCCTGTCTCTGAGTGTCGCCTGTGGAAAAGAGATAGAGCATGTGTGCCCTGTCCTTTTATATGGGTAGCCCCCTTGTGGTAGTCACCTCTGGGTGTGTGTTGACGGCCCATTGGTCGTGTCCTATCTTACTGGCCTATTTGTTTAATGTCTGTGTGTCATGATGTCTCTGGTGCACCCTCTAGTGTTTATTTAGTCCTAGTGTATCTACATTAACCCCTTGTGCATTTACAGTGATGCATATCACCATACCTACAGGACTGCACTGACCACCATCTGCCACTCCAAAAATGTATTCCTACTCTCCGTTTCCAATCCATGCCAACACATCCCCTCCCCAATACCATGTGCTTTAATTTTGCACACTAACCTCCTATGTGTGACTTTATCAAAAGCTTTCTGAAAATCCAAGTACACCACATCCACTGGTTCACTCTTATCCTGCCGTTCTCCTATCCTGTTCCCCGAGATCTCCTCCTCCTTGCACTTCAGCTTGATGGAAGATTCCCACAGATATTGTAAGTCCTCCACCGATCGAATCAAACCTTCGCTTTGTGCTTCCTCCGTAACCTCTCCTAAGGAAGATCAATTAATGAGGCAGCAGTGACGTGTCCTTTTAATGAGTTTGAACTACCCAGGGGTGCAGTTAGAGTTGGTAGATTTGGAATGTAATGAAAGTGATCCCTGTGAGGCAGGAATTGTCTCGTCAAACGGACTGAACAAGTTTGCGAACTCATCTGTCACACCTCCAAACTTAGTTCTCAGTTCAACCTTTCTTTCCGCATTGTACCTGCTTCCTGTCATGATATGCACTCATGCATATAATGAGATACAGACAGGCAGTGACAGACACCCAGTACAGCCAATCAACACACAGGGCAGAACACAACCAATCACCAGGCAGAACACTAGAAGGTGGTCTTGCACTGTAAAACACACGAGGCATCAACACTCTGCCTCTTTCCACTGGTGACAACTGTTGTGACAGTCAGGGTGTATATATCAGTTAGCACCTCTACACGTGGCTCCGAGCTAGTCTGGTCTAGTTGGTTATCATAAGCACGCTTAGATTAGTTAAGTGTCAAACCCACAGCGAACTGTGTGCACTGCTTAACAAGTTCAATAAAACGTATTGAACTAACATCAAAGTTTGGAGTGTACTTTCAAGTACAACTGCATCCAGTTGCAGTCCGTGTTACCCCAGGGTGATTAACACAACACTTCCTTTCGCCAAGTCGATGGAGAGTTCCCCCCCCCCCCACTTTTGGGTGAGAGGTCAAACTCTATTTTCTTTTCGTCCTGTAAAACATTCCTCTGGACAATATTGAAGAAGAGTAGTTGGGCTCTCATCAGCACCCAGATCAACATTTATCCCTTAACTTACATCAGTAGAGAGCAGGTTAACTGGTCCTTATCGGGTTGCTGTTTGTGGGACCTTGGGCTTCAGTCTACCTCCTGCCATCGAACTGGAGCAGGAAGTGGGCACCCAGTCCCTCCACTGGCACATGCATGCTTCATCCCACTGACGGTGCGCCTGTCGAACACTCTGCACCCACTTTCTGCCTCTGCCCCACCGCTTCAGAAGGTAATCCATGCCGGCCGCCCCGCTCTCTGTCCCTTGCTCCGTCCTGTTGCCTACCATTCGCTGCAGGCGGGGCAGGAAGGGCTCGGGAAAGGAGCCGCGCATCGGGCAGCCGTGTGTTGGGAGTGGGATGCTGAGCAGGAGGCTGTGATGGAGCGGGGCTGGCCAATGAGGCGGCACGGTCAAATTGCAGTTTTGTCCCGGGCGATCCCTGGGATTTTTAACTGGTGGTTTTGGGGACCGATTATCCTGTGAAAACTGCAATCCTTAACCATGGGGTGAGGCTTTATAACTGAAATCGCACATCATTTCAGACCCTGCACATGAATGAAGCATTTAATTGGTGCCGTACTTGTTGAAAAAGCTTTACACTGCTCAGTGTTATGGATGATCCTATTCTTTGATCTATGCAGCTACCTGCAGCGTTGCTGGTAGTGACGCCATAGGCAGTGAGTGTCACCTCTGCGGCTGCAATGTCAGCAAACGCAATCTTTTCTGTAGAGAAAGCAGATGACTGAGGAGGCTGCCATCTGGGAGGAGGAGGATTTTGGTAAAAATTAGATTGCCAGGTACCCACGTTTAATTACCACGATTTGCTGGAGCTTGCATAACCATTATCTTTTTGTTTGGGTAACAGTTATGGATCAGATCAAGTTCAGGTACACGTCAGCCATGATCAGATAGAATCGATTGAGGGGCTGAATGGCCTCCTTGTGTTCCTATGCTTTATCGCTTGTTGGGCATTGGGAGATAAATTTTTTCTTTCCAGATTTGCTGGTTTTTTTTAAAATTTGCCATTGAAGACCCTGGCCTCTTCCAGGAAATGGTGTGAGACAGAGCTGTATTGGCTGTTGTGCACCATATCGGGATGAAGCAGATTTCCCAAGATCCTCTCCCATCCTTTTTCATAAGGGAATCCAGAATTCTACTCCTGAATCAAAGCACAATGAAAGATCACCAGGTCCATTTACAGGAGCATTGTAAAACAGCAATTTGACACTGGATGTCGAAGGAGATGTTCGATCCCATGATCACGTGATCACACGGTGTTCAAGATGTCCATCACTTATTCGAAGAAGTATAGGTTATCGGGAGTGACTCAAAGGAGGGAAATGAGTTGGCGAGGTTTAAGAATGGTACTTCAGAGCTTAGGGGACTGAAGGTGCGGCCACTCCTGGTGGAGTAATTAAAATCGAGGTGGTCAAAAGGCCAGAATTAGAGTAGCACCGTTATCTCGGAAGGTTGTGGGACTGGAGGAGATTACAGAGATAGAGAAGGCAGTGACCTTGGGATGGGGGGGTGGGGTGGATTTGAAAGCATGGATGAGAATTTTGAAATCAAGATGTTGAGTGGCGAGCTTATTGCGACATATGGAATTCTCGGGGCGGCTTCACTGGGTAGATACTGAGAGGATGTTTCCTCTAGTGGGAGATCTAGGACCAGAGGGCAGAATCTCCGAGTGAAGGGGTCACCTACTTAGACTGAGATGAGGGGGAATTTCTTCTCACTGAATCTGTGGAATTCTTTACTACAGAGACTGGGTCGTTGAGTATGTTTAAGGCTGAGGTAGACCGATTTTTAATCAGAAAGGGAATGGAAGGTTATGGGGATAAGGTGGAGAAGTGGAGTTGAGGGTTATATCAGATTAGCCATGATCTCATTGAATGGCGGGGCAGACTCAATGGCCGAATGGCCTCCTGCACTGTAGGGATTCTGTGATTCCACTTCATCAAGGACCCCTCTCACCCGGCTTACTCGCTCTTCCGATTCTCCATCGGGCAGGAGATACAAAAGTATGAGTGTGCACGACCAGATTCAAAAACCGCTTCTTCCCCGCTGTTACCAGACTGCTAAACGACCCTCTTATAGACTGACCTGATTAATACAACACCCCTGTATGCTTCACCCAATGCCGGTGTCTATGTATTTACGTTGTGTACCTTGTGTTGCCCTATTATGTATTTTCTTTTTCTTTCTTTTTCATGTACTAAATGATCTGTTTGAGCTGCTCGCAGAACAATATACTTTTTCACTGCACCTTGGTACACATGACAATAAACAAATCCACATTAACCCTGCACATTCATCTTTTGTCAGATAACTGTTTAATTCTTTTTTAAATGTTTCAGTTGAACCTACCCAACCCCCAATGCCGTGCATGCCAGGCCCCTAACCACCTGCCTCATGAACAGAGTTTGTCATATTGCTTTTGCTTCTTTTGCCAAATAGTCTGTGCCTTCTCGTTCTCCGATCCTTTTACAAGTGGGAACAGTTTCTCCCTGTCTACTCTGTCCAGTCCCCTCATGATTTTTAACATCTCTCATCAAATCTCCTCTCGGCCGCCTTTTCTCCTAAGGAGAACAGTTCCAACTTGTCCAATCCATCTTCACGGCTGAAGTTTCGCCTGGAACCGTTCTCTTGAAGCTTTTCTTCACTCTCTGAAATGTCTGCACGTTCTCCCTCCCAAGTGCAGTGCAAGACTGTTTCTGAGGATGAACTATTATCCTAAACAAGTTGAGCAGCAGCTCCTTGCTCTTGTACTTTAGGCCCCCATTAATAAAGCTTAGGATATTGTCGGGCAAAGAGGTGTAAATGGGGGGCCTTTGTGATGGCATGGTTCTGCGATTGGGAAGCTCGTTTCGGAGTCAAATGTGACGCCAAGGTTGAGAACGGAGTAGGTTTGACATAGCCTGTCTCCAGAAGGAAAGATCTGCCAGGCAGGGGAAAAATCTGCTCTGGATTAAAGACCAATTTAAAGATGAATGCCAAGAAACTGTTTAACATGGATCAGATTGATGGCTACAGCAGCCCGTGGAGGCTTAATCCTTGGACTTGATTAAGGGACTGGGAGGTTTTTTCAAGATACACCCTAATCACATTCATAATGCATGTATAACATTGGAATGGGCTGCAAGTTTGAACTCTCTCTGAAATCTGGTTTTACAGGATTCTGTGATATTCGACTCTAATTCTTGAACATGTCCAAAATAAGTTGTTACTTTTCAACTCTCCCCTGTTAATGAAAGACGATCTTGTCAGAAAATTGAACCATTGAGTTATCATTTGAGAAACCTGGTGTCTTTTTCAGATTTGAGAGCAGATGACCGGAGGAGATGCCCCACAGATGTTCTAGGTCTTGCGATGTCAGGACATTTCAAAAGTGCTTTACAACAAATTACCATCCTTCAGATTTGATGGCACCTTCCTCCAATCACCTTGGCTGACTTTGTAGTGCGACCTGGCGGTGGATTTGATCAGAGACCTGTAACGAGAACTTGGGGTCTCTCAAATTCGACCCTAGTGATCTCTAAAAGGCTCCCCGAATGGCTACACCATATTAGTAGGGAATGCTCACTCTGGGGCTCCTGCAGCTTTGGCGAATGGTGCTTAACCTCTGCTGCAGGCAGTGGGAGTGTTTGGGAGTTGAAGGCATTTTAAGGTTGTGTGATGAACGGTTACTGCCTTATCATCATGTAAGGTGATGTCCCCTTTTAAGACCAGGCTTGGAACCCTGGGGACTCCGCCTCTGGCTCCGCCCATCTGGGAGCCATGCATAAAGGCCTGCCTGATGGTCTGTATAGCAGTCAGCTCTCGTCCAAATCTGTAGCATAGTTATTAGCCTAATAAAGCCTTCTTCACAGTTTAATCTCTAAGCATCATTATTGAAGGTACCTCAATTTATTAGGCTAAACTAGATTCAGGATGGACGCAGGCCTAAAACCAGAGAAGCTCAATCTGGAAGCACGAACGCCGGAGGCAAAGGAAATTTTTAAATACTGGCTGCGGTGCTTCGAGGCCTACCTGGACTCCGCAGAGACTCCCACCCTGGGGTCACGCAAGCTGCGTCTACTCCACGCCCGGGTGAGTCACAGAATCTCCGCCACGCTCCAAAAGGCGACGAGTTATGAGGAAACGATTGAGTTGCTCCGCAAGCGGTTTGTCAAACCCGTCAATGAGGTGCACGCCCGGCATCTGCTCTCTACCTGCCGGCAGCGCTCGGGGGAATCGCTCGACGAGTTTGTTGAGAAACTCACCGCGCTGGCCAGGGACTGTGACCATCAGGATGTGACAGGGGAAGTCCATATGAACCTGCACATCAGAGATTCTTTCGTGTCCGGCATCCGCTCGATTACATCCGGCAGCGACTGCTCGAAAACTGGGCAAAAGACCTCCAGGAGACGCTAACGCTCGCCTCCTCGCTGGAGGTGGCCCGACACAACTTGGGTACGTACCCCGCGGACTCTGCCAGCCCCCCCCCCCCCCCCGGACTTCCTCAGACTCGCCCGTATTACAGGCCTGCGCCACGCGGCAACCCGCTCACCATGGGGGCGCACCTTGCTACTTCTGCGGGCAGGGCCAGCACCCACGCCCACGCTGCCCAGCCCGCTCCGCGATCTGCAGCGACTGCGGGAAGAAAGGGCACTTTGCGAGGGTCTGCCTGGCCAGACCCAGGGGCCAGAAAAACAAAGAACAAAGGCCTCGCAATGCTGCTGCGCACCGACCCGGAACGTCCTCTTCTGACGCGTCATCAGCCTCGTGCGAATCATGGGAGCGGCCATCTTCTTGACCCGACACGTGCGACCAACGGCAGCGGCCATTTTACGACTCCGACTACCCGCGACTGGGTGCGATCACCCTCGATCAAACTCGGCCAAAACACCTGCAGGACTCTATGATGCAGGTCCAGGTCAACGGGCACGACACTGCATGCCTCTTCGACTCCGGGAGCACGGAGAGCTTTATCCACTCTGAAACGGTAAGGCGCTGCTCCCTACGCACCCATCCCACATCCCAAACCATAGACCTCGCATCTGGGTCCCACTCGGTGCAAATCACTGGGTACTGTATTGCGGATCTCTCGATCCAGGGTGCCAAATACACCCGTTTCAAATTTTGTATCCTCCCTCACCTCTGTGCCCCCCTGCTGCTCGGACTGGATTTCCAGTGCAGCCACCGAAGCCTAACACTGAAGTTCGGCGGACCCTTGCCCCCCCCCTCACTGTGTGCTGCCTTGCGACACTGAAAGTCGCACCCCCCTCGCTATTCGCTAACCTCACTCCCGACTGTAAGCCCGTCGCCACCAGGAGCCGGCGCTACAGTGCCCAAGATATGGCTTTTATCAAGTCAGAGGTCCAGCGTTTACTGGGAGAGGGGGTCATCGAGGCTAGCAACAGCCCTTGGAGAGCGCAAGTGGTGGTAGTCCGGTCCGGGGAGAAGAAACGGATGGTCGTGGATTATAGCCAGACCATAAACCGATTCACGCAGGTTGATGCGTACCCCCTTCCTCGCATCGCGGAAATGGTAAATCGGATCGCCCAATACAGAGTCTTTTCCACGGTCGGCCTCAAATCTGCCTACCACCAGCTCCCCATCCGACCAAAAGACCGCCCCTATACTGCCTTCGAAGCAGCCGGCCGGCTCTTCCACTTCCTCAGGGTCCCCTTTGGTGTCACAAATGGGGTCTCCGTCTTTCAAAGGGCGATGGACCATATGGTGGACCAGTACGGTTTGCGGGCTACATACCCGTACTTGGACAATGTCACCATCTGCGGCCATGATCAGCAGGACCATGACGCTAACCTCAAAGTTCCTCCAGACCGCCCGAGCCCTTAACCTGACCTATAACGAGGGCAAATGCGTTTTCCACACCACCCGGCTGGCCATCCTCGGCTATGTCTTGGAAGACGGGGTCCTAGGTCCCGACCCCGACCGCATGCGCCCCCTTAAGGAACTCCCTCTCCCCCGCAGCCTCAAGGCCCTCAAACGGTGCTTGGGGCTTTTCTCCTATTACGCCCAGTGGGTCCCCAAGTATGCGGACAAAGCCCGCCCACTCCTAAAGACCACCACTTTTCCCCTCTCGGCTGAGGACCAATTGGCCTTCAACCGCATCAAGGCCGACATCATCAAGGCCGCCATGCACGCGGTGGACGAAACCATCCCTTTCCTGGTAGAGAGCGATGCATCAGACATCGCCCTGGTTGCTACCCTCAATCAAGGCGGCAGACCAGTAGCGTTCTTCTCCCGAACCCTCAACGCCTCCGAGATTCGACACTCTGCAGTCGAAAAGGAGGTACAAGCCATTATGGAGGCTGTGCGGCGCTGGAGACACTACCTCGCCGGTAGGAGGTTTACCCTCGTCACCGACCAACGGTCGGTCGCCTATATGTACGATAACCCGCAACGGGGCAAAATAAAAAACGATAAAATTGAGGTGGAGGATCGAACTCTCCACCTACTCGTACGATATCAAGTATCTTCCAGGGGAGCTCAACGAGCCCCCAGGTGCCCTGTCCCGCGGCACATGTGCCAACGCGCAGGAGGACCACCTGCAAGCCATCCACAATGACCTCTGCCACCCGGGGGTTACCCGGCTCGTCCATTTCATCAAGTCCCGCAACCTACCTTACTCAACCAAGGAGGTCAAGGCCATGGTCAGGGCCTGCCAGGTCTGTGTGGAGTGCAAACCGCACTTCTATCGGCCAGACAAGGTTTGGCTCGTGAAGGCCTCGGGCCCCTTTGAGCGACTGAGCGTGGACTTCAAGGGGCCCCTCCCGTCCACCAACCGTTATGCCTATTTCCTCACCGTGATCGATGAGTTCTCCCGTTTCCCATTCGCCATTCCCTGCACCGACATGACCTCTGCCACGGTGATTAAGGCACTGCACAGCATCTTCACCCTGTTCGGTTTCCCTGCTTATATCCACAGCGACCGGGGTACATCGTTCATGAGCGATGAACTGCGTCAGTATCTGCTCAGCAAAGGCATCGCCTCGAGCAGAACGACCAGCTATAACCCACGAGGAAACAGGCAGGTGGAGAGGGAGAACGCAACCGTGTGGAAGGCCGTCCTTCTGGCCCTGCGGTCGAGAAATCTCCCAACCACCCGCTGGCAGGAGGTCCTACCCGATGCCCTACACTCCATTAGGTCACTCCTCTGCACGGCCACAAATGAGACCCCTCATGAGCGATTGTTTCGCTTCCCCAGGAAGTCTACCTCTGGGGTCTCGCTTCCACCTTGGCTGACGGCTCCGGGACCTGTTTTTCTCCGGAGGCACGCGAGGAGCCATAAAACCGACCCCCTAGTTGAAAAGGTCCGACTGCTCCACGCCAACCCCAGTTACGCCTACGTGGAGTACTCCGACGGCAGGCAAGATACGGTTTCCCTCCGGGATCTGGCGCCCGCTGGATCCTCCACCACAGACGCCCCTTCCTGCGCCGCTCCCCTGCAGGACCCGTCGCCCCCTACAACACCCCCCCTTCCGGCCCTACCACCTGTTGGTGAGCTCCTACCGTGCGCCCCCCCCCTTTACACACCCCGCCGGCGCCGGCTCCGCTACCCCCGGCCCTGCCTAGTTCCTCTGCCCCGGCTCCACTACCCCCGGCCCTGCCTAGTTCCTCTGCCCCGACCCGGACCGAAGCTCCAACCGCTGTGCTCCCGGATGTGCCCTCAACCGGGACGTCCGTGCACGCCGCGCCACCGCCCGAACTGAGGAGATCGAGGAGGACGATCCGGCAGCCGAGACGGATGGACCTATGATGGCACTTCACCCCCGCCGGACTCCTTTTTAAACAGGGGGTGAATGTGATGAACGGTTACTGCCTTATCATCATGTAAGGTGATGTCCCCTTTAAGACCAGGCTTGGAATCCTGGGGACTCCGCCTCTGGCTCCGTCCATCTGGGAGCCATACATAAAGGCCTGCCTCATGGTCTGTATAGCAGTCAGCTCTCGTCCAAATCTGTAGCATAGTTATTAGCCTAATAAAGCCTTCTTTACAGTTTAATCTCTAAGCATCATTATTGAGGGTACCTCCGGTTTCAATGTTGCTTTTTTTGACGAGCTTTTGTTTTTTTTTGTGGCCGGCTCCTTGAGTGAGTCTGTCAAGTTAACTTTTTGATATACCATCAATTCACAGCGAGACCATATGAACAGGTGAACGAAGACTTTATTGCACAAAGAACTAGCCTGCCAGTGACTTCTGCACAAATGAGCGCCACCCACTGGGTGCAGGACTATATACCGTCCCAGGGGGGCGGAGCCAGAGGCGGAGCCCACCGGGGTTCCAGCTCAATCCTTAAAGGTTACACAGGCACCACATCTCCTGGCGAATACATTTCACCACATTCACCCCCCTGTTTTTAACAAAACAAAACAAAACAAAAAAAAAAACCACCAGTCCAGCGGGGGTGACGCGGGTCAAATGTCCAGTCTATTCGGAGGCCGGATGGTCCTTTAGACCTCCTCAGCTCTGGCGGTGCGGCGGGCACAGACGTCGTAGATGATGGTAACTCTGAGAGCGTGTTGTTCGGAGCTTCTGCCCGGCGTGTCGGAGACTGTTGCGGGATAGTGGTCGGCTGGTGGGTGGCTGCTGTGAAGGCGCGAGGGGCAGTGCAGGCATGGACGGGGTGGGGGGCGGCGTAGGTGCAAGAGGACACTGGAGCCCGGGGGGGGGGGGGGGGGGGGGGCGAAAGAGACACTGTTGGTGGCGGTAGGCAATGCTGGGATGTGGGGGGGCGCGTTGGCAGGGGAATCAGTGGGCGCCAGGTCCCATAGGGAGACTGTATCTTGCCGTCCGTCTGGGTGTGCGATGTAGGCGTAATGGGGGTTTGCGGTAATGGGGGTTTGTGTGCAGCAGCTGGACCCTCTCGACTAGGGGGTCAGTCTTATGGCTCCTCGCATGCCTCCGGAGAAGGACAGGCCCCAAAGTTGTCAGCCAGGATGGAAGCGAGACCCCGGAGATGGACTTCCTGGGGAAGACACGCAAGCGGTTGTGAGGGGTCTCATTCGTGGCTGTGCAGAGGAGCGACCTAATGGAGTGGAGCGTGTCGGGGAGGACCTCCTGCCAGCGGGTAACCGGGGGACTTCTAGACAGGAGGGCAAGAAGGACGGCCGTCCATACCGTCGCGTTCTCCCTCTCCACCTGCCCGTTGCCCTGCGGGTTGTAGGGTTGTAGCTGGTAGTCCTGCTCGAGGCAATGCCCTTACCGAGCAGGTACTGACGCAGCTCATCGCTCATAAAGGATGTGCCCCAGTCACTGTGGATGTATGCAGGGAAACGGAACAGAGTGAAGATGCTGTGCAGGGCCTTTATTACTGTGGCCGAGGTCAGGTCAGGGCAAGGGACAGCGAAAGGAAGCAGTTGGTGGACGGGAGTGGCCCCTTGAAGTCGATACTGAGGCGCTCAAAGGGCCGGGAGGCCATTACCAGATGGGCCTTGTCTGGCCGATAAAGTGCGGTTTGCACTCCGCGCAGACTTGGCAATCCCTGGTCATGGCTCTGACCTCGGTGGCGTAGGGCAGGTTGCGGGACTTAATAAAATGGACAAGCCGGGTGACCCCTGGGTGGCAGAGGTCATTGTGGAGAGCCCGCAGTCGGTCCTCCTGCGCGCTGGCGCAAGTACCGCGGGACAGGGCATCTGAGGGCTCGTGAGTTCCCCAGGACGATACTTAATATCGTAAGTGTAGGTGGAGAGTTCGATCCTCCACCTCAAGATCTTATCATTTTTAATCTTGCCCCGCTGTGCATTGTCAAACATAAAGGCTACCGACTGTTGGTTGGTGACGAGGGTAAACCTCCTAGCAGATAGGTAGTGCCTCCAATGCCGCATAACTTCCACAATGGCTTGCGCCTCCTTCTCGACAGAGGAGTGTCGAATCTCGGAAGCATTGAGGGTTCTAGAGAAGAAGGCTACGGGCCTGCCTGCCTGGTTGAGGGTAGCAGCCAGGGCGACTTCTGACGCATTGCTCCTCTACCTGAAAAGGGATGGACTCATCCACCGCGTGCATGGCGGCCTTAGTGATATCGGCCTTGATGTGGCTGAAGGCCGAGCGGGCCTCAGCTGTCAGGGGAAACGTAGTGGTCTTAAGTGGGCGGGCTTTGTCCGCGTAGTTGGGGACCCACTGGGCATAGTAGGAAAATAGCCCCAGGCATCGTTTGAGGGTCTGGAGGCTGTGAGGAAGGGGAAGTTCTGTGAGGGGGCGCATGCGGTCAGGGTCGGGCCCCAGGACTCTGTTTTCCACGACATAGCCGAGTATGGCTAGCCGGCTTGTGTGGAAAATGCACCTCTCCCTATTATATGTGAGGTTGAGGGATTGGGCGGTTTGGAGGAACTTCTTAAGGTTGGCGCCATGGTCCGGCTGGTCATGGCCGCAAATGATGACATTGCCCAAGTACGGGTATGTAACCTGCAGCCTGTACTGGTCCACCATTCGGTCCATCGTTCTTTGGAAGACCGAGACCCCATTGGTGACGCCGAAAGGGATCCTGAGGAAGTGGAAGAGTCGGCCGGCTGCTTCAAAAGCCATGTAGAGGCGTTCTTCGGGGGCTGGTGGTAGGCAGACTTCAGATCCACCGTAGAGAAAACCCGGTATTGCGTGATCTGGTTGACCATCTCCGCAATGCGGGGGAGGGGGTACGCATCCAGTTTGCGTGAACCGGTTAATGATCTGGCTGTAATCCACCACATTCCGCTTCTTTTCCCTAGTCCTGACAACCACAACTTGAGCTTTCCAGGGGCTGTTGCTGGCCTCAATGACCACCTCTCTCAAGAGTCGCTGGACCTCTGACTTGATGAAAGTCATATCTTGTGCACTGTACCGTCTGGTGGCGATGGGCTTACAGTCGGTGGGGGGGGGGGGGCAACCTTAAGGGTCGCGAGGCTACATACCGTGAGGGGGGCAAGGGTCTGCCGAACTTCAGGGTCAGGCTTTGGTGACTGCATTGGCAGTCCAGTCCAAGCAGTAGAGGGGCGCAGTGGTGAGGGAGGACATACAGTTTAAAAAGGGCATACTCGGTGCCCTGTATCGAGAGGTTCGTGACAAAGTACCCTTGGATCCGGACTGAATGGGATCCGGAGGCGAGGGATCATTTGAGATGCAGGGTAAATGTGCAGGGAGCAGCGCCTTACCGTTTTGGGGTGTACGAAGCTCTCCGTGCTCCCGGAGTCGAAGAGATGGGGGGGTCTCGTGCCCGTTGACCCGGACGACCATCATGGAACTCAGCTGCTTTGGTCGAGGGTGACGGCGGCGTACTGCGGGTAATCCGTGCAGTCAGAGGAATCTGGGTCATAAAATGGCGTCCCCCATGCGTCGCACGTGTTGCATTGAGCTGAAGATGGCCGCCCCCACGAGTTGCATGTGGCTGATGACTCTTCTGAAGGGGGCGTTTCTGGCAGGCACGTAGCTGCATTACGGGGTCTGCGGGCCTGTGAGTCCGTGGGTCGGGCCTGAGGAGCTTTCGGCTTCTGGGCTTTCGATCTGGCTAGACAAACTCTGGCGAAGTGACCCTTTTTTGCCACAGTCGCTGCATGTCGCGGAGAAGGCTGGGCAACGCTGCCGTCGGTGTTGGCCCTGGCCGAAGAAGTAGCACGATGGTCCCCCGGTCTGGGCAGGCAGCAGCGCGGCACAGGCCTGTGGCGTGGCCGGGTCTGGCGACATCCGCGTCGGCGTGGCTCGCTGGGTCCGCGGGGAACACGCTGAGGATCTGGTAGGCCACCTCTAATGAGGTGGCTAGTTTTACCGTGTCCTGCAGGTCCGTAGCCCCGTTTTCCAGCAGTCGCTGCCTGACTTAATTAGAGCGGACCCCAGCCACATAGGTGTCCCGGATCTGCAGCTTCATGTGCTCCTCAGCCATCACGTCTTGATAATTACAGTTTCTGCCGAGTAGGGTCAGGTTTTCCAGAGATTCTCCTGCGCGCTGCCGGCGGGTAGTGAGCAGATGCCGCATGAACACCTCATTTACAGGCTTGATGAAGCGCTTCTTCAGAATCACGACCGCTGCCTCGTACGTGGCCGCCTTTTCGATCACAACTGAAATTTGATGGCTCACCCGGGCGTGGAGGAGGTGCAGCTTCGGGGATGGGTGCTTCGGAGGAGCCGAGGTAGGCCTTGAAGCAGCGGAGTCAGTGAGAGAAGGTCCCCTTGGCTTCTGGGGCACGGGCGTCTAAGTCGAGTTTTTCTGGCTTGAGAGCGGCGTCCATAGTGATGTTTGTGTAATAAATTGATATACCATCAATTCACAGCGAGACCATATGAACAAGTGAACGAAGGCTTTATTACACAAAAGAACTTGCCTGCCAGTGACTTCTGTACAAATGAGCGCCACCCACTGGACGCAGGACGATATACCGCCCTGGGGGTGTGGAGTCCGAGGCGGAGCCCACCGGGGTTCCAGCTCAACCCTTAAAGGTTAAAGGTTATACAGGCACCACATCATCTGGTGAATACATTTCACCACACTTTTACTTTCGACTTACCACGAGTAACCAGGCATGTCAGCTAAACGTGGAAATAACTGCAGATGGAGCCCTAATGAGCAGTGCTCAACTGGAGGCTCAGCACCCCCATGTCGCATGTCAGCCAAAACTGATGGGATAGAGCCCTGCACCTCTGAATCAGAACATTGTGGGTCAAGCCCCACAGACTGACAGTCTGAGTGCACTTCCGCAGAGGAGGTGCTGCACTGTCAAGAGGCACTGTCTTTCAGGTGAGATGTGTAATTGAGGTCCTGCCTGTCTGTTTTGGACAGAAAATCCCCTGCTGCTTTCAGAGCAAACGGGCTAGTTCTATCTGGTGATTAGTGAGGCCTTGGGCCTGATCGTCAGGCTCCTAAAAGAGGTGTGGAGCCCCAGCAGCCCTAGGGTGACACAGGGCTGGAACTGGGAGAGGTTAGGAAGGAACTACCAGTTATGTAGATAAATTGGGTCTCTTTCTTTTTTTCCCCCCCCTCCAAGGTTGAGAGGAGATTTTATGCAAATTCAGCAGGGGTCTAGAAAATGGGGAACAGTGTTCCAGTTGGTGGGAAGGTTGGGAACAAAAGGGTACGGATAAAGGTAATTGGTAAAGGAAGAAAAGGCAACATGAGGGAAAAACAAGTTCCGTGCAGCGTATAGTTAATGTCTGGAGCACGTTCCCTGAGAATGTGGCGGAGGCAGATTCAGTTGAGGCATTTGAGAGGAAATTGAATTAAGTGAAAATGGAGGAAGTGCTGAGTTATGGAGAGATGGGTAAATTGCTGTAATGGAAAGCCAGCGCAGACACGACTGACCAAATGGCCTCCTGTGCTGTGGCAACTGTGTGGTGCCGTGCCTCGTTCAGTGAAAGGCAGCCGCTGGGCCTGAGAGCGGGCCCAGACCAAAGCTGCGGCCTCGGCCACCGGCTGATGCCATGGTGGCAGAAATGGCAACACACCAGGTAACGCATTAGCGATGCTCCGGCAAAGACAGGCTGACAAATAGCAAGCGAAGAGGGGAGGAAACTCCGTAGCTGAGCAGTGAAACATTCCACCTGAAACAGTATTCCCAAGGGGCACCACCTCTTGTCCCATTCCCGGGAAGTGTGTGGTGAAGTTTTCAACGGGCATATTGCATAAACTGGAGGGAATATTAAAAATGTTCCCAACATGTCAATGGTCACTGTATCAGACAGCCCCAGAACAATTCCATGCACGTCTCTTGAACAGAATGTAAAGAATTCTCCTTTAATACAGGCATGATTGCTTCAGGCCTGCATGTGTTCTCCAAATGAAAGTTTATTATTCAGGCACACAGATGAAAGTAATTGGGTGTGAGTCAAAAAGTGGTTATTTTGACCAAGCGCCTTTTTGGGCGAGATCCAGACCTGGATTTGCCCACATTTAGTCATTTTGTTTTGGGCCTGGGGAGGTTCTTCCCAGTCTAGCCCACACTTCGAAATATTTTCAACGCTGGAGAACTTCCCCCACCCCACACTTGCCAAGTGAGGACATCCTGCCCGCCCCCCCCCCCCCCCCCCCCCACACCAATTCACCAGTTGGTGAATTGTGCCCATTATAATCACGCAATACATTTCTGTTGCCTGGTTTTCTGCAGGCTTGACGTCTGTGGGTATATTACATCTGACTGCTTGTGAGCAACTCCCCTGAAGACTGCTGTCCATCATCTCCACTGTTTCCAGAACCTTTTCCTTTTTGAGTGAGGCCGCCTGATGCTCAGCAGTGTGTCAGGTATTGAGGTTCCTCCAGGCAAACCTTTTGATTATAATAATAATCTTTATTAGTGTCACAAGTAGGCTTACATAATGAAGTTGCTGTGAAAATTCCCTGGCCGCCACACTCTGGCACCAGTTTGGGCACACAGAGGGAGAATGCAGAATGTCCGACTTCCCTAACCAGCACATCTTTGGAATGTGGGAGGAAACCGGAGGAAACTCACGCAGACACTGGGAGAAAGTGCAGACTGCTCCGCACACAGTGACCCAAGCAGGGATCGAACCTGGGTCCCTGGCGCTGTAAAGCAACAGTGCTAACCACTGTGCTACCCTGCCGCCCATATGATCTGTGTTTCTGTGTTACAAAGGAACAGAAGATCCTGTCAACTTGTCCACCCTATTGGAACAGCCAAATGTGGGACGCTTCCGCGCCGTGCTGGCTCCCTGTGGGGGCTGTCGTGTTGGGTGTTCCGATACACAAACAAACCAACACGGTTGTAGATGGTACAACGCTGTTTTATTATTCTGTACAATAATAACTTCTGGCTGTGGTTCGTACTTCACCAGCTAATCCTGTGGACCCAGCCCTAGCACTGTCGTAGTGAGGCACTCAGTACATGGTGTATGTCTGAGTGGCACGCTGTGATCTCTGTGCTCTGAGCTATCTCCTGGTAGAATGAGCGGGAACTGTGGTGTTCCCTGTTTTATAGTGCGTGTGCTCTCACGGGTGTTTGGCTGTGATGTTGTGTGTGTGTGTGTGTTGGTTGGTCCGTCTACCTGTCCATCAGTGTGTGTGATTGCACCATGATATGTTAATATGGATATCATGACCGGGGCTAGAATAGGTCGTGTCCGGCCCTGTTTGCACCGTCGTGAAACGCGACGGCGCGAACACTTGGCCTCAATATTGGAGAATCGCCCCCGTGATGTTTCACAAGGTTCATGTGAACTATTTAAAATGGCTGATTTGACTCCAAGCAGTGGATAATTTGCTTAGAAAGTGGAACAAAGTTGACATGGGCTCAACAGGCCAAATGACCTATTTCCTACACCCACAACGCTAAATGGGCATGGGGTCTCTAGTATTATCACTTAATCCCTTTGCCTGCATTCCCAGATGACGACACAAACCCACAGAATGGTGGGATCCACAAATGTACCACTTTCGGTTCGACTTGAACGATAAATACAAACTTGCCAGTGTCAACCATGTAGTCATAGCAACATGAAACATATACAAAGGGGCACACTTGGCCTGTGATAGAGGACACCGCCTGTTTCTGATTTGTGTAGTATTTGAAAGGCTGAGATGATTTTATTTTTTGTTATTTGTTTCATAATGGGGGTTCTGAGGTCCTCTGGAGCTCAGCTGTTTAGCACAACATCAGCAGGCAGCGTGTTACTGAAGAGTGTTCACTCCAGGAAATGCGATCACAAGGCACTCTGCCCTGTCTTTAACAGTGTTGTTTCCTGCCTGGTCTTTAAAAATAATCTGTGACCGCAAGAGCATGTGGTGGAATGATGGACGAGGTTGGACCTGCTCTTTGCCAAACCTTGCTTTCTGCTTACCTCGGCGCTTTAGCGGTGCTGCCCCTTTTTGTCTTGGAGAGCTCTTCAATTTATAGGCCGAGGGTTCAGGTGATGTGGCAGTCACTGGGTGAAGAGTTCATGTGGGAGTTCTGACGACGTTGCCGAGAGCACGAGCGAAGATGGCGGGGATCCAAAATTAGTGTCAGTGACGCAATATTTGGCTTTGTGTGATGGGACGTTTGAGGGAGGTGTCGAGGCCAGTTTGGTGTCTCAAAACGCGTGCCCGGCTGAGATTAGCTCATTTGGCAGGGAATTGATAATGGCATGATGTGCCTGCGCAAAGTTTCATGAACATGATTATAGTGCTGGCAATAGTGAGGCAAGGATCAAGAGGCTTGAACTGCTGAAGGGGGTAAATAAATGATTGGTATAGAAGGCTCGGGTTAGTTCTCTGGCACTGGAAGAATACTCCAAAGCGAGATGGCTCTGTCCTCCTTGAGGCCACCATACTCCTTGTGAAGCTATTGGGAGGGGGGAGTTTTGAGTGAAAGAAAGGTATGAAGCAAATATCACGAGAAAGTAATTTGTATATTTGGTTTGCATTTGCACTCCGTACAGAGGAATGAGAACTCTTTTTGAAACTCCGATGCACGGAGACTCAAGCCAGTCTACAGAGAGAGAGGGAACGAGAAAGAGGAGTACCTCTTTGCCTTGGCGTGAAATACCCCCTACCCTTCTCCTTGTAAGGAGCTAACCCAATTCCGGAAGGTTCCGTATAGGTTGGAAGGAGGCACAGGGCTTAGTGCCTAGCAGGGGGCGCTTCGGCGAGGGCTGGGGAGACTAGTGGGGTGTGTACCAGGGTGGCGAGGCTGGTGGCGGGGGCAGTTTTTGGCAGGCCAGGTCCGCGAGCGGCCAGCGGCATGTTGCACTGCGTGGCCGCCACCGTGTGCATGCGTGGCCATGGACCCGGCCATTCACTGGCTGTATCTGCAGGTAAGGCTGCTAGCCCCCCACCGGATGGAGGATCGGTGCGGGGGCGGCGCCAACTTTCTGGTGGTCAGACCAGGCTGATCCTGTGGAATTGGCCTCCAGATCGGAGAATCCAACGCAGGGTTTTTTAGCTCCCAAAGCCCTCAGCTCAGCAATGCCTTCCTTAACCTCTGTCTCTTTCTTTCTGCCTGTGTCTGTCTATTTCTGTGATGAACGGTTACTGCCTTATCATCATGTAAGGTGATGTCCCCTTTAAGACTGGGCTTGGAACCCTGGGGACTCCGCCTCTGGCTCCACCCATCTGTGAGCCATATATAAAGGGCTACCTTGTGGGCTGTACAGCAGTTAACACATGTCTCAGCTCTAGCATAGTTCTTAGTCTAATAAAGCCTTCTTTACCTTTTACACTCTAAGCGTCATTATTGAGGGTACCTCAGGTGTGTACCAGGGTGGCGAGGCTGGCGACGGGGGCAGTTTTTGGCAGGCCAGGTCCGCGAGCGGCCAGCGGCATGTTGCACTGCGTGGCCGCCGCTGTGTGCATGTGTGGCCATGGACCCGGCCATTCACTGGCTGTATCTGCAGGTAAGGCTGCTAGCCCCCCACCGGATGGAGGATCGGTGCGGGGGCAGCGCCAACTTTCTGGTGGTCAGACCAGGCTGATCCTGCGGAATTGGCCGCCAGATCGGAGAATCCAACGCAGGGTTTTTTAGCTCACAAAGCCCTCAGCTCAGCAATGCCCTCCCTAACCTCTGTGTCTGTCTTTCTGTCTGTGTCTGTCTCTCTCTACAAGATCCACTCTCTTGATCCCACATATATATCGGGAGTTTGCACATTCTCACCCTCACAGCCCAAAGATGTGCAGAGTAGGTGGATTGGCCATATATATACACAAGTCCAAATGGTACAAACATTAATTTTGTGTTGGAGAATCAGGGTACCCCCGTCAGTACCAACGTACGGGGAGGCGGGGTGGATACTCTGATTATTAAAACCGTTCACAACACATTGGCCATGCTAAATTGCTCCTTAATTGGAATTTAAAGTATTTGCTAACTATTGTTAAGCATTGTTTATCTGGTAATTATAAGCTATATTTCTGTGATCAGGTAATTCAATACTGTGTTAATATAACGTTTGTTTTATTGCACCTTATTTTTGAGCGAAGTTACCTCTGGAGCAAGCTATCCCTTCCTCACAGTTTTACAAAAAGAAATGTTGGGCTTCCAGCCCAGTATCCAAGCAAATGTTAAGGCCTGGTCCAGGATTGTAAAGTCGTTATTACATCTTTGGAAAAATCTCTCTGGGTTCACATCTTAAAATGATGCCCTCCGGTGCTGGATCCTTCTGCCAGCAGGAACAGATTTTCTTCCCATGTCTACTCTGTCCAGACCCCTCAGGATTGTGAACACCTCTCTTCAATGAGAACAGTCCTAGCTTCTCCAAGCTATCCATAGACTAAAGTTTCTCACCCTGGAGCCAGAGCCATTCTCGTGAATCTCCGTACCCTCTCCAATGCCTTCACACCTTTCCTAAAGTGTGGTGAAGAGCTGATGCTCCAGTTGAGACCAGGAGTCACTCATTACCTCTTTCCCAAGCTTTTACCCCCCTTCTAAGAAATCAACAATGTGAAATTTGGCTGATAACACTGTTACCACACCTTAGGATGTTTTTACTATGTTAAAGATGCCATATAAATGTAAGTTCTATCTGGATGAGATTCAGGGGTAGAGAATGTTTTACTTGGTTTTCCTACTCCAATATTAATTACTGAGGCAGCAACAGGGAGTTTGCTATAGTGACAAGTAACTGACAAAGTGGAATTCCATGCTTGTATGGAGCCCGCCCTTTGACTGTGTTGGCTGAAAAGGCCCCTGTTTGTCAGGTGGCTGAAGTTTCTCCGTAATGGGATTCCAGTCACTGGCCCTGTGCTACGGCCCTTCTCTGGAAACCAGTGAAGGCAATTTGTGGTTGAGATCCATCCCCCGCCCCCCCCCTGCCTGGTGTTCAATAGTCTTAGCATTACAAAGTCTTTCTGCTTTTAAGCCCATTTGGGTCTTTTGAAGGACCTTCCAAACAGTCCCACTCGCTTTCCTCACTTTCTGGCAATTTGTTCTTCCTTGTATATTCATCCTATTCCCTTTTTTTTTTTTTGATTGAATCTGTTTCCACCACCCCATCAGGCTATGCATTCCAAAACCTAATCATTCATTGCGTAAGAAATCTCTTCTCGTGTTGACACAGTATTTTGTTGATCACCTTGAATCGGTGCCCTCTGGTTATCAACCCTTAATGTCATGAGAAATGGTTTCTCTTTGTTCCCTCCGAAACAAATTGTCATTTATTGTGCATTTAGTCTTTTTTTTTTTGAAAAAGTGAATTTAAATTTAGAGTACCTGATTTTTTTTTTTCCTAATTAAGGGGCAATTTAGCATTGCCAATTCACTCACCCTGCACATCTTTGGGTTATGGGGATGAGACCCAGGCAGACACGGGGCGAATGTGCAAACTCCACACTGACAGTGACCCGGTGCCGTACTCGAACCTAGGTCCTCAGCGCCATGAGGCAGGAGTGCTAACCACTGTGCTACCGTGCCGCCCAATGTGTGCATTTAGTCTGCTTGCTGTGTTAAACGAGTTAACTCCTAAATTAGAATTGGGGTCAAGGCAACTGAGCTGCCACTTCTTTATATTGCAGGTCATGATGTGCTGGATTGTGTTTCTCAAGCTTGCAAAATCTCTCTGGGGTCACATTCACATAATCTCCATATCAATTGCCATAAAAACCCATCTGGTTTACTGAAGTCCCTTGGGGAAAGAAATCTGTCGTCCTCACCCAGTCTAGTCTACATATGACTCCAGATCCATGAAATTGCCACAAGTGCCAGGCAATGGCCATCTTCAACAAGAGAGGATCTAACCATTGCCCCTTTACAATCAATGGCAATACTATCAACCACCTGGGGGTTACCATTGACCAGAACTGAACAGGACTAGCCCTATAAATAATGAGGCCACCAGAGCAGGTCTGAGACTTGGGAATCCTACAGCGAGTAAGTCTCCTCCTGCCCCCGCGCCCCCCCCCCCCCCCCCCCCCCCCTCCCAACAAGGCATGAGTCAGGAGTGTAATGGAATACTCTCCACTTGCCTGGATGAGGGGCTGGTGTGTTGGGTGTTCCGCTATACAGACGAACCAACATGGTTGCAGATGGTACAACTGTTTTATTACTATCAATAACAACATCTGTAAACTTATGACTGTGGTTCGTTCTTTACCCTTTAACCTGTGGACCCAGCCCTAGCACTATCTTAGAGAGTCACTCAGCACATGGTGTATGTCTGAGTGGCTTGCTGTGAGCTCTGTGCCCTGAGCTGTCTCCTGCTTGAATGAGCGGGAACTGTGGTGTTCCCCGTTTTATAGTGTGTGTGCTCTTGCTTGTGATTGGCTGTGATGTTGCGTGTGTGTGTTGATTGGTCCGTTGATCTGTCCATCAGTGGTGTATGTGTGTTTGCACCATGATGTTTATCTGAATATCATGACAGCTGGTTTAGCACGGGGCTAAATCAATGGCTTTGAAAGCAGACCAAGGCAGGCCAGCAGCACGGTTCAATTCCCGTACCAGCCTCCCCGAACAGGCGCCAGAATGTGGCGACCAGGGGCTTTTCACCGTAACTTCATTTGAAGACTACTTGTGACAATAAGCGATTTTCATTTCATGAGTGCGACAAAAGCAGCCCTTCCGCAAATATTCAAACCCTCCACCACCGGTGCACGGTGGCATCTACGACCACATCCCGTAAAATTAATATTAAAAGAAAAAATGTGGTTGACTCTTAAACTGCCCTCTGAAATGATTTAGCAAGCCAGCCAGCTCGAGTGGAACTGGGGATGAAAGAAAACAAAAGGGAAAATAACCTCTCAGCAACTAGCCTATCAAGCTCAATGATTTTCATGCAGCAACGTCCATCCCTCGCTGTAAACTTTTGGCCCCACTCAATCATTCAGCAAAAGCAATGAGCCCAGCAGAACAAATCATCTGAAATCTATTTAATATTTTATGTCGAATTTGCTGAGTATGCAGCTGAATTTCTGTTCCCTATTTGAAGCATTTCTTTGTACCAGTTTCATAATTGTCTTGGGGGGAGAGAAGTGTGGCGAACTCTCATTGAACTATTTTTGGTTCCATCCTGTTTAGCTTAGGAGTGGGTCACAATTAGGATTTTCTTTTTGTTTCACAGCTCAGCAAAGATGGTGTGATTTTTTTTTAAATTTAGTTTTACTGGGAGTGGGTTGTGCAAGGAAGGGCCAGTTGTCTGACCTGTCACACAACCGCTACGTGGGCCGATGCTGAAGGAATTAATGGCGAGTCTCGCTTGCCCTCTGCTAAACCGTTGGGGTAAATGTTTGCATTTTTTTTTTGTGCCTTTGCCTTCAGGTGCAAAGCCCAGAGCTGGGGGCGTTCGCTTTGGAGCTGAGAGCCACGAGGAGGGAGCAGCCAATCATGTTCACTTTGAAGAGAAATTACATGACTCTGTTGTCATGGTGACCCAAGAGGAAGATGGGAGTTTTTTAGTGAAGGTGAGATCTCTGGAAACAAACTCGTGGCTTGTTATGTTAAGCATTCAATTCAGCATGTGGATGGCTCTAGCAAGGTTGGCAGTTACTGATCGTCTTAGTGCCTTGAACGGGCCACAGTAGGCCTTCCTCGAGCTGGTGTTTTCTGTTCTTACCCCCCCCCACCCGTATTCTTTCTTCATTCGTCTCTTAAATCTTATTGAGTTCAATCTGTCTGTATTTCTCCACCTCTACACTGGGTGTGGTGCTGCAGGAGGAATTAATAATGGATAACCGAGGGAAATCCAGAACTGGGTGAGCAGAGATTTTCCTCCAATCAAATATTGGAAAGACTGATGTCATTGGGCGGGATTCTCCGTCGGCGGGATCCTCCGCTTCACCGCCAGTGCACTCGTGCCTGCAGATATCCTGAGGCCTCGGGGTGGCCACAATGGAAAACCCCACTGGCCGGCTGCCAGGCTAAGGAGGCTGCGGCCAGCAGGCGCGCCCTGCGCCAGAAAACGGGTCTGGCGGGGATGGAGAATCCCGCCCATTATCTTCAATTTCTGCCCCCAATTCTATTCCCTATTCAGTGACTCCATCCTTCCCACTTCCCCACTGTCCAAATCAAATGATTTGCAACCTTGTCATCCTATTGACCCTGGGACAGGGTTCCAATCATGTGTGTGTCCACTACACAATCAAAGCTGCTTCCTTCCACCTGAATTGCAGAGCACATCTCTGAGATAGCATTGGCAAGTTTTGGCACTGAAACCATTATTCTTGCCTGTGTTACCACTTGACTTGGCTATCACAATGCACTTCAAGATGGCCTCCCAATTTAAACCCTTCATAACTTCAGTTCATCCAAAACTCTACACATATTCTAACATATTCCAAGTCCCATTCACTCAACATCTCTGTTCTTGCTGACTTACATTGGTTCCCGGTTTAAAAAAAAACACCTCAACTGTTTAAAATTCTCATCCTGGTTTTCAAATTCCTTCCTTCTGATTTGCACTCCCCCCCCCCCCCCCCCCCCACCCTGTCACTGCATCACCTCCTCCAGCCCCACAGTCCTCCGAAGTATCCTGCGCCCACCTCTAATTCTGCACAATTGTGCATCACCAATCTTCATTGCTCCATTATTGGCGACAATGCCTTCAACTGCCTGGGTCCTAAGCTTAGAAGCTTCCTCGCTGTCTCTCTTTTAGCACAATCCTTTTAAAACCTATCTCTCTCTAACCCTCTTTTTTTTGCTCAAATCCACCCCAATATCTCCCTGCAAAGCTCTGTGTCAGGTGTGGTTGGATTACACTCACGGGAGGCACCTTGGGATAATTTGCTACGTTAAAGGTGCTGTACAAATGAAGGTGTCGGCTGTTGAATTTGGTCCAGTTCTTTCACCTCAACCTCTGACGGACAGGTGAGCTAACTAAACCGATTGTGTGGCAAATGTGTAAGGGTAGTGGATGCACCATTGAGTCACCAAATGTCTTTTGGTGTGTGTCTTGGCAGTATATCCAAAAGAACCTGCTATCCCTCACCAATTTTATTTGATTGATTGATTTTATTGTCACATGTACCGGTACAGTGAAAAGTATTTTTCTGCGACCAAGGGAACATACACAGTACATACATAGACAAAAAGAATAATCGACAGAGTACATTGACAAATAGTACATCAACTAATAGTATTGGTTACAGTGACATCAACAAATAGTATTGGTTACAGTGACATCAACAAATCGTATTGGTTACAGTGCGGAATAAGGGTCAAACAAAGCAAATATGTGAGCAAGAGCAGCATAGGGTGTCGTGAATAGTTCTTACAGGAAACAGATCAGTCCGAGGGAGAGTTGTTGAGTGTTTTACTGGGCAGAGATTTTTTTTATTCATTTACAGAATGTAGGCATCATTGACTAGGCCAGCATTTATTGCTCAACCCCATTGCTGGGGGTCTGGAGTTGCATGCAGGCCGGTGGTAAATTTCCTAAGTGAACTAATGTGTTTTTACAACAATTATCATTAGACTTTTAATTCCAGATTTAAAAAAATTATTGAATTCCGCTTTTTTCACCTGTCATGGTGGGATTTGAACCCGGGGCTCCAGAGCATAAGTCTGGATCTCTGGATTACTAGCCCAGCAATAATACCGCTACACCACCAGACATTGCAGGGTCAGTAGAGCTTAGTATGCCATTGTTGTCCTTTCCGGTGCCAAGTCGATGCCAGGTAATCCATCTGATTTCATTAATTTTAGCGGTTTGATATTGATGGAATAGCTGTGTGTCTGGAGTCACATGTAGGCATGAACAGGAAATTCCTTCCCTAACGAGAAGGGCATTGACCAATGGTGGTCATCAGACTTTAAGTCCAGATTTTGTATTGAATTCGAATGGCACCGTCTGCCGTGGTGGGATTGGATATTGGGTCTCTGGATTACTAGTCCAGTGGCAATACCATTGCCAAAACCAAAAAGAAATGTTGGCATTCCTCAGCAGGTCAGGCAGCATCTGTGGAGAGGAGCAGGTCGAGATGACCTCTCATCAGAATTTACAACCTCTCCCTCCTATGTGCCACCCTGACATTTGGGCACCCAGGCAGTGCTCCTGCTGGCTTGGCAAGGTCATCTGGGCTCCTTGGCAGTAGCAGTGCCAAGGTGCCTGCGTTCCAGCGGGAGGGCCAGGCAGGAAGTCGCCCTACACTTACCCTAACCACCCAGGGGTCTCCAATGGCCCAGGAAATTTCGGCGGGAGAACAGCTGGTGAGTCAGTTTCAGCGGGAGCAGTGCGGAAGTGGCTGCTGGGAGGTAAGTCTGTCCTTTAAAAGCACTTGTCTTTGCAGGGGCAGGCCATTCGATTTCGGCGGGAGAACAGCTGGTGAGTCAGTTTCAGCGGGAGCAGTGCGGAAGTGGCTGCTGGGAGGTTAGTCTGTCCTTTAAAAGCACTTGTCTTTGCAGGGGCAGGCCAGTCGATTTCGGCGGGAGAACAGCTGGTGAGTCAGTTTCAGCGGGAGCAGTGCGGAAGTGGCTGCTGGGAGGTAAGTCTGTCCTTGTCCTGTCCACTTGTCTTTGCAGGGGCAGGCCAGTCGATTTCGGCGGGAGTGGAGCTGGCTGGTTAGTCAATTTTAGCAGGAGCTGAGAATTTTTTTTTTTTTTTAAATTAGTGTTTTAGGCGGGAACAGGAAGACGACCCGCGGATGTCTGGGAAGACCCTCACCAATAAATTCTGGTGGAGAGGAAACCCGAGACACTACACGTGTAGTGTCTCCCACCCGCCCTCCTCCTCTAACCTAATAATAAAACCCATTGGTCTGAGGTAAGTACCATATTTTATTATATTATTATTATTTTTTATAAAAAATTAAATTTAGTTGTTAGCCAGATCTTGGTAGAAAGTTAGAGGAATGGCAGGGAAGGGAGTGCAATGTTCCTCCTGCAGGATGTTTGAGGTGAGGGATGCAGTTAGTGTCCCTGCTGATTTTACCAGCAGGAAGTGCTGCCATCTCCAGCTCCTCCAAGACCGAGTTAGGGAACTGGAGCTGGAGTTGGAAAAACTTCGGATCATTCGGGAGGCAGAAGGGGTCATAGATAGCAGCTTCAGGGAATTAGTTACACCAAAGATTGGAGATAGGTGGGTAACTGTAAGAGGGACTGGGAAAAAGCCGTCAATGCAGGGATCCCCTGCGGTCGTTCCCCTGAGAAACAAGTATACCGCTTTGGATACTTGTGGGGGGGGGGACTTACCAGGGGTAAGCCATGGGGTACGGGCCTCTGGCACGGAGTCTGTCCCTGTTGCTCAGAAGGGAAGGGGGGAGAGGAGCAGAGCATTAGTAATTGGGGACTCTATAGTCAGGGGCACAGATAGGAGATTTTGTGGGAGCGTGAGAGACTCACGTTTGGTATGTTGCCTCCCAGATGCAAGGGTACGTGATGTCTCGGATCGTGTTTTCCGGGTCCTTAGGGGGGAGGGGGAGCAGCCCCAAGTCGTGGTCCACATTGGCACTAACGACATAGGTAGGAAAGGGGACAAGGATGTCAGGCAGGCTTTCAGGGAGCTAGGATGGAAGCTCAGAACTAGAACAAACAGAGTTGTTATCTCTGGGTTGTTGCCGTGCCACGTGATAGTGAGATGAGGAATAGGGAGAGGGAGCATTTAAACACGTGGCTACAGGGATGGTGCAGACGGGAGGGATTCAGATTTCTGGATAACTGGGGCTCTTTCTGGGGAAGGTGGGACCTCTACAGACAGGATGGTCTACATCTGAACCTGAGGGGCACAAATATCCTGGGGGGGAGATTTGTTAGTGCTCTTTGGGGGGGTTTAAACTAATGCAGCAGGGGCATGGGAACCTGGATTGTAGTTTTAGGGTAAGGGAGAATGAGAGTATAGAGGTCAGGAGCACAGATTTGACGTCACAGGAGGGGGCCAGTGTTCAGGTAGGTTTGAAGTGTGTCTACTTCAATGCCAGGAGTATACGAAACAAGGTAGAGGAACTGGCAGCATGGGTTGGTACCTGGGACTTCGATGTTGTGGCCATTTCGGAGACATGGATAGAGCAGGGACAGGAATGGATGTTGCAGGTTCCGGGGTTTAGGTGTTTTAGTAAGCTCAGAGAAGGAGGCAAAAGAGGGGGAGGTGTGGCGCTGCTAGTTAAGAGCAGTATTACGGTGGCGGAGAGGATGCTAGATGGGGACTCTTCTTCCGAGGTAGTATGGGCTGAAGTTAGAAACAGGAAAGGAGAGGTCACCCTGTTGGGAGTTTTTTATAGGCCTCCTAATAGTTCTAGGGATGTAGAGGAAAGGATGGCGAAGATGATTCTGGATAAGAGCGAAAGTAACAGGGTAGTTATTATGGGAGACTTTAACTTTCCAAATATTGACTGGAAAAGATATAGTTCGAGGACAATAGATGGGTCGTTTTTTGTACAGTGTGTGCAGGAGGGTTTCCTGAAACAATATGTTGACAGGCCAACAAGAGGCGAGGCCACGTTGGATTTGGTTTTGGGTAATGAACCAGGCCAGGTGTTGGATTTGGAGGTAGGAGAGCACTTTGGGGACAGTGACCAGAATTCGGTGATGTTTACGTTAATGATGGAAAGGGATAAGTATACACCGCAGGGCAAGAGTTATAGCTGGGTGAAGGGCAATTATGATGCCATTAGACGTGACTTGGGGGAGATAAGGTGGAGAAGTAGGCTGCAAGTGTTGGGCACACTGGATAAGTGGGGCTTGTTCAAGGATCAGCTACTGCGTGTTCTTGATAAGTATGTACCGGTCAGGCAGGGAGGAAGGCGTCGAGCGAGGGAACCGTGGTTTACCAAGGAAGTGGAATCTCTTGTTAAGAGGAAGAAGGAGGCCTATGTGAAGATGAGGTGTGAAGTTTCAGTTGGGGCGATGGATAGTTACAAGGTAGCGAGGAAGGATCTAAAGAGGGAGCTAAAACGAGCAAGGAGGGGACATGAGAAGTATTTGGCAGGAAGGATCAAGGAAAACCCAAAAGCTTTCTATAGGTATGTCAGGAATAAGCGAATGACGAGGGAAAGAGTAGGACCAGTCAAGGACAGGGATGGGAAATTGTGTGTGGAGTCTGAAGAGATAGGCGAGATACTAAATGAATATTTTTCGTCAGTATTCACTCAGGAAAAAGATAATGTTGTGGAGGAGAATGCTGAGCCCCAGGCTAATAGAATAGATGGCATTGAGGTACGTAGGGAAGAGGTGTTGGCAATTCTGAACAGGCTTAAAATAGATAAGTCCCCGGGACCTGATGGGATTTATCCTAGGATTCTCTGGGAGGCCAGGGAAGAGATTGCTGGACCTTTGGCTTTGATTTTTATGTCATCATTGGCTACAGGAATAGTGCCAGAGGACTGGAGGACAGCAAATGTGGTCCCTTTGTTCAAAAAGGGGAGCAGAGACAACCCCGGCAACTATAGACCGGTGAGCCTCACGTCTGTAGTGGGTAAAGTCTTGGAGGGGATTATAAGAGACAAGATTTATAATCATCTAGATAGGAATAATATGATCAGGGGTAGTCAGCATGGCTTTGTGAAGGGTAGGTCATGCCTCACAAACCTTATTGAGTTCTTTGAGAAGGTGACTGAACAGGTAGATGAGGGTAGAGCAGTTGATGTGGTGTATATGGATTTCAGCAAAGCGTTTGATAAGGTTCCCCACGGTAGGCTATTGCAGAAAATACGGAGGCTGGGGATTGAGGGTGATTTAGAGATGTGGATCAGAAATTGGCTAGCTGAAAGAAGACAGAAGGTGGTGGTTGATGGGATATGTTCAGAATGGAGTACAGTCACAAGTGGAGTACCACAAGGATCTGTTCTGGGGCCGTTGCTGTTTGTCATTTTTATCAATGACCTAGAGGAAGGCGCAGAAGGGTGGGTGAGTAAATTTGCAGACAATACTAAAGTCGGTGGTGTTGTCGATAGTGTGGAAGGATGTAGCAGGTTACAGAGGGATATAGATAAGCTGCAGAGCTGGTTGAGAGGTGGCAAATGGAGTTTAATGTAGAGAAGTGTGAGGTGATTCACTTTGGAAGGAATAACAGGAATGCGGAATATTTGGCTAATGGTCAAGTTCTTGAAAGTGTGGATGAGCAGAGGGATCTAGGTGTCCATGTACATAGATCCCTGAAAGTTGCCACCCAGGTTGATAGGGTTGTGAAGAAGTCCTATGGAGTGTTGGCCTTTATTGGTAGAGGGATTGAGTTCCGGAGTCGGGAGGTCATGTTGCAGCTGTACAGAACTCTGGTACGGCCGCATTTGGAGTATTGCGTACAGTTCTGGTCACTGCATTATAGGAAGGACGTGGAGGCTTTGGAGCGGGTGCAGAGGAGATTTACCAGGATGTTGCCTGGTATGGAGGGAAAATCTTATGAGGAAACGCTGATGGACTTGAGGTTGTTTTCGTTGGAGAGAAGAAGGTTAAGAGGAGACTTAATAGAGGCATACAAAATGATCAGGGGGTTGGATAGGGTGGACAGTGAGAGCCTTCTCCCGCGGATGGAAATGGCTGGCACGAGGGAACATAACTTTAAACTGAGGGGTAATAGATATAGGTCAGAGGTAGGTTCTTTACGCAAAGAGTAGCGAGGCTGTGGAATGCCCTACCTGCTACAGTAGTGAACTCGCCAACATTGAGGGCATTTAAAAGTTTATTGGATAAACATATGGATGATAATGGCATAGTGTAGGTTAGATGGCTTTTGTTTCGGTGCAACATCGTGGGCCGAAGGGCCTGTACTGCGCTGTATTGTTCTATGTTCTATGAAATGAACTTCCAACCACACCGAGATACCCCATCAGAAATTATTTTAATTTCAGATTTCCAGAATCTGCAGTATTTTGCTTTTGTTGATGCCCTTTTTTGTATCAGTGTTAGTTTTCAGAAGCCCGCTAACAACACCCAGCCCTACCTCCCCACCGCCACCTCTCTCGACTCCTTTACTGCTGCTAAATTGTCAGATGCTTGTCCGACATCCAGTACTGGATGAGGGGGATTTTCCTCCAAATAAATGTTGGAAACTCTGAAGCCATTGTTTTCTGTCCCCGCTCCAAACTCTCTTCCCAGATATATCCTCCATCTCACTCCATGGCAACTAAATCAGATTGTCTACAGGTAGTATAGGTGTCATATTTGAGCCCCAAGCTGAGCTTCTGACCACAGGTTTTTACTATCTAAGACCCATCTGTTTCCATGTGTCACCTCATCTGACTCTGCTGTTGTCTCTGTGCCTCTGCTGTTGAAACCCTCATTCATGCCTTTGTCACCTCAGAATTTGACTGTTCTGATGCCAGCCTGACCGGCTCCAACATTCTAACCATAACCTTGACGTCCAAAAATGCCGCCCGAGTTCCAACTCTTACTAAGTCCTATTCTCCTGGTACCCCTGTGCTCACTGGCTCCCGGTCCAGCAAACATCTGGATTATAAAATTCCAATCCTAGTTTTCAAACCCTCTGTGGCCTTGCCCCCACACCCCCTTCCTATCTCTGTAAACTCTCCAGCCCCACAACCCTCTAAAATGTCTGCCCTCGTGAAACCCTGGCCTCTTGAGCAAACCCAGTTTTGTTGCTCCACCATTGGTAGCTGTGCCTTCGGTTACCTCGGGTGCGATTCTCCCAAACCATTTCAAAAGTTAATTTGTGGTGGGTTTTTCACAGAGTTTCCCGCCGGCTCTGCCGGTGAGTTCCTTAACGCTATTCAATGACACTTTTTGGTCACTTTTTTGGGCCCTGGGGACTTTCTCACCGGTTTAGACCACACTTCGAATTTATTTTAGCACTGGGGAGCTGAACTTGGATATCAGGCCGCCATTTTGAAATGGCACCCCGATCTCTCCAGTGAGCTTGTGAGTCCCCTGCCACCCCCAAGCCCTCTTACAGCACCCCCTTCCTTCTAGAACCCCCACTATCATCCCTCTATCCTCCCAGAGGCCCCTATTTATCTGTCCTGCACTCTTTTACCCTTCAACCCCCCCCCCCTCCCCCTCATTTTATGGGCTTGGCCCCCCCACGCCCTTGGCAGTGCCACCCTGGCACTCGGGCACCCAGGCAGTGCTCCTGCTGGTTTGGCAGGGTCATCTGGGCTCCTTGGCAGTAGCAGTGCCTGGTTTCCAGCGGGAGGGCCCCGCCTTTGACCAAACTTTAGGTAATCTGATCTAATGCCTCCTTTAATGTGGCGTGGTGTTATATTTTAATTTGGAATGCTTCTGTGAAGTGCCTTGGATATTTTATTCTGTTCAAGCTGCTGCACAAATAAACGTTGTTGTTGTTGTATCAGCCAAGAGAGGGTATTCTCAAAACAACTGACGTCTTTATGTTGTCCATTGCCTCTGTTTACAATAACCACCAGGCAGATCGACCGAGAGAGAATGGCCATTCGACCCAGCTTTCCAGCTCCAACCCATTGCATAACATTATGGATGGCACTGCTGCCTCACCGTGCCAGGGACCTGGGTTCAATCCCAGCCTTGGGTGAGAGCTTGCACGTTCTTCCCGTGTCTGCGTGGGTTTCCTCCGGGTGCTCCGGTTTCCTCCCACAGTCCAAAGATGTGCAGGTTAGGTGGATTGGCCATGATAAATTGCTCCCGAGCATCCAGGGTTGTGGAGGTTACATTGTGGGGCTAGGGCGCGATAGATGGGGGAGTGAACCTAGGTGGGGTTCTCCTTTGGCGAGTCGGTGCAGACTTGATGGGTTGAATGGCCTCCTGTACTGTTTCTTTGATTCCATGGTGAATAACATAGCAGGCTTAGGCCATTCGGCCTGTCGAGCTGTTCCGCTACTCAATAAGATCATGGCCGATAGGATTGTAGCCTTAACTCTACTTTCCTGTCTGCCTCCTCATAATCCTTTTCATCTGTCAAACAGCCTTAAATCTCCAATGGGCCAGCCCCCACTGCTGGCTGGGGAAGAGAATTCCAAACACACTCAATCCTCTGAGAGAAGCAACTCCTCATCTCCATCTCAAATAAGAGACCCTTTATTTTCAAGCTGTGCCCCTTTGTTCTAAATTCCTCCATGCGGGAAACACTTTACAGTATCTTTCTACCCTGTCGAGCCCCCTCTGAATCGCCAATAAGTGTAGGCTGAACCTGCTCAATCATTCCTCCTAAGGAAGCCCCTCACCTAGGAATCCGATAGTGAGCCTTCCCTGAGCTGCTCTCCAACAAAATATATCTCTTATTAAGAAAAGTGACCAGTATTGTACACTGCACTCCCTACCAATGCATCTGTGGTTTAGTTGCAGGATTCTTGCCTCCGGATGTCAACGTTCTGGGTTCAAGTCCCACTCTGGGCCTTGAACACAGTCAAGGCTGATCGTCCAGTGCAGTATTAAGGGCACCTCAGGCTCATGGTCCAGTGCAGCCTTGAGGGCATCTGGTCTTGAGGGATGTGGAGCATTGGAAAGGGTGCAGAGGAGATTTACCAGAATGTTGCCTGGTATGGAGGGAGGATCTTAAGAGGAAAGGCTGAGGGACTTGAGGCTGTTTTCGTTAGAGAGAAGAAGGTTAAGAGGTGACTTAATTGAGGCATCCAAGATGATCCGAGGATTGGATAGGGTGGACAGTGAGAGCCTTTTTTCCTCGGATGGTGATGTCTAGCACGAGGGGAGATAGATATAAGACCGATGTCAGAGGTAGGTTCTTTACTCCGAGAGTAGTAAGGGCATGGAACGCCCTGCCTGCAACAGTAGTGGACTTGCCAACACTAAGGGCATTCAAATGGTCATTGGATAGACATATGGACGATAAGGGAATAGTGTAGATGGGCTTTAGAGTGGTTTCACAGGTCGGCGCAACATCGAGGGCCAAAGGGCCTGTCCTGCAGTGTAATGTTCTATGTTCTATCGGAGGTGCCATCTTTCAGATGAGATGTTTAACCAAGGCTTTAGCTGCATGCTTGGGCAGATGTAAGAGATCCTATGGCATTATTGTGAAAGAGAGCAGGGCAGTTATTCCCGGTGAGGTGTCCTGGTCAACGCTCATTTCTCAATTAACATTTCTCAAGAACAGATTGCCTGGTCGTTATTACACTGCTGATTGTGGGAGTGTGCTCTTCAGAGTACTTTTCTGCAAAGTGCTTTCAGATGTCTAGTGGTCGTGAAAAGCGTTCTGTTAATGCAAATCATTCTTTTTCTTGCCCTTCAATCAGCCACTTGTTGAATGATTTCAAGGTTTTTTTTGTCGCCATTATTCCAGAGATCGTTTGATTGTTCTCTGAAGAGCTTACTGACATCATGGGTGGAAGTGTCAAGTACTGATTGAAAACCAGCGTGTTTCTCCCCAGAGAAGCGGGCAGATTTTCTGATTTTCTGACCCCTTTTTGTTTTGTCAGAAAAAAAGCAGGGGGCCGTGAATTGCGCCATCATTCATGAGGGGCGGCACCTAAAAGCCGCCAGCGAGCCCAGCTCCAGGTCCCTGTTTTTAAAGGGCGCCCCGATCTCAAATTGAAGTCAAAATAACCCCCCCCCCCTCAGCTCACCTCCCCTATCATCCGGCTTAGCCCCCTCACTCCCCACCACCAAAGCAGGCAACCCCCGCCCTCCCACATAATGGGAATCCCACAATTTGGTTCCCAGTTGGCTCTGCCTGATTGGCAGTACCCGATTCATGGGGCAGTGCCAGGGCACAGTCCACCCATGTGTCCCCCATCTCCCACCAGGACCTATACCCAGAGTTGCCGACTAGCATGGATTTTCCGTATTTTATATGGAAAATCCGCTTGAATACAGGAGGACAATTTCTAACATTGGAATAGCAATTGGCAAGCCGCCTTACGAAATGCTTCATTTGGTTTCCTTGGCAACAGGGCCCTGTGCAAATAACCCGCCCCCTCTCCTCCGCCCTGCAACTAACAGTGCATGTGGGACAGGTGATCCTGATCTTCGCAGGGTCTCGCACACGAGGCATCGAGGAGCGTGTATTGGTTTCCTTGGCGACAGGGCCCCGCGCAGAGGACCCACTCCCTTCTCTCCGCACACAACAGCGCCTGCGTGCCAGGTGAGCCTGACCTTCAGGCGATCTCGCGTGAGGCATCGAGGTTCCTGTATTGGGATAAAATCAAATCACGTTGAGGGTCGACTATGGTAGCAGTCATCTACAACATCGAAGGCCTGTCCCATTGGGAATTGTATGGGGGGAGACGCCATTTTTAAATGTTTCCATCTTAACAATTTAAAAACACAGATGGGTAATTTAAACCCTGCTGCATTTGTTCCCTGTGCAGAATTATAGAATGTTTTCATGTTTAGATTTACTGAATTTTTGAAACTTAATTTGAAAACACCCACTCATGATGTACATCAATGTAACAGCGATAGATTTGCATTTTCCATTCCTGTTTTTACCCTTGCTGGGCATGAACCTGATTACATCGTCGGCGGAGGGATGGGGAAGATCTCAAACTGAGATCTCCCTGCTTCAGATTGGTGGGCATTTTTTCTTTGGAAGTAAAATCAAAACCAGCAGGGGCTGCACGGTAGCATAGTGGTTAGCACAATAGCTTCACAGCTCCAGGGTCCCAGGTTCGCTTCCCGGCTTGGGTCACTGTCTGTGCGGAGTCTGCACGTTCTCCCCGTGTGTGCGTGGATTTCCTCTGGGTGCTCCGGTTTCCTCCCACAGTCCAAAGATGTGCAGGTTGGGTGGATTGGCCATGATAAATTGCCCTTGGTGTCCAAAATTGCCCTTTCTCGTTGGGTGGGGTTACTGGGTTATGGGGATAGGGTGGAGGTGTGGACCTTGGGTAGGGTGCTCGTTCCAAGAGCTGGTGCAGACTCAATAGGCCGAATGGCCTCCTTCTTCACTGTAAATTCTATGATAAAATTACCGATTTTACTGCCAAAATGCTGATTTTTCTGGTGTCTGGAATAGTGATTTGAGTTGGGAAAGATTGGCAGCTCTGTATACCCGCCTCCGAGCCACCGGCATGGTCTTCACCAATAGTTTCCATTCTTGGAAACCAGTAGTGATTCCCGCCGGCATGACCATGTATTTAATTCGCTTCATACCCTCGCTGGGCATGAACCTGATTACATCGTCGGCGGAGGGATGGGGAAGATCTCAAACAGATCGCCCTGCTGCAAGTCCTGTTACGGCCCGTTGGTGAGAGTTGCCGGTGAGCGCAGGATTTGTGTCCATGGGGAATGGGGCCGGAAAATCGCGGACCATCTTTTTTCTTCATATCATCTTGGATATGCCTATGTGGCCACCTCTTCAGTTGTCTCCTTTTCAAGGCTGATGTTGCCATCTCTGCTGAAGCCGGCATTTATTTCCAATTCCTACTTGCACTGAGATGCAGGTGAATGCCTTCAGGGGACTTCGGTGTTAGTGACAACAGTTCCACAGCATTGTCACATGCAACCCAGGTTGAAAGTCTCCGCACCCATTGGGGAACTAGTTTGGATTTTCCGACAACTTTATCCCTGCAACCTACCTTTAAGAGCCTTCGCTGCTCACTCCATCTCCTTAAGAAGAACGCTGCCTCCTCTCTCTAAAAGGTCCCTCGGGCATAAGTTGTTACTTATATTTACATATGGACATAAGAAATGGGAGCAGACTTGAACCATTCAGTCCCTCGAGCCTACTCTACCAAACCAGAAGATTATGACTGTTTGTGTTTCGAGGCCCACATTACCATCTCCCCTCGCTAACCTTTGATCCCGTTGCCCGACCTGAATCAATCTACCTCCGCCTTAAAAATATCCAGTGATCCTGCTTCTGACGCAGAGTTCCAAGGTTGCACAATCCTCTTGAGAGAAACAAATTCCCGTCATCTCTGTCCTAAAAGGACAATCCCTAATTTAAAAACAGTGCCCACTAGTTCTGAACTCTCCCACAAGAGGAAACATCCTTTCCACGTCCACCTTGTCGAGACCATTCAGCATCTCAGATATATCAATCAAGTCGCCTCTCATTCTTCTAATCACCAGTGGGAGGAAGCCCAGCCTGTCCAACCTCTCCTCATCAGACAATCCGCTCATTCAGGTATCAATGTAGTAAAAACCCCTGCCTCAGAAATCTAGCTCAAAACAACTTTGCCTGTTTCTTTGGAGGTTTTAAACTTCTATCAGTTTAAAATACGACTAAAATGTAACATAACCGGTTCCACCTTTGGGTGAGGGAAGATGTGATAAACTAATGAGAGAGGAAGGAGCAGGATGGCAATAAGGAGTGTGGCAGGAAGGGCCAGAGTGGCAAACATGAGTGCGCCAGCAGTTAAGGCTGGAGATTGTGAAAATAAAAAGGCAGAATCAAAGGTACTATACGAACACTGCATGCATTCGGATAACAAGGTAGCTGAATTGAAGTCACAAATAGAAGTAAACAGATATTGCAGAGAGCTCGGTTCAGGATGACCAAGGTTGGAATCTGAAGGTTCAAGGGTATTCAGGCGCTTGGGAAGAATAGACCGAAAGGGAATGTAATGATATCATGTTATGTTGTAATTCACTGACTAACCACTAGGAGTCTCAATAGTACATTAGTGAATATTAGAGTCAGGTGACCTCAGACTGACTAGGAAGCTGGGAGAGAGGTTGCTTGTGCATGTTCATACTGTTATTCATCTGTTGTTTTGTATACAGTTGACCCACAGTTAATGTTAATAAATTGTTTTATAGCTTTAGCTATAAGTGTTCTTTTAATATAAATCAGGCCATCCGACAAGAACATTACAGGGAAAGGAGGTGGTGCCCCGTGAGGAGAGATTGAGGAAATCCAGCCCGAGATCTACACTTCTCATTGAAGTGTACAAAATTCTTCCAGGGTTCGACAGGGTAGATGTAGGAAAGATGTTTCCCCTGGCTGGAGGGTTAGGTCTAGAACCAGGGGACATGATTTCAGGGAGGCCATTTAGCATTGAGATGAGGAGGAATTTATTCACTCAACAGGGAAGAAGAGGGCGACATTCAGTAAAGAGCGTGGAGAGAGAGAGGGCGAGGCGAGACCAGTAAAGAGAGAGAGGGCGAGACCAGTAAAGAGCGTGGAGAGAGAGAGGGCGAGACTTCAATAAAGAGCGCTCTCGGGTAAGACAGCGGTTTGTCTGTTTGAAAATTGAAAACAAACCAGTAATGTGACGTCACAGGAGACTGTCGCCTAATTGGCTGAAAGTCAGAATGGGCTAAATTTAAATACTAGTTTTGATTTGACTTAGATTACCAATTTTAACTTGATTTGAATTACTATTTAAAAAATTTTAAATTTGACTTGAATAACTATTGGGTTGATTTAAATTAATATTTTTAATTTGATTTAAATAACATTTTTAATTTCAATTAAATAACTTTTTTTTTAAATTTGTTGTCCGATCAAGAGGGATAAATTCTCAGTTTAAAAAAAAAAACCAACATAAACAATCTAATTAAATAGTACACGGGGATTGGATTTAATCTGACACAAAAACATCTTTCTAAAGTTTAATTTAAAGGAATAATTCATGGCAGGACAGCTCCAAGGCGTGGTCTGCTCCTCTTGCTCCATGTGGCAGGCTGGGGACAGTTCCAGTCCCCAGGGTCAGCATGTGTGCAGGAAGTGTCTCCAGTTACAGCTCCTGGAAGCTCGAGTTTCAGATCTGGGGCGGTGGCTGGTGACACGGTGGAGCATCCGCGAGTCGGAGAGTATTGAGGATAGCAGGTATAGAGAGGTGGTCACACCGCAGGCTCAGACTCCGCAGGAAGGAAATGGGTGACCACCAGACACAGCAAGAGAGCGAGGCAGGTAGTGCAGGAACCTCCTGTGGCCTGCAGAACAGATGTTCCATTTTGGATACTGTTGAGGGGAATGGCCTCTCAGTGGAAAACGGGAATAGACAGACGTTTCTGTGGCCGCAAACGAGACTCCAGGATGGTATGTTGCCTCCCTGGTGCTAGGGTCAAGGATGCCTCGGAGCGGGTACAGGACATTCTGGAGGGGGAGGGTGAACAGCCAGTGGTTGTGGTACACATCAGTACAAACGACGTAGGTAAAAAAAGGGATGAGGCCCTGAAAGCAGAATACAGGGAGCTAGGAAGGAAGTTAAGAAATCGGACCTCAAAGGTAGTGATCTCCGATGCCACATGCTAGTCAGAGTATAAATGACAGGATATGTAGGATGAATACGTGGCTGAAGGGATGGTGTCAGGGGGAGGGTTTCAGATTCCTGGGGCATTGGGACCGGTTCTGGGGGAGGTGGGACCTGTACAAACTGGACGGGTTACACCTGGGCAGGACTGGAACTGATGTCCTAGGGGGGCTATTTGCTAGAGCGGTTGGGTAGTGCTTAAACTAATGTGGCAGGGGGGTGGGAACCGATGCAGGAAGTTGGAAGGTAGTAAAACGGGGACAGAAACAAAAGACCGTAAGGGGGAAAGTGTAAGGCAGAGAGGCCATAGTCAAAAATCAAAAAGGGCGACAGTACAAGGCACAGTGACTGAGGGGAGCTCAGTGAATAGGTCCAGTAATACTAAAAGGAATAAAACTGCAAGTAAAAACATAAATGGAAAGTGACGCGGCAGGTTGTTACATGAAGATATGGGTTCAACGACCAGGAAAATTAGGAGAAGTTACAAGGAAAAATAACTTCCAAGAGGTTACTGATCAAGGTGTTAAGATTCAAAACAGAGTTATAAAAGCCAACATTAGTGTACTTTACCTGAATGCTCGTAGTATTCGGAATAAGGTAAGTGAGTTGATGGCGCAAATCATCGTGAATATGATTTGGTGGCCATTGCTGAAACATGGTTAAAGGATGGCCACGACTGGGAGTTAAATATCCAAGGGTATCAAACTATTCGGAAGGACAGGATGGATGGTAAGGGAGGTGGTGTAGCTCTGTTATAAAAGGATGGCATCTGGGCAATAGTAAGGGATGACATCGGTGCTATGGAGGATAAGGTTGAATCGATTTGGGTGGAAATCCAGAATAGTAAGGCGAAAAAGTCACCGATAGGAGTAGTCTAGGCCACCAAATAGGAAAATTTGATGGGACGGACAATAAAAAAAGAAATAACGGATGCATGTAGAAATGGTACAGCAGTTATCATGGGGGAGTTTAATCTACATGTCGATTGGTATAACCAGGTCGGTCAAGGCAGCCTTGAGGAGGCGTTTATAGACTGTATCCACGATAATTTCCTGGAACAATATGTAATGGAACCTGCGAGGGAACAAGCGGTCCTAGATCCGGTCCTGTGTAATGAGACAGGATTGATTAATGATCTCCTAGTTAGGGATCCTAGTTGGAGCATGATTTAGCTCAATGGGCTAGACAACTTGTTTGTGATGCCAAACAAGGCCAGCAGCGTGGGTTCAATTCCAGAACCAGCTTGCCCGAACAGGTGCTGGAATGTGGCGACTAGGGGCTTTTCATAGTTACTTCAAACTTGTGACAATAAAAGATTATATTATATTGGGGCGGCACGGTAGCCTTCTGGATAGCACAATTGCTTCACAGCTCCAGGGTCCCAAGTTCGATTCCGGCTTGGGTCACTGTCTGTGCGGAGTCTGCACATCCTCCCCGTGTGTGCGTGGGTTTCCTCCGGGTGCTCCGGTTTCCTCCCACAGTCCAAAGATGTGCGGGTTAGGTGGATTGGCCATGATAAATTGCCCTTCGTGTCCAAAATTGTCCTTGGTGTTGGGTGGGGTTACTGGGTTATGTGTTGACCTTGGGTAGGGTGCTCTTTCCAAGAGCCGGTGCAGACTCGATGGGCCGAATGGCCTCCTTCTGCACTGTGAATTCTATGATATCTATGATATCCTCTCGGAAGGAGCGATCACAATATGGTGGAATTTAAAATACAGATGGAGGGTAAGAAGGTATAATCAAACACTATGTTTTGTGCTTCAACAAAGGAGTTTACAATGGGATGAGAGAAGAGCTAGCTAAGGTAGACTGGGAGCCAAGACTTTATGGTGAAACAGTTGAGGAACGATGTTGAGGAACTTTCCAAGCAATTTTTCACAGTGCTCAGCAAAGGTTTATACCAACAAAAAGGAAGGACAGTAGAAAGAGGGAAAATCGACCGTGGATATCTAAGGAAATAAGGGAGAGTATCAATTTGAAGGAAAAAGCATTCAATGTAGCAAAGATTAGTGGGAGACTAGAGGACTGGGCAATCTTTAGGGGGCAACAGACAGCTAATAAAAAAGCGATAAAGGAGAGCAAGATAGTTTGAGAGTAAACTTGCTCAGAATATAAAAACAGAGAGTAAAAGTTTCTACAAATATATGAAGCAAAAAAGAGTGGCTAAGGTAAATATTTTTGAGAGGAGAAGGGAGATTTAATAATGGGAGATGAGGAAATGGCTGAGGAACTGAACGGGTTTTTTGGGTCAGTCTTCACATAACATGCCAGTGACTGATGGAAATGAGGCTATGACAGGTGAGGACCTTGAGAGGATTGATATCACCAAGGAGGTAGTGATGGGCAGGCTAATGGGGCTAAAGGTAGACCAGTCTCCTGGTCCTGATGGAATGCATCCCAGAGTGCTAAAAGAGATGGCTAGGGAAATTGCAAATGCACTAGTGATAATTTACCAAAATTCACTAGACTCTGGGGTGGTCCCGGTGGATTGGAAATTAGCAAATGTGTTTAAAAAAGGAGGTAGGGACAAAGCGGGTAATTATAGGCCAGTGAGCTTAACTTCGGTAGTAGGGAAGATGCTGGAATCTATCATCAAGGAAGAAATAGCGAAGCATCTGGATGGAAATTGTCCCATTGGGCAGACGCAACATGGGTTCATAAAGAGCGGGTCGTGCCTAACTAATTTAGTGGAATTTTTTGAGGACATTACCAGTGCAGTAGATAACGGGGAGCCAATGGATGTGGTATATCTGGATTTCCAGAAAGCTTTTGACAAGGTGCCACACAAAAGGTTGCTGCATAAGATAAAGATGCATGACATTAAGGGGAAAGTAGTAGCATGGATAGAGGATTGGTTAATTAATAGAAAGCAAAGAGTGGGGATTAATGGGTGTTTCGCTGGTTGGCAATCAGTAGCTAGTGGTGTCCCTCAGGGATCAGTGATGGGCCCACAATTGTGCACAATTTACACAGATGATTTGGAGTTGGGAAGATGAGTGGTAAAGCAAAAAGTGCAGAGGATACCGGATGTCTGCAGAGGGATTTGGATAGGTTAAGTGAATGGGCTAGCATCTGGCAGATGGAATACAATGTTGACAAATGTGAGGTTATCCATTTTGGTAGGAATAACAGCGAAAGGGATTATTATTTAAATAAAATATTAAAACATGCTGCTGTGCAAAGAAACCTGGGTGTGCTAGTGCACGAGTCGCAAAGTTGGTTTACAGGTGATTAAGAAGGCAAATGGAGTTTATTCCTTCATTGCTAGAGGGATGGAATTTAAGACTAGGGAGGTTATGCTGCAATTGTACAAGGTGTTAGTGAGGCCACACTTGGAGTATTGTGTTCAGATTTGGTCTGTACAGATGAAAGGTTGTACTGGCGCTGGAGGGTGTGCAGAGGAGATTACTAGGTTAATCCCAGAGTTGAGGGGGTTGGATTACAAGGAGAGGTTAAGTAGACTGGGACTGTACTCGTTGGAATTTAAAATTTATGAAGGGAATCGATAGGATAGATGCGGGGAGGTTGTTTCCACTGGCGGGTGAAAGCAGAACTAGGGGGCATAGCCTCAAAATCAGGGGAAGTAGGTTTAGGACTGAGTGTAGGAGGAACTTCTTCACCCAAAGGGTTGTGAATCTATGGAATTCCCTGCCCAGTGAAGCAGTAGAGGCTCCTTCATTAAATGTTTTTAAGATAAAGATAGATAGTTTTTTGACTAATTAAGGGTTATGGTGTTCAGGCTGGAACGTGGAGCTGAGTCCACAAAAGATCAGCCATGATCTCATTGAATGGCGGAGCAGGCTGGAAGGGCCAGATAGCCTACTTATTTATTTACTCTGTCGGCGGTTCGAATGTGGAACTTGTTACTGCGCTTGAGGCAAACCGGTCTGATATTTTCAAAAGGAAACAAGATGTGCACAGGAGATAAAAATGAAAAGATATGTAAAAAGCTGAGATAAGCTAAATAGAGATAAGTGAAATCTGTTCTGCATGGACTGGTTGGGCTGAATTACCTCCTCTGTGTCGTAATGACACATGGCTTTAACTCTCTCTGAAGCAGTTTGGGACCAACCATTTTAATAATATGTGTGCATTTAAATTATTTGGCTTGTACGAGTTTGGAGCAGGAGTAGGCCACTCGGCCCCTCGAGCCTGCTCTGCCATTCAACAGGATCGTGGCTGATCTAATTTTAACCTCCACTTCACATTTCCGGCCTACCTCCCTGATCACCTTTCACCACCTTGTTTATCAAGAATCTATCTAAAACTGCCTTTAAAAATGTTCAAAGACTCTCCTCTCTTCATTTGAGGAAGAGACTTCCAAAGACACCCCACCCTTCAAGAGAAAAAACATTCTTCTCTGGGGAGGCAGTGGCGTAGAGGTATTGTCACTGGGCAAGAAATCCAGAGACCCAGAGCTCTGGGGTCCCGTGTTCGAATCCCACCATGACAAATGGTAAAATTTGAATGGCCATTCACATTCACCTTGTCAATACCCCTCTGGATCTTGTGTTTCAATCGAGTCACCTCTTTACCAGGAAACTAAAATCCTCCCTTACACCATCTCTTCAGCCACACCGTCATCTGCTATTCCTATTCTAACTGGCACGTGGCACCGGGAGTGATCCAGAGATTTCAACCTTGGGCCCTGCTACCTAGCTCTTTGCTGATGGGCCGCTCCCTCTTTCTTGAAAGACATCATAAACTCAAGGGTGCAGGAGCAGATGGACCTAAGTGCATCTGTGCAGAAATCATTGCACGTGGTAGGACAGATTGAGAGAAAGTTATCGAAGCAGACGTGCACCGATATTGTTACCGGTACAGGATTGGGAGGGCCTAAGAGCCTGTTCCTCTGCTGTATTATTCTTTTAGCAAGTAAAAAGGGAGAAATCAGTGGAGGTCTTGTGGAGTGTAGAAAAGTTCAGGGGAGAACTTAAGAAAGCAATTAGGTAAGCAAGAGGGGGCATGAGCACTGGTGGGCAAGATTAGGGAGAAACACAAGGTATTCTATGTATATCAAGGGGCAGAGGATGAGCAGGGCCCGTTCGGGACAGAGGTCAAGTCTGTGCTTTTTGGCAAAGTCTACTTGCACTTTATTTGTCAGCTGTGCCATTGGTAAACTTATTTTCAATACAAAACTTAGAAAGTTTCCAACTAGCCCTGCAGCAAGCTAGTCAGATTGATTGTCTTTGGCAAATATAGTAGTTGAGTTTTCATTCAATTACAGAGTGTAGTAATTCTTCAAATCATAATGCACAGGATAAAATGACGAAGTAATTTAAACAAAAGAAAGATGGCGATTAGCAAAAGCGAGCAGCAAAGGAAATAGGTTTCAGAAATATAGATGGGGTGATCCCAGGATGAGTTTTTCCATCCTGGTAAGTGATTCTTAAGGAGGTTATTATCTTAAGGTCTAGCCTTTTTACTTCTGATTGGCTTTAACTAATTTATAAGTTACTCAATTCGGCCAAAATGTCTGTCCATTAATTTAAGAGATATATGTATTGGTGCAAATTTCCCATTCCATCGCTTGCCAATTATCCACACCTGCATCTAACAGTAATTAGAAAAACACAAGTTTTTGTTAAGACATTATCACCCGAGACTGGCAGTTACCATAGAAACGGGACTACCCGTGCTTGGGATAGCAGCACCAGTTCTTACAATAGAATGGGTCCTTTTAGCTAATTGACGTCCTTGACCTTGCAGATGTAAAACCTAAGAAATTAAAGAAACTAAAGTGTATGATCTGGATTAACCCTTAGTGGATTCCCAGCTATTGTTGCACTCGAGTACTGCTCAATATGGTTTTAGTTAATTATTCTTCATTATTCTCATTTAACCCTATCATCTTCCCTTACTCTCATGGTTATAGCTGACTAGAAAAGTCAATTTCTATCAGGGACCAAGGGGGGTAATTGTGTGTGGAACTGGAGGACATGGGTAGGATGTTAAATGAGTACTTCACATCTGCCTTCACTTGAGAGAAAGGGACCAGAATTCAGGGAAGATGGATTGAGTTTCTTGAACAATTTGACATTGGGGGGTGAGGAGGGGGGCTTAAAAGTGGACCAATACCCAGGTCCGTGGTATCCCAGGCTGCTGTGGGAGGCAAGGGAGGAAATTACAGGGGCTCTGACCAAAACTTTTAATTCCTCCTTGGTCACAGGGGAGGTGCCAGAGGACTGGAGGACCGCTATTGTCGTTCAATTTTGCAAGAAGGGTGGTAGAGATGAACCAGGGGATTACAGACCAGTGAGTTTTGCATCAGTGGTAGGGGAAATTGTTTGGAGAAAATTCTGAAGGAGAGAATTAATCTCGACTTGGAGAGGCAAGATTTGATCTGGGATAATCAGCGTGGCTTTGTCAGGAAGAGATCATGCCTAACAAATTTGATTGAATATTTTGAGGATGTGATCGAGTGTGTAGATGAGGTAGAGCAGTTGATTTCGTTTATATGGATTCCAGCAAAGCCTTTGACCGGATCCCACATGGGAGACTGATAAAGAAGGTAAAACCAGAATGGTAAATAAATAATCTTTATTGTCACAAGGTGGCTTACATTAACACTGTAATGAAGTTACTGTGAAAAGCCCCGAGTCACCACATTCCAGCGCCTGTTCTGATACACACCGAATTCAGAATTCTCAGCTGATACGGAATTGAACCCGTGCTGCTGGCCTTGTTCTGTATCACAAACCAGCTGTCAAGCCCACTGAGCTAAACCAACTTGGCAAATGGATCTAAAACTGGCTCGGAGACAGACGGTGGTGGCAGAGCTATTTGTGTGACTATGGCATTCCACAGGAATTGGTGCTAGATCTCTTGTCCATGATAACAGATGGAAAGATCAGTGACAGATCAACTTTAACCTGGAAAAGTTTGCGGTGATCGAACTTTGGAAGGTTTAAAAAGACAAGGGGGTACTCGATGAATGGCAGGACAATAGGAATCCCAGAGGGATCTTGGGATGCATGTTCACAGATCCCTGAAGGCGACAGGACAGATTAATAGGCTAGTTAAGAAAGTATATGGGACCCTTGCCATTATCAGTCATGGCATTGATTCTAAGAGCAGGGAGGTTATGTTGGGAGTTGTACAAAGCTTTGGTTAGACCACAGACCACAGCTAGAGTGCTTTGTGCAGTTCTGGTTGCCTCACTATAGGAAAAATGTGATTGCTATGGTTTTAGGTATCTGGGGATTCAAGTGGCCAAGGATTGGGGGCAGCTTCACAAGTTAAATTTGGGCAAAGCAGTGGATCAACTGAGAAGGGATTTCCGTAGATGGGACATGCTCCCGCTGACGCTGGTGGGGTGGATTCAGACGGTGAAGGATTTTTTTCAATGACACCCGATGTTTGTCCCAGTGGCTTTTTTCAGAAGTATGAATGCGGTGATACCGAGGTTTATATGGTCGGGTAAAACCCTGAGAGTAAGGAGGACACTCCTGGAACAGGCCCGCGGGGAAGGGGGATTGGCTCTCCCAAGCTTTATAAACTATTACTGGGCTGCCAACATATCGATGGTCAGGAAGTGGGTAGTGGGGGAGGGGTCGGTCTGGGAGCGGATGGAGGCAGCATCCTGCAAAGGTACGAGCCTGGAGGCTTAACTGATGGTGCCCCTGCCATTCTCGCCGGATCGGTACTCTACAAGTCTGGTGGTGGTGGCAGCCCTAAGGGTGTGGGGGCAATGGAGGCAGCATATGGGATTGGAAGGGGCGTCAGTGTGGTCACCGATCTGTTGCAATCGCCGGTTTGTCCCGGGGGGGCTGGACGTTGGCTTTTAAGATATGGCAGCAGACAGCGATTGAGAGGTTTGGGGATCTATTCATCCAGGAGGGTTTCCCGACCTTGGAAAACAGGAGGCATCGGAATGTTAAATAGGGACAGAGAACTCGGTATACCGGTAATTGGGGACAGGGCGGGGGAAGTGGGCAACGTGGTTTATTGTTTGTTCTCTTTGGGGGTATTTTGTGCGTCGACCCGCGCAGTTGTTTTAGAAATGTCAACATGCTAAATTGTGAAAATTACAAATGCTTCAATAAAATATTTTCCACTCAAAAAATAAGAGTGAATAGAATACTTTGGAGACTGGTCGAGCGGCACGTTCTGGAACCAACATGAGAGCAGGTTAATAACTGCAAAGATGAATGGCAGGTCAGAGAATTGGTCAGAATATAAAGAACGGCAACCAATGAATAAAAGCTTCATCCGGAGAAATAATTTAAAGTGAGAGGAAGCTAGCAAGAAAAGTAAAAATGGCAAACCACTTTCACAGCTTTTAAAAATGTAAAAAAAAAAAACAGCAAGAGTTTCTATCGGTATTTAAACAGGAAAAGAGCAAGCAACGTGTGAGTGTTCGTCCTCGAGAGAGTGACATTGGGGAGTTAATAGTGGATAATAAGGCAATGGCGGAAGAAATGAACAAATGTTTTTGCTTTGTTCTTCACAATCGAGGATTCAAAAAATATTCCAGTAATAACCGTAACTCATGGAAGGGAGGGAAACTTGGTGAAATTACAATCACTGGGGAGACTGACTGAGGAAACTGATGGCGGGCTATCAAGTCTCTGGGTCCTGGTGGACTTCATCCTCGGCTCTTAATGAGCTGTCTGGTGAGGTTAGATTCTGGAAAGGTTCCATCAGCCTGGAAAGTAGCAAAAATAACCCCTCCTGTTCAGTAATAATCTTTTAGTGTCACAAGCAGGCTTGCATAAACACTGCAATAAATTACTGTGAAATTCCCTAGTCGCCACACTCTGGTGCCTGTTCGGGTACACTGAGGGAGAATTCAGAATGTCAAATTCACCTAACAAGCATTTTCAGAGGAAACCCACGCAGACACAGGGAGAATGTGCAGACTCTGCACAGACAGTGATCCAAGCTGGGAATTGAACTCCGGTTCCTGATGCTGTGAAGCAACAGTGCTAACCACTGTGCTGCCATACTGCCAAGAAGGATGGGAGGCAGAAAACCGGGAAATAGTCCAAGTTTGATGTCTGTCATAGAATTTACAGTGCAGAAGGAGGCCATTCGGCCCATCGAGTCTGCACCAACCCTTGAAAAGAGCACCCTACTTAACCCATACCTCCACCCTATCCCTATAACCCACTAACCCCACCTAATCTTTTGGACACTTCAGGGCAATTTAGCATGGCCAATCCAGCTAACCTGCACATCTTTGGATGGTGGGAGGAAACCGGAGCACCCGGAGGAAACCCACGCAGACACTGGGAGAGAGTGCAAACTCCCCACAGACATGGGGAAGGTGTTGATATCGATCATTAAGGAGGTTATAGCTGGGCATTTGGAGAAACTCTAGGAAATCTGGAAGAGTCGGAATGGTTTTGTGAAATGTAAATCTTGCTTATTGGAGTTCATTTGAAGGCGTAACATGCTCTGGATAAAAGGGAGCCTATACTTGAATTTGCTGAGCATTTGATAAGGTGCCACATCAAAGGATATTGCAGAAAGTAAAAGGGGATAATGTATTAGCATGGGGATAGAAGATTAGCTGACTGGCTGGCAGAAAAGAGTATGTGTAAATGGGTCTTTACCTGATTGGCCGGATGTGATGAGTTAAATTCTGCAGGGGGTCTGCGCTGGGACCTCCACTTTAACAATTTTGATAATAACTGAGATGAGGGGAGTGAAGGCATTGGAGCTAAATTTGCACATAATGCCAAGATAGGTCGGAAAATATGTTGTGCAGAATGGCCCACCTCTCCTATTTCATGTCTGGTCGTGAAGGCACAAAGCTAGACGTCATCAAAGCTGTCTGTATTCATTGCACTAATCCCACAATCAAGTTGTGAAAATGTAATGCAGACACTTTGTTATCATCACTTGGCAATGTCTTTCTCCACCAGCTTATCTGAAACGATTTGTTTGTGCCCAAGTACCAATTCACTCATCACCCTGTAATTGCTAAACCACAGTTTTAAAATACTCCGATCCCTTTACAGTCTCGCTTCTTCCTATCTGTGGAGCCTGTATTGTTCCTATAAGCCGGAGATATTTGTGCTCCTTCAGATGAACGTCCCCAGAGTTCCTCACCATTGGCGGCAGTGCCTTTAGTTTAGAGGCGCGAAACTCTGGAATTGCTTCTCTAAGCCCCTCCACTTCGCAATCTGTTTCCTCCTTAAAACCTACCTCTCTTATCAAGCCTTCGGTTGTCTGTTCTAATACCTCCTTTTATATAGCATTTTGTGTTGGCTAATGCTCCTGCAAATAGCTTGGGATGTTTTATTAAGTAACAGGTGCTATATGAACACAAGCAGAAAGTGCAGGGACAACTCAGCAAGTCGGCAGCATCTGTGCACAGAGGAACCGAGTTAGGATCTCTCACCGGAGCTGAATTCAGGATCTCCCAACGGAGCTGAATCGAGGTGGTTTGGCCATGCTAAATCGCTCTTGGTGTTCAAAATTGCCCTTCGTGTTGGGTGGGGTTACTGAGTTATGGGGATAGGGTGGAGGTGTGGCCTTGGATAGGGTGCTCTTTCCAAGAGTCGGTGCAGACTTGATGGGCCGAATGGCCTTACATTCTATGATTCTATGAATCGCACCCGCAAATCGGCTCACCATAACGCGCGTTAAGCCACAGCTGGAGTACAGTGCGTAGTTCTGGTCACTGCACTATAGGAAGGAAGTGATTGCTCAAGAGGGTACAGAGGAGATTCACCAGGATGTTGCCTGGGCTGGAGCGTTTCAGCTTTCGGCTCTCGAGATTGGATAGGCTGGGGTTCTTTCCTTGGAGCCTGGGGGTGAGAGGGGGAGGGGGAGGGGGAGGGGGGTCCTGATTGAGGTGTATAAAATTATGAAAGGCATGGATAGGAAGGAATTTTTCCCCTTGGCAGAGGAGTCAATAACCAGGGGGTCATAATTACACCCAGAGGGTTGGGAATCTGGAACTCTCTGCCTGGAAGAGTGGTAGAAACGGGAACTTTCACGACATTTAAGAAGTATTTAAATGAGCGCTTGAGATGCCAAGTGCTGGAAAATGGGATTAGAGTAGATAGGTGTCTGATGGCTGGCACGGACACAGTGGGCCAAAAGGCCTCTTTCGCTGCTGTAAAAACTCTATGACAATGACTCTAGTTTATTCCTCTCCCGAGCCCTGTCATTTTCCTCCCCTCCAGTAGTTAGCAAATGGTCTTCTGAAGGGTACCATTGAATCTGCTTTCCATCGCTGTTTTAGACGATGAGATGAAAATGAAATGAAAATCGCTTATTGTCACAAGTAGGCTTCAAATGAAGTTACTGCGAAAAGCCCCTAGTCGCCACATTCCGGCGCCTGTTCGGGGAGGCTGTTACGGGAATCGAACCGTGCTGCTGGCCTGCCTCGGTCTGCTTTCAAAGCCAGCGATTTATTCCTGTGCTAAACAGCCCCAGTACCCAGCCCCAGTGAGTTTCCAGATCACTGATGTGGGGTAGGATTCTCCGTCCATTACTGCCGGCGAGATTCTCTGTCCCCGCTGCAGTAAATGGAGTTTTGGCTGAGCAACAAATTCTCCGTTCTCACTGGCGGCGGTAACAGGGCGAATTCGGAACAGAGAATCCTGGCTAATGTCACTTGCCAATCTCCTTGAGACACATCCACTGGTTCCGAACCCTTTCTCGTTCCTCCGTTCCTCCTTTTTTGAAGTTGTTTATCAAACCCCTGCTGAGTTTTTCAAGTGTAACTTTGGAGACCTGACACCTGCAATCACTCGACATGGGGGCAGAGATTATTGCTACCTCTACAAGTCAGAAGTGCTGCTGCCTCCACAGAACTAATCCCCCGACTCCAGCTGATGAACCTGTATGGAGGCTTCAGTGGTACTCGAGCACGAGGCAACTGAGAGCCCTGGAGTAGGAGAGCGTAAATAATAATCTTTATTGCCACAAAGAGGCTTTCATTGCAATGAAGTTACTGTGAAAAGCCCCTAGTCGCCACATTCTGGCGCCTGTTCAGGTACACCGAGGGAGAATTCAGAATGTCCAAATTACCTAATGGATAGAGAATCCGAGTAATGACTTTGTGTTTCATTGGGAAGCTAGCTGGGTATGTGAGGGAGAATGGAATGGAAGGATGTGTGAATTGGCCATGAGTGTGAGATGGTCACCTTGACCATGTAAAATTTCACATGTTGCTGAAGCTTTCGTCTTGCACTCATCAGGACAAACACAAGAATGCCAAATTTCAAAATGATTACAGCAATTTGTACCATAAGACATAGGAGCGGAAGGCCATTCGGCCCATCGAGTCCACTCCACCATTCAATCATGGCTGATTTCAACTCCATTTACCCGCTCTCTCTCCATAGCCTTTAATTCCTCGAAATCAAGAATTTTATCAACTTCTGTCTTAAAGACACTCAACGTCCCGGCCTCCACCGCCCTCTGTGGCAATGAATTCCACAGACCCACCACTCTCTGGCTGAAGAAATTTCTCCTCATCTCTGTTCTAAAGTGACTCCCTTTTATTCTAAGGCTGTGGCCCCGGGTCCTAGTCTCCCCTGCTAATGGAAACAACTTCCCTACGTCCACCCTATCTAAGCCATTCATTATCTTGTAAGTTTCTATGAGATCTCCCCTCAACCTCCTAAACTCCAATGAATATAATCCCAGGATCCTCAGACGTTCATCGTATGTTAGGCCTACCATTCCTGGGATCATCCCTGTGAATCTCCGCTGGACCCGCTCCAGTGCCAGTATGTCCTTCCTGAGGTGTGGGGCCCAAAATTGCTCACAGTATTCTAAATGGGGCCTAACTAATGCTTCAGAAGTACATCCCTGCTTTTATATTCCAAGCCTCTTGAGATAAATGACAACATGCATTTGCTTTCTTAATTACAGACTCAACCTGCAAGTTTACCTTTAGAGAATCCTGGACTAGGACTCCCAAGTCCCTTTGCACTTCAGCATTATGAATTTTGTCACCGTTTAGAAAATAGTCCATGCCTCTATTCTTTTTTCCAAAGTGCAAGACCTCGCACTTGCCCACGTTGAATTTCATCAGCCATTTCTTGGACCACTCTCTTAAACTGTCTAAGTCTTTCTGCAGCCTCCCCACCTCCTCCATACTACCTGCCCCTCCACCTATCTTTGTATCATCGGCAAACTTAGCCAGAATGCCCCCAGTCCCGTCATCTAGATCATTAATATATAAAGAGAACAGCTGTGGCCCCAACGCTGAACCCTGCGGGACACCACTCGTCACCGATTGCCATTCCGAAAAAGAACCTTTTATCCCAACTCTCTGCCTTCTGCCTGACAGCCAATCGTCAATCCATGTTAGTACCTTGCCTCGAATACCATGGGCCCTTATTTTACAGAGCAGTCTCCCGTGAGGCACCTTATCAAAGGCCTTTTGGAAGTCAAGATAGATAACATCCATTGGCTCTCCTTGGTCTAACCTAGTTGTTATCTCTTCAAAGAACTCTAACAGGTTTGTCAGGCACGACCTCCCCTTACTAAATCCATGCTGACGTGTCCCAATCCGACCCTGCACTTCGAAGAATTTAGAAATCTCATCCTTAACAATGGATTCGAGAATCTTGCCAACAACCGAGGTTAGGCTAATTGGCCTATAATTTTCCATCTTTTTCCTTGTTCCCTTCTTGAACAGGGGGGTTACAACAGCGATTTTCCAATCCTCTGGGACTTTCCCTGACTCCAGTGACTTTTGAAAGATCATAACTAACACCTCCACTATTTCTTCAGCTATCTCCTTTAGAACTCTAGGATGTAGCCCATCTGGGCCTGGAGATTTATCAATTTTTAGACCTCTTAGTTTCTCTAGCACTTTCTCCTTTGTGATGGCTACCATATTCAACTCTGCCCCCTGACTCTCCTGAATTGTTGGGATATTACTCATGTCTTCCACTGTGAAGACTGATGCAAAGTACTTATTTAGTTCCTCAGTTATTTCCTTGTCTCCCATCACTAGATTACCAGCGTCATTTTGGAGCGGCCCAATGTCTACTTTTGCCTCCCGTTTGTTTTTAATGTATTTAAAGAAACTTTTACTATCATTCCTAATGTTACTGGCTAGCCTACCTTCATATTTGATCCTCTCTTTCCTTATTTCTCTCTTTGTTATCATCTGTTTGTTTTTGTAGCCTTCCCAATCTTCTGACTTCCCACTACTCTTTGCCACATTGTAGGCTTTCTCTTTTACTTTGGTGCATTCCCTAACTTCCTTTGTCAGCCATGGCTGCCTAATACCCCCTCTGATAACCTTTCTTTTCTTTGGGATGAACCTCTGTACTGTGTCCTCAATTACTCCCAGAAACTCCTGCCATTGCTGTTCTACTGTCTTTCCCACTAGGCTGTGCTCACAGTCGATTTTCGTCAGTTCCTCCCTCATGCCCCTGTAGTTACCTTTATTTAACTGTAACACCTTTACATCTGATTCTACCTTCTTTCTTTCAAATTGGAGATTGAATTCTACCATATTATGATCACTGCCTCCTAAGTGTTCCCTTACTTTAAGATCTTTAATCAAGTCTGGCTCATTACATAACACTAAGTCCAGAATGGCCTGTTCCCTCGTGGGCTCCATCACAAGCTGTTCCAAAAAGCCCTCCTGTAAACCTTCAATGAATTCCCTTTCCTTGGGTCCACTGGCAGCATTATTTACCCAGTCCACCTGCATATTGAAGTCCCCCATGATCACTGTGACCTTGCCTTTCTGACATGCACTTTCTATTTCGTGGTGCATTTTGTGCCTCCGGTCCTGACCACACTTAAGCTTGTACATAACTCCCATTATGGTTGTTTTGCCTTTGTGGTTCCTCAACTCTACCCACACAGACTCCACATCATCTGACCCTATGTCGTTTAGTGCTATTGATTTAATTTCAATGCTAATTAACAAGGCAACCCCGCCCCCTCTGCCCACCTCTCTGTCTTTTCGATAGGTTGTGAATCCCTGGATGTTTAAATGCCAGTCCTGAACCCCCTGCAACCACGTCTCTGTGATGCCTACCGCATCATACCTGCCAGTCACAATCTGGGCCACAAGCTCATCTACCTTGTTCCGTACACTGCGTGCATTTAAATATAGCACCTTTAATTCTCTATTGACCGTCCCTTTTTGTTTTCTTAGTGTGGTGGACCTTGGTTTACTGAGCCTTTCCATACACTGTCATATTTTGTGGGATTGGGACTATCGTAACCGCTCCTGAGTTTTGTCTTTTCGTGCTTTTTTATATTCCTAAGCAGCTACGCTTCCCACTGATTACTTCACCTCTTGGTTCCCTGACTTTCCCTTCCCCTCCAATCTCTAGTTTAAAGTCCTATTGATCACCCTATTTACTCTTTTCGCCAGAACATTGGTCCCAGCTCGGTTCAGGTGGAGACCATCCCAACGGTATAGGTCCCCCCTGTCCCAAAACTGACGCCAGTGTCCCATGAAAAGGAACCCCTCTTTCCCACACCACTCTTTCAGCCACGTGTTAACGTCCCTTATTCTTGCCTCCCTATGCCAATTTGCACGTGGCTCGGGCAGTAATCCGGAGATTATGACCCTTGAGGACCTGTTTTTTTAATTTGAATCCTAGCTCTTTATAATCTCTAAACAGGTCCTCTTTTCTAGACTTGCCTATGTTGTTGGACCGACATGGACCACAACAACTGGATCCTCCCCCTCCCTCTCCAGGATAAAAGGTTGCTGATGGGTTGGTAATTTGATTTTGGAATTCCATGGAATTGGATTGGGAATCTATAGGCTCCTCAAGCTTCTGAAGAATTCACAAGGCTTTGACATTTGTTTGCAGAGACCGCTTCCCTCTGTGTCAATGTTCAAGCTCTGCACTATCAAGATTCTACATAATAATCCACCAGGATATTCCTGAGTATGTCTAAAGGAACAACAATCACTAAGGCCTTGGTTGAAAGGTTGCTAAGCATTATAGTTTGCTGAAATTAAACTCCCATGTTCCTACAAATCATTGTTTTAGTTGACCTTTAGTTATGCGCTTTAGCGTTGTGTCATCTAAAGAGACAGGGTCCTGCCAAGTCTGCTATCTATGGATAGCTGCCATAAACGTCACGTGTCCATTCCTGCCTGTGGCTGGCTGGCTGCTCAACTGTAGGAGGCAGGTGCTGTAGCCATTCACCATCCTGTGTGTAGTCACGTCGAGTGTTGCTGGTTTACTGACTGGCCTGGGAAGATCTTTGGGATGTCCCAAGATTTGTTTCTAAATTTTTCCAATTAAGGGGAAATTTTAACATGGCCTATCCACCTACCCTGCACATCTTTGGGTTGTGGGGGTGAGACCCTCGCAGACACGGGGAGAATGTGCAAACTCTACACTGACGGTGACCTGGGGCCGGGATCGAACCCGGATCCTTGTCGCCGTGAGGCAGCAGTGCTAACCACTGCGCCGTAGGATGGCCCAAGAACATGATCAGCCCTGTATTTAAAAATAACTTGGGCTTGTTTGTTTTTACACTGCCGGCTGGCCTATGAAATCTGATAGCTGCTTATCTAACACCATTGGCACTGAGATCACGAGTACATGCTGTATATCTTTCATTAGTTGTCGCTGTCAAACATTCTATAGCATCGATTGAACATGAGGAAATTCCGAGTAGGAAGGGAAATCGAGCATTTCATTCCTTGGCAGCCTAGGGACAAGGAGGCCATTCATTCCTTTGAGCACACTCCGCCGTTCAATGGGGCCATTGTTGCTCTGCACATCGGCATCATTTGTCTTCATACCTTGTCTTCATAACCCTTGATTCCCAACCTAACCAAACCTATTGATCTCGGACTGATTGGCTCCGGCCTTTCGAGGGAACGAGAGTTGCTATTTTTGATTCCCTCCTGTATGACCTGGTTTTGATTCTGTTGTGAATATTTGTTCCTCCAATCAGAGAGCATTTACGGAAGGCCATTAACATCTACAGGGTGAATGCTGGGGGTGGGGGGGCACTACAGTTTGTGCTTCTGGGATCAGTAGGGGCCGAGTGTCAGGAGGTGGTAGCATTGGTCCATGCAGTGCTTGTGTTCTGATATTCTTCCCATTGCTCTATTCTTGTTCCAGGTTGGATTCTTGAAGATCAGTCACAAATATGAAATCACGTTTCTGCTGCCAGCTAGCCAAAACCTGCGACAAGAGGCCAGCTCTTCCCCACTTCTGAACCTTTACCTGAAGCTGATCGACATAGCTCCTGTAACAGAAGGTGAGCGCCCTTTGCACTGAACACATTGGGGCTTGGCAAAAGAGGCAGAGGCGACATGAGGGAGTGCAATTTGTGATTATGATTCGGAATGCATTCCCCGTAAATAGAATCATAGAATCCCTACACTGCAGAAGGAGGCCATTCGGCCCATCGGATGTGAACCGACCCTCTGAAATAGCAGGCCCACTGCCCGGCCCTATCCTTGTAACCCCAACCAACCTGCACATCTCTGGACAGAGGCAGTTTATCATGGTCGATCCACCTAGCCTGCACATCCTTGGACTGTGGGAGGAAACCGGAGCACCCGGAGAAAACCCATGCAGACACGGGAAAGGTGCAAACCCCACACAGAGTCCTCACAGAAATTGAACCTGGGTCTCGTGCTGCCCCATGGTGGTGGTGGTGGTGGGGGGGTGGTGGTGGGGGGGGGGGGGGGGAGAGGGGGGGGGGTGTTGATAGGGCAAACTATATTGCTCACAGAATGGACAATGAAGAGTTGATTGGCTGAAAGGCCTCCATCTGCCCTGTACTAAGCTTCAGGTGATTCAGGATATGATGCTCTTGGTGGTGCCAGCCTTGGCTCACTTGCTGGCGATGGAGTGCTGCTCTGTTGAGGGATTTTAAATGGGACGTTAAACTCGGGGCCCCGTCTGCACGCTCAAAAGGTTTTTAAAAAATCCCACCGTACAATTTTCGAAGAAGGGTAGGGAGGGTTTCCCTGGCATCTTGACCAATATTCATCCCTCAACCAAAATCACCCAAAACAGACAACCTGGTCATCGTCATCACTGCAGTTGTCGGTTTTATCTGTGTGCACATTGGCTGCCAGGCTTCCTACACGACAAAGAGCTGGCACAGATGAGATGGGCTGAATGGTCACCTTCTGTGGTGTATGGTTCTGTTATTGTGTTTGATTGTCTGGATACTGACCAGCTGACCTTGCTGGAACATTTGTGTTTGTGAATCTCCGTTAACGCCTCCGCTGTGATACCTCTCCGGTCCGAACACCTGCTCTGTAAGTGTCAGTATTTCTGGTTAAGAGGGAGAGACCACCTTGGTGTATTTGAGATGCTTTAAAAGAAATACTTGTGTTTTTAAAACACCTTTCACAACCGTAGGGCATCCTAAAACGCTTCACACCAAGTTTTTTTAAAAGTCTGTTCACAGTTGCAGTGTAGGAAATACAGCAACTAATTTGCACACTGTGGGCGAGTTGTCTTGTGAGGAAAGGTTGGACAGGCTAGGCTTGTATTTGCTGGAGTTTAGTGTCAGAGGCAACTTGATTGAAACATGGCCAATGGCCACGCTGCGCCGGAAAAGCAACTCGCCGCGATGCAGCGTGGCCAAGACAGGAGACCCTGTTCCCAGGATCTACCCAGCTTGCTAAGCCTCGCGAGGTCGCTTTGGATCTCACGAGGTGTTGCAATGTAAATCCTGCCCATTGTGGTCACTTTTTGGCAGATCTGCAATTTAGAGCAAGACAGCTAGTCTCACTCTGATATGCAGATTCCCGAGGTACCCAAGGCTTTGGGATTCATCTCCTTCGTCTTGGAGATCTTAGTCGAGCGTTGTTTAGCACTGGCCGCCGCAAACAGCACTTGTGTTGGTTACCTGGCATTGCTGGTGCCAGCCTGGCTGTGCTACCTGGCAGTGCCAGGCTGGCACCCAATGTGTCCACGTGGCTCTGCCAGTTGGCAAGGGCACTGTCAGGATGGATGGCATCCTGACCTCCTTGAGGAGTTCCAGTGAGCAGAGCTCCCCACTGTACAAAACGGGGGGGCTGGGGTGCGTGTTCCCCATTCAGGCCCCTTGTACAACGCTAGTTGGGTTGAATAGCCATGTGTTTCATGGCACTGGGAAACGCGCAACCAAATGCGCTCGCTATGGGACTTTGTTTCCTTTTGGGAGAATCGAGCGCATAAGACCGTTTGGGGTGGATGAGGAGGCTGTTCCCTCTTGTGGTAGAATCTAGAACTAGGGGGTTGCTCCTTAATCAGGGGTCATCCAGTTAAGCGAGGTGAGGAGAAATATTTTCTATCCAGAGGGTTGTGTGTCCTAGGAACTTTCTTCCTCAAAAGGCAGTGCAAGCAGAGTTTTGAGTATTTTTGAGGCAGCGGTAGGCAGATTCTTGATAGACTAGGGGGGTGAAAGGTTATCGGGGATAGGTGGGAAGTTACATTTTGATGATCAGTCATGATCTTGCTGAACTCCAGAAGGGCAGAGTGGCCTACCCCTGCTCCTAACTCGTTATGTTCGTATCCCCAGAACACCACAGTGAAAATGACTGAGGGATAAACATTGGCCCTGTCGAAGTAATGGCCAACAAATCATTTGCGCCCAAGGGTTGGACGGGGCCTGGGGAACTCGTGTCTCAGCTGGACTGCGTTTGCGTGCCTGTGTCGTTGGGAAGGGGTTAAGAAAAGAAAAGGCTTCCATGAAGTGCCATAAACGTCTGTGGGGCCCGATCTTGAGGAAGGATAGCTTCCGTCCAGTTGACAGACCGAGGGAGAGCAGGCAGTCCTCTGCACACTCTCTCTCTCTCTCTCCGTAAATGCTTGCAGCCTCTCCGATTTGGAGCCAATTTTCCAGCCAGCTTGTAGACTTTGACTTTGTTTTCACCGGCCGGACGGCGGCCCTCGGCTGTCATCTCCAGGACCCACGGGAGAATGGAGAATTCACTCCACTGACTGGGCACCGATCGGGAGCTCAGTGTGTTTGCAGTGCTCTGGGACGCAGCCGGTTCCTCCCCCTGCTGCTTTCTTAACAAACCAGCCTTTGTGCTCCGGCTGCTGAACACTCCGTTTGCCACATGTCGTCGGAAGCGCACGTGATTAGGATACCCCATTTATATTCGAGGGAAAACAAGATGATAAATCACACCGATTTTCAAAATGCACAGCAGTCAACCTGCCGCAGCTCCAATCCAATCGGCACTGAGCTAAAAGCTAATTAAAAAATAAACCCAAGTCGAGGTCGCTTCCAATAAATCTAGCAATGCGCCAAGTGCAGGGCAGTAAGTAAACTCTCTGGGCATAACATTGACTCGGCACTGCACTGCGGTGCAGACCTTTTTTCTCTCTCACACACCGATCAGCACACTGGGATACAGCTTTGAGGTTGTGTGATGAACGGTTACTGCCTTATCATCATGTAAGGTGATGTCCCCTTTTAAGACCAGGCTTGGAACCCTGGGGACTCCGCCTCTGGCTCCGCCCATCTGGGAGCCATACATAAAGGCCTGCCTCATGGTCTGTATAGCAGTCAGCTCTCGTCCAAATCTGTAGCATAGTTATTAGCCTAATAAAGCCTTCTTTACAGTTTAACCTCTAAGCATCATTATTGAGGGTACCTCAATTTATTAGGCTAAACTAGATTCAGGATGGACGCAGGCCTAAAACCAGAGAAGCTCAATCTGGAAGCACGAACGCCGGAGGCAAAGGAAATTTTTTAATACTGGCTGCGGTGCTTCGAGGCCTACCTGGACTCCGCAGAGACTCCCATCCTGGGGTCACGCAAGCTGCGTCTACTCCACGCCCGGGTGAGTCACAGAATCTCCGCCACGCTCGAAAAGGCGACGAGTTATGAGGAAGCGATTGAGTTGCTCCGCAAGCGGTTTGTCAAACCCGTCAATGAGGTGCACGCCCGGCATCTGCTCTCTACCTGCCGGCAGCGCTCGGGGGAATCGCTCGACGAGTTTGTTGAGAAACTCACCGCGCTGGCCAGGGACTGTGACAATCAGGATGTGACAGGGGAAGTCAATATGAACCTGCACATCAGAGATTCTTTCGTGTCCGGCATCCGCTCGACCTACATCCGGCAGCGACTGCTCGAAAACGGGGCAAAAGACCTCCAGGAGATGCTAACGCTCGCCTCCTCGCTGGAGGTGGCCCGACACAACTTGGGTACGTACCCCGCGGACTCTGCCAGCCCCCCCCCGGACTTCCTCAGACTCGCCCGTATTACAGGCCTGCGCCACGCAGCGACCCGCTCACCATGGGGGCACACCTTGCTACTTCTGCGGGCAGGGCCAGCACCCACGCCCACGCTGCCCAGCCCGCTCCGCAATCTGCAGCGACTGCGGGAAGAAAGGGCACTTTGCGAGGGTCTGCCTGGCCAGACCCATGGGCCATAAAAACAAAGAACAAAGGCCTCGCAATGCTGCTGCGCACCGACCCGACACGTCCTCTTCTGACGTGTCATCAGCCTCTTGCGAATCATGGGAGCGGCCATCTTCTCGACCCGACACGTGCGACCAACGGCAGCGGCCATTTTACGACTCCGACTACCCGCGACTGGGTGCGGTCACCCTCGATCAAACTCGGCCAAAACACCTGCAGGACTCCATGATGCAGGTCCAGGGCAACGGGCACGACACTGCATGCCTCTTCGACTCCGGGAGCACGGAGAGCTTTATCCACACTGAAACGGTAAGGCACTGCTCCCTACGCACCCATCCCACATCCCAAACCATAGCCCTCGCATCTGGGTCCCACTTGGTACAAATCACGGGGTACTGTATTGCGGATCCCTCGATCCAGGGTGCCAAATACACCCGTTTCAAATTTTATATCCTCCCTCACCTCTGTGCCTCCCTGCTGCTCGGACTGGATTTCCAGTACAGCCACCGAAGCCTGACACTGAGGTTCGGCGGACTCTTGCCCCCCCCTTACGGTGTGCTGCCTTGCGACACTGAAAGTCGCACCCCCCTCGCTATTCGCTAACCTCACTCCTGACTGTAAGCCCGTCGCCACCAGGAGCCGGCGCTACAGTGCCCAAGATATGGCTTTTATCAAGTCAGAGGTCCAGCGTTTACTGGGAGAGGGGGTCATCGAGGCTAGCAACAGCCCTTGGAGAGCGCAAGTGGTGGTAGTCCGGTCCGGGGAGAAGAAACGGATGGTCGTGGATTATAGCCAGACCATAAACCGATTCACGCAGCTTGATGCGTACCCCCTTTCTCGCATCGCGGAAATGGTAAATCGGATCGCCCAATACCGAGTCTTTTCCACGGTCGACCTCAAATCTGCCTACCACCAGCTCCCCATCCGACCAAAAGACCGCCCCTATACTGCCTTCGAAGCAGCCGGCCGGCTCTTCCACTTCCTCAGGGTCCCCTTTGGTGTCACAAATGGGGACTCCGTCTTTCAAAGGGCGATGGACCAAATGGTGGACCAGTACGGTTTGCGGGCTACATACCCGTACTTGGACAATGTCACCATCTGCGGCCATGATCAGCAGGACCATGACGCTAACCTCAAAGTTCCTCCAGACCACCCGAGCCCTTAACCTGACCTATAACGAGGGCAAATGTGTTTTCCACACCACCCGGCTGGCCATCCTCGGCTATGTCGTGGAAGACTGGGTCCTAGGTCCCGACCCCGACCGCATGCGCCCCCTTAAGGAACTCCCTCTTCCCCGCAGCCTCAAGGCCCTCAAATGGTGCTTGGGGCTTTTTTCCTATTACGCCCAGTGGGTCCCCAAGTATGCGGACAAAGCCCGCCCACTCCTAAAGACCACCACTTTTCCCCTCTCGGCTGAGGCCCAATTGGCCTTCAACCGCATCAAGGCCGACATCATCCAGGCCGCCATGCACGCGGTGGACGAAACCATCCCTTTCCAGGTAGAGAGCGATGCATCAGACATCGCCCTGGCTGCTACCCTCAACCAAGGAGGCAGACCAGTCGCGTTCTTCTCCCGAACCCTCACTGCCTCCGAGATTCGACACTCTGCAGTCGAAAAGGAGGCACAAGCCATTGTGGAGGCTGTGCGGCGCTGGAGACGCTACCTCGCCGGTAGGAAGTTTACCCTCGTCACCGACCAACGGTCGGTCGCCTATATGTTCGATAACACGCAACGGGGCAAAATAAAGAACGATAAAATTTTGAGGTGGATGATCGAACTCTCCACCTCCTCGTACGATATCAAGTATCGTCCAGGGGAGCTCAACGAGCCCCCAGATGCCCTGTCCCGCGGCACATGCGCCAACGCGCAGGAGGACCGCCTGCAAGCCATCCACAATGACCTCTGCCACCCGGGGGTTACCCGGCTCGTCCATTTCATCAAGTCCCGCAACCTACCTTACTCAACCAAGGAGGTCAAGGCCATGGTCAGGGCCTGCCAGGTCTGTGCGGAGTGCAAACCGCACTTCTATCGGCCAGACAAGGTTCGGCTCGTGAAGGCCTCGGGCCCCTTTGAGCGACTGAGCGTGGACTTCAAGGGGCCCCTCCCGTCCACCAACTGTTATGCCTATTTCCTCACTGTGATCGATGAGTTCTCCCGTTTCCCATTCGCCATTCCCTGCACCGACATGACCTCAGCCACGGTGATTAAGGCACTGCACAGCATCTTCACCCCGTTCGGTTTCCCTGCTTATATCCACAGCGACCGGGGTACATCGTTCATGAGTGGTGAACTGCGTCAGTATCTGCTCAGCAAAGGCATCGCCTCGAGCAGAATGACCAGCTATAACCCACGGGGAAACGGGCAGGTGGAGAGGGAGAACGCGACCGTGTGGAAGGCTGTCCTTCTGGCCCTGCGGTCGAGAAATCTCCCAACCACCCGCTGGCAGGAGTTCCTACCCGATGCCCTACACTCCATTAGGTCACTCCTCTGCACGGCCACAAATGAGACTCCTCATGAGCGATTGTTTCGCTTCCCCAGGAAGTCTACCTCCGGGGTCTCGCTTCCACCTTGGCTGACGGCTCCGGGACCTGTTTTTCTCCGGAGGCACGCGAGGAGCCATAAAACGGACCCCCTAGTTGAAAAGGTCCGACTGCTCCACGCCAACCCCAGTTACGCCTACGTGGAGTACTCCGACGGCAGGCAAGATACGGTTTCCCTCCGGGATCTGGCGCCCGCTGGATCCTCCACCACAGACGCCCCTTCCCGCGCCGCTCCCCTGCAGGACCCGTCGCCCCCTACAACACACCCCCTTCCGGCCCTACCACCCGTTGGTGAGCTCCTACCCTTGCGCCCCCCCTTTACACACCCCGCCGGTGCCGGCTCCGCTACCCCCGGCCCTGCCTAGTTCCTCTGCCCCGGCTCCACTACCCCCGGCCTTGCCTAGTTCCTCTGCCCCGACCCGGACCGAAGCTCCGACCGCTGTGCTCCCGGATGTGCCCTCAACCGGGACGTCCGGGCCCGCCGCACCACCGCCCGAACTGAGGAGATCGAGGAGGACGATCCGGCTGCCGAGACGGATGGACCTATGATGGCACTTCACCCCCGCCGGACTCCTTTTTAAACAGGGGGTGAATGTGATGAACTGTTACTGCCTTATCATCATGTAAGGTGATGTCCCCTTTAAGACCAGGCTTGGAACCCTGGGGACTCCGCCTCTGGCTCCGCCCATCTGGGAGCCATACATAAAGGCCTGCCTCATGGTCTGTATAGCAGTCAGCTCTCGTCCAAATCTGTAGCATAGTTATTAGCCTAATAAAGCCTTCTTTACAGTTTAATCTCTAAGCATCATTATTGAGGGTACCTCAGGTTGAATCCGGAGTACAGCTTGAAACAAACTGGCTCGAGTCCCTTAGGAACTCAACAGCGATGTTTTAAGACTCTGGCAGGTAGATAGGGAGATGCTGTTTCCTCTGGTGGGGCAATCGAGAACTAGGGGGGGGGGGCATAAACTTCAAATTAGACTCCGGAGTAAAATCGGGAAATGTTTCTTCGTATTAAGGATAGTGAAGAGGCGACCATAGCGGTATTGACGCTGGAGCAGCGTCCCAGGGTGATTCTCTGGAGACCCGGGTTCGAATCCCATCATGTGGCGAGTGCTGGAATTTTGAATTCGGTAAAAATCTGGAATTAAAAGTCTAATCACCTTAAAAACCCGTCTGGTTCCCTAATTTTCTTCAGGGGAGGAAATCTTGCCCATCCTTGTGACTCTCGACCCACAGCAATGTGATTGACTCTTAATGCCCTCATAACCGCTTAACAAGTCCCACCATGGATTGCTATGGTTCAAGAAGGCAGCCCATCACCACCTTCTCGCAATAAATGCTGGCCTAACCACCCACGCCTGAATTCAAGAATCCAGAGATTTCCAGCTGGAAATTGATCATTATTTTGGTACGGACATTGGTTAATTGAATGATGCAGCAGCAGGTTTGAGGGGCTGAATGGCCTCCTCTTCATTGTTGTGGGGAGAGAGGTGCAGGGGGCAACCGTGCAAGGCACCACCATGCCAACACCTGGATTGTTCTAGGGGCAACCCTTGTCCCTGCTCCACTGATCACCCATAATTGCCATCGATTGCTGAAGCCTCTGGCCGTGCCCCCCCCCCCCCCCCCCCCCCCCCCCCGGTGCCCTCCGTGTTTGTCAAAGTGCTTTTCCTTCCTAGCTCTGCTGTTACCTCTTGGTATGTCCCAAGGATGCACATCTTGAGGTGGAGGCAGTCAGCTGCTCACCAATTCCCGTGGCCTTTGTTGCCCCTGGCGGGCGTCATCCGGGGCTGGTACAGCCGTGCTGCCCTATCCCGCGGTCTCATCAGAGAGGTGGAACTCTGGGGAGCTGGTGGCCACCATCGCCATTCCATGGGACAGGTTAGGGTTGGCAGCATGCACCCCTCCTCCTCCTCAGTGCTCATAGGGTCCTGGGATGGAGGCATCATAGAACAAAAGAACAAAGAAATGTACAGCACAGGAACAGGCCCTTCGGCCCTCCAAGCCCATGCCGACCATCTGGCTCTTCCAGCCCTGATGCCTGCACCATGGTGCCGACGCCCTCGGCGATGCTCCTCAGTAATTGGGACGAGCTCCGCAGCACCTCGGCCATTCCCATCTGCGAGCGGGACATGTCCCGCAGAACCTCAAGGTCAATCTGGTACTGGGTGACGTCGGACATTCTGCCGAGACCCTCAGCTGTGGCTGTCACCGACTGCGAGACGCCTTGGACACCTTCATTAATGGCGCGAACATTGTACACCAGGCCTTCCACCGCGATCGCTACCCTAGCAGTGTTGCCTTGATGCCAAGCATTGCCCGCAACATCTCCTCCTCCGCTTGTCGCCTCTGGGTCTCCTCCTGGACTGCTGGAGGGTCACTGACATCTCCCTCTGAATGTCCCGACCATACCCTAATGTCTCCATCAGCTCCGGGTAACCCTGTACCAGAGGCTCAACGTCCGTCTCTGACCCAGCTGGGTCCGGGCACCAGCAGACCCCCAACTGCTGTCTTGCCTGGGAATTCTTACCACACTATGCATGGGCATGGGGGGACGGGGGGGGGGGGGGGGGGGGGGGTTAGTCAGCATGGATTTATGAAGGGGAAACCATGCATGACAAATCTACTGGAATTCTTCAAGGATGTAACTAGTCGAGTTGAAAAGGGGAGCCAGTCGATGTGGTGTATTTGGACTTTCAGAAGGGTTTTGACAACGTCCCACATAAGAGATTAGCGTGTGGAAAGGAATTAAGAGCATGTGATTAGGGGGAATGTATTGAGGTGGAGAGAACAACTTGGAAACAAAGGAGCAAGAATAAACACAACTTTTTCAAATGGCAGGCAGTGACTAGTGGGATACCGCAGGGAGGCAGGCAGTGACTTGTGGGATACCGCAGGGAGGTTATGCTGCACTTATACAAGACACTAGTTGGAGCTCAGCTGGAATATTGTGTACAGTTTTGGGTGCCCCACTATAGGAAGGATGTGAACACATTGGAGAGAGTGCAGAAGAGGTTTACAAGAATGGTTCCTGGAATGAGAAACTTCAATTACGATGATAGATTGGAGAGGTTGGGACTGTTCTCCTTGCAGAGAACTAAGAGAGACTTGATAAAGATGAGAGGACTGGACAGAGTAAACTGGGAGAAACTGCTCCTGCTCGTAAAACCTTCAAGAATGAGAGGGCACAGGTTTATAGTATATAGTAATTTGCAAAAGAAGCAAATATCAATGGGTAGAATGCACTGCCTGGAAATGTGGTGGGGGCAGGTTCAATCGAGCCATTAGTTGAGTGGGCAACACGTAGCACAGTGGTTAGCACTTGGCTTCATGCGCCAGGGTCCCAGGTTCGATTCCCGCTTGGGTCACTGTCTGTGCGGAGTCTGCACGTTCTCCCTGTGTCTGCCTGGGTTTCCTCCGGGTGCTCAGGTTTCCTCCCACAAGTCCTGAAAGACATGCTGTTAGGTAATTTGGACATTCTGAATTCTCCCTCCTGTGTACCCGAACAGATGCTGGAATGGGGTGACTAGGAGATTTTCACAGCAACTTCATTGCAGTGTTAATGTAAGCCTATTTGTGACAATAATAAAGGTTGTTATTATATAGATTGTGGTTATGGGGGGGAAGGCAGGGGAATGGCACGAAGTTAGAAAGCTGATTTGGCAAACACGTGCTGGCATGATGGGTTGAATGGCCTCCTTCTGCACTGTAATGATTCTGATTTTTGTGTGGGCTGGTGTGTTGGTGGAGGCTGTTGTGATCTGAGTGTGTGGGCTGGGCTGGTGTGTGTGAGATCTGGAGTTTGTGTGTGTGTGTGAGTGACCTGGGCTGGGGTGTGTGTGTGTGTGAGATCTGGGCTTTGTGTGTGTGTGTGAGTGACCTGGGCTGGGGTGTGTGTGTGTGTGAGTGACCTGGGCTGGGGTGTGTGTGTGTGAGATCTGGGCTTTGTGTGTGTGTGAGTGACCTGGGCTGGGCTTTGTGTGTGTGTGAGTGACCTGGGCTGGGGTGTGTGTGTGTGTGAGTGACCTGGGCTGGGGTGTGTGTGTGTGTGAGTGATCTGGGCTTTGTGTGTGTGTGAGTGATCTGGGCTTTGTGTGTGTGTGAGTGACCTGGGCTGGGGTGTGTGTGTGTGTGAGTGACCTGGGCTGGGGTGTGTGTGTGTGTGTGAGTGATCTGGGCTTTGTGTGTGTGTGAGTGATCTGGGCTTTGTGTGTGTGTGAGTGACCTGGGCTGGGGTGTGTGTGTGTGTGAGTGACCTGGGCTGGGGTGTGTGTGTGTGTGTGAGTGACCTGGGCTGGGGTGTGTGTGTGTGTGAGTGATCTGGGCTGGGGTGTGTGTGTGTGTGTGTGAGATCTGGGCTGGTGGGGGTGTGTGTGAGTGATCTGGGCTGGTGGGGGGGGGGGGGGGGGGGTGAGATCTGGGCTGGTGGGGGTGTGTGTGAGATCTGGGCTGGTGGGGGGGGGGGGGGGGGTGAGATCTGGGCTGGTGGGGGTGTGTGTGAGATCTGGGCTGGTGGGGGGGGGGTGTGAGATCTGGGCTGGTGGGGGTGTGTGTGTGTGTGATCTGGGCTGGTGGTGGTATGTGTGTGTGTGATCTGGGCTGGTGGGGGTGTGTGTGTGTGATCTGGGCTGGTGGGTGTGTGTGTGTGTGGGAGTGATCTGGGCTGGTGTGTGTGTATGTGTGTGTGTGTGATCTGGGCTGGTGGGGGTGTGTGTGTGATCTGGGCTGGTGGGGGTGTGTGTGTGATCTGGGCTGGTGGGGGTGTGAGAGAGATCTGGGCTGGTGGGGGTGTGTGTGTGATCTGGGCTGGTGGGGGTGTGTGTGAGATCTGGGCTGGTGGGGGTGTGTGTGTGATCTGGGCTGGTGGGAGTGTGTGGGAGTGATCTGGGCTGGTGGGGGTGTGTGGGAGTGATCTGGGCTGGGGTGTGTGTGAGATCTGGGCTGGGTGTGTGTGAGATCTGGGCTGGGTGTGTGTGAGATCTGGGCTGGTGGGGGTGTGTGAGAGATCTGGGCTGGTGGGGGTGTGTGAGAGATCTGGGCTGGTGGGGGTGTGTGTGTGTGTGTGTGTGATCTGGGCTGGTGGGGGTGTGTGGGAGTGATCTGGGCTGGGTGTGTGTGAGATCTGGGCTGGGTGAGTGTGAGATCTGGGCTGGTGGGGGTGTGTGTGTGTGTGTGATCTGGGCTGGTGGGGGTGTGTGTGTGTGTGTGTGGTCTGGGCTGTGTGTGTGTGTGTGTGTGAGATCTGGGCTGGGGTGGGTGGGTGTGATCTGGGCTGGTGTGTGTGTGTGTGAGATCTGGGCTGCTGGTGGGGGTGTGTGTGAGATCTGGGCTGGTGGGGGTGTGTGTGTGATCTGGGCTGGTGGGGGTGTGTGTGAGATCTGGGCTGGTGGGGGTGTGTGAGAACTGGGCTGGTGGGGGTGTGTGTGTGATCTGGGCTGGTGGGGGTGTGTGTGTGATCTGGTCTGGTGGGGGTGTGTGTATGATCTGGGCTGGTGGGGGTGTGTGTGAGATCTGGGCTGGTGGGGGTGTGTGTGTGATCTGGGCTGGTGGGGGTGTGAGTGAGATCTGGGCTGGTGGGGGGGTGTGAGATCTGGGCTGGTGGGGGTGTGTGTGTGTGGGAGTGATCTGGGCTGGGGTGTGTGTGGGAGTGAACTGGGCTGAGGTGTGTGTGATCTGGGCTGGTGGATGTGTGGGTGTGTGTGTGTGATCTGGGCTGGTGTGTGTGATCTGGTGTGTGTGTGTGTGTGTGTGTGTGTGATCTGGTGTGTGTGTGTGTGTGTGTGATCTGGTGTGTGTGTGATCTGGTGTGTGTGTGTGTGTGATCTGGTGTGTGTGTGTGTGTGATCTGGTGTGTGTGTGTGTGATCTGGTGTGTGTGTGTGTGTGATCTGGTGTGTGTGTGTGTGTGATCTGGTGTGTGTGTGTGTGTGTGTGTGATCTGGGCTGGTGGGTGTGTGTGTGAGATCTGGGCTGGTGGGGGTGTGTGTGAGATCTGGGCTGGTGGGGGTGTGTGTGAGATCTGGGCTGGTGGGGATGTGTGAGATCTGGGCTGGTGGGGGTGTGTGTGTGTGATCTGGGCTGGTGGGGGTGTGTGTGAGATCTGGGCTGGTGGGGGTGTGTGTGTGATCTGGGCTGGTGGGGGTGTGTGTGTGTGGGAGTGATCTGGGCTGAGGTGTGTGTGTGGGAGTGATCTGGGCTGGTGTGTGTGTATGTGTGTGTGTGTGATCTGGGGTGTGTGTGTGTGTGTGATCTGGGCTGGTGGGGGTCTGTGTGTGTGTGTGATCTGGGCTGGTGGGGGTGTGTGTGTGTGATCTGGGCTGGTGGGGGTGTGTGTGTGATCTGGGCTGGTGGGGGTGTGTGTGTGTGGGAGTGATCTGGGCTGGTGTGTGTGTGTGTGTGATCTGGGGTGTGTGTGTGTGATCTGGGGTGTGTGTGTGTGATCTGGGGTGTGTGTGTGTGATCTGGGCTGGTGGGGGTGTGTGTGAGATCTGGGCTGGTGGGGGTGTGTGTGAGATCTGGGCTGGTGGGGGTGTGTGAGATCTGGGCTGGTGGGGGGGGATGTGATCTGGGCTGGTGGGGCTGGTGTGTGTGTGATCTGGGCTGGTGTGTGTGTGATCTGGGCTGGTGGGAGTGTGTGTGTGTGATCTGGGCGGGTGGGGGTGTGTGTGTGTGATCTGGGCTGGTGTGTGTGTGATCTGGGCTGGTGGGAGTGTGTGTGTGTGATCTGGGCGGGTGGGGGTGTGTGTGTGTGATCTGGGCTGGGGTGTGTGTGTGAGAGAGAGCTCTGGGCTGGGGTGTGTGTGTGTGAGAGAGAGCTCTGGGCTGGGGTGTGTGTGTGTGTGTGAGAGAGCTCTGGGCTGGGGTGTGTGTGTGTGAGAGAGAGCTCTGGGCTGGGGTGTGTGCGTGTGTGAGAGAGAGCTCTGGGCTGGGGTGTGTGTGTGTGTGAGAGAGAGCTCTGGGCTGGGGTGTGTGTGTGTGTGAGAGAGAGCTCTGGGCTGGGGTGTGTGTGTGTGTGTGAGAGAGCTCTGGGCTGGGGTGTGTGTGTGTGTGTGTGTGAGAGAGCTCTGGGCTGGGGTGTGTGTGTGTGAGAGAGAGCTCTGGGCTGGGGTGTGTGTGTGTGTGAGAGAGAGCTCTGGGCTGGGGTGTGTGTGTGTGTGTGAGAGAGCTCTGGGCTGGGGTGTGTGTGTGATCTGGAGAGTGAATCTCAATCACTCTCCACCAAAGGCCTCATTGTCGTTGCGCTCAAACGTAACGTTTCACTGACAGCAGTAAGGAGGTTAGAATCGCTGGCCAGATTTTTTTTTTCTCTAATCCCTCTCATTAACCCGTGCCTGGAGGCCAATCCTGACACCCCAACTACTGGTGTGACTTGAGGTTGGCTACTTCAGTACAGGCCAAAGACTGAAATCCAGTGCGTTCCATCCACTGCTGCCTACTCCCACACAATTCACGAGCTGAAGAAATGGGAGAAACTTTCATTTTTCTTTAAAAAGCTTTTGTAAAAGATGAATCACTGATGTTAATAACATTAATCACTGATCTGAAGGGTAATGCAACTATATGCCAGTTCGCCAGTTTAGTCCCTGATATATGAGCATGTTTGTCTGCTATTAAAAGCTCAGTATATCCACCTGTAAACAATTATCTCCAGGAACATTGTGGCTAGCAGTAATCTCTGCTGTTTAGGCTTTCCACAACATGAGAATAAGCTTCAATTAAATTCCCACCACACCAACAACAGCCATTTTAATGTCGGGAGCAATTCCAAGAAATGTCATAACTGCAGTGTAATCGGGACAAGAGCTGGAACTGAGCCCAAGAGGCTTCAGGATGGACAGTTTGGTCAAAGAGGAGCAATTTCAGCAGTATGGGAGAGGCAGAATGGTTTGGGGCGGAAATTCTAGGACTTGAGGGCAATGCACAGTCGGTGGTGGGGCGGGAGTGGGGGAATGTCCCCATCCAGTGGTTCTTGGGGAGGTTGTCGGCCTGGAGGAGGCCAGTTTAGCTCAGTTGGCTGGACGGCTGATTCGTGATGCAGGTTCAATTCCTGCTGAGGTTCGTGATGTTGAAGGGGCATCTTGACAAATACATGAATAGAGGAATATGGACCCCGGAAGTGTACAAGATTTTGGTTTAGTCGGGCAGCATGGTTGGTGCAGGCTTGGAGGGCCGGAAGGGCCTGTTCCTGTGCTGTACTTTTCTTTGTTCTTGGTTATTCATGGAAGGCTCCGCCTTCTCCACCTTGCCCCTCGCCTGAGATGTGGTGACCCTCGGGTTAAATCACCTCCAGTCAGTTCCTCAAAGGGGAAAGTGGCCTCTGGTCGTCTGGGATTATGGTGACTTCACTTACTTTACACGAACTGGGGGCAGGGAAGAGGCCATTGAGAGATCCATATGGAGTGCCCTCAAAAGCCCAATTTTCCCAAAATACGGTGAAATAAAAACAGGAAATGCTCAGCAGGTTTGGTGACATCTGAGGGGGGAGAAAGCGTTGACATTTCAGGTTGTGACCTTTTTGTCAAGAACTCTACATGTGTATCATAGAACTTACAATGCAGAAGGCGGCCATTCGGCCCATCAGGTCTACACCGGCCCCTGAAACAGCATCGTAAGCCCACTCCTCCACCCTATCACAGCAATCCCACCTAACTGTTCGACACTGCTGGGCAATTTAGCATGACCAATCTACCTACCCGCACATCTTTGGACTGTGGGAGGAAACCGGAGCACCCGGAGGAAACCCACGCAGACACGGGGAGAACGTGCAGACTCCGCACAGACAGTGACCCAAGCCGGAATCGAACCTGGGACCCTGGCACTGTGAAGCAACAGTTCTAACCACTGTGCTATCAGCTCTTCCTGTTTTTGTTTCAGATTTCACTATTTGTCCTCCGAGGGGTCTGTTTTAAATATGATGTTGGCACAAGAGCAGAAAGCTACCCAATACTTGCTGAGTTATTCAAGGTCTTCCAGAGTGGCTGTAAGGATACTCTGACTGACCCCAGTGGCGTTGAAGGGGAACTGGGGGAGAAGGAGAATCATCCGTGGACCCAGCTGCTGACCGCTTACCGATGATTTATTGATCGATTGATTGATTCTGCTGCCACTGTTGGACATTCGCTTAAAAGTTGTGTGACGGGTTGAAAGAAAGGATTCAATTTCTGTGGTGCCTTTCGCAACCACAGAACATTCCAAAGCACTTTTAAGTGAAGGAAAAGCAAGTCGCTGTTGTATAAAGTGAGAAACTCCGCTTCCAGTTGGTGCACAGCAAGCTCCCACAAACAGCCATGTGAAAATGAGCAAACCACCTGCTTTTGGGATGTTGACTGAGCGATAAATGTCGTCCCGCCCTGTCGCATCTCACCCTGTCAGCACATTCTGCTGCTCACCTCAGCTGCTACTTGTGGTGACAAGTTCCGCATTCTAACCACTCTCTTGTTGTAGGCGCTTCTGGCTGAATCTTTATCAGATTTGTAAATGACCATCTGATATTGATGGCTCCTGCTTGTGGGCTCCTCTACAATTGGAATGACCTTTTCCATGCCTACCCTAATTTTCAAAGCCTTTCGTAGTTCCAAAGGCTCTCTTGTCAGTCACCTCTCGTTCTCCCCTTTTGTGAGTGTGGTCTTTCCTAATCTTCTCCAGTGAGTGCCAAGCTTGTAATTCTTGGTTTTTATTTTGCAGATGGGGAGGTCTGGACAATTGTAAAAATGCCCTTTTAAAAAAAAAAGAGGCATATTGGGCGCGATTCTCCGATAATGGGGTGAACGTCGGTGCGTTTTATGACTGCGCCATCTGGCCGCTAGGAGCAGCAATCCCCGAACCCACAGGGGGCCAGCACAGCACTGGGGCGCTTCACGCAGCTCCAGCTGCTGATACGTGCCCCAGCATGGCTGGCGCGGGTCTGCGCATGCACTATAGTTGCTGTCTCCACGCCACGCAACATGGCGGAGCCCTACAGGGGCCCGGTGCGGAGGAACAGAACCCCCCCCACCTCCCCACAATTAGCCCGCCCATCGATCAGTAGCCCCCGATTGCGGGCCTGGCTACCGTGGAGGCCCCCCCCCCCCCCCGGAGTCAGATCTCCCCCTCCCCACCAGCACCAGGACGGCCCCCGCAGCCAGAACGGCGAGGTCCCGCCGCGGTAGGACCACACAGGAACGATTTCGGCGGGCACTCGGCCCGTCGAGCGTGGAGAATCGGCGGGGACAATTGTAAAAATTCCCGCGTTTAGCGGCCCTCCGACTGGCACCGGCGCCATTGGCGCCGATTCTCCGGTCGCCGGAGAATTGGCGGTCTTGCGGGATTCGCCCCCCCCTCAGTGATTCTCAGACCCGGCGCGGGATTAGAGAATCCCGCCCATTGTGTACCATGGAAAATATCTTAACTTCCTGTATAAGAAGAGGGAGAGTTGTTTGTGCATGTGTGTTTGTCACAGCTCCGCCACCAGCCAGTGATGCGTAACAAAAATAAGAAAAAAATAATCTTGCCAAATATTTTTCTTTCCATGGAGGCAGCGGCTTGTGAACTTCAACCTGAGGCACTACGCCCCCTAATGGCCAGTGACCTCCCCACAGTCAGCAGGTTGCAACCTTTCTGCAGTTTAATAATCTTTATTATTGTCACAAGTAGGCTTACATTAACACTGCAATGAAGTTACCTTTGTGGCGAAAGTTTGGAATTAAAGAAATACTTCTATCCTACTTTCAGCGAACACCGGGCATCTCAGTGAAATAATTATTGAGGTGTTGTCAAGGTTACAATGTAGAAGCACAGCAAGGCCCCACAAACCACAATGTGATAAGACCATAGGAAACAGGATGAGGAGTAGGCCATTCAGCCCCTCGAGCCTGCAAGCCCCTTGAGAATCCTTTCTGTTTAAATGAGATCATTCTTCTAAATTCCACTGAGTAGACGCCCAACCAGTTTAATGTTTGCTCATAAGTCAACCCCACCATACCTGGGATCATCCTAGTGAACCTTCTCTGAACTGCTTCCAATGAAATAAGGGGACCAAAACTGCTCAATGAAGATCAGATGATCTGTTTTGTTTTGTGATGTTGATTGAGGGATAGATATTGGCCTCTACATCAGGGGGACCTCATGAGGTCTTTTAAACCCACCTGAGCAGGCAGATGCAGACTAGCATCCCATCTGACAGTGCAGCTCTCCCTCAGTGCAGCTCTCCCTCAGTGCAGCACTGTTAAGTGGCGTATTTGATTTATGCACTCGAACCCTGGAGAGCAACTTGAATCTGGAACTTGTCGTTCAAAGGAGTGTTGCAAGTTAACCTGCAGGGTTTTGGAATGATTCTCTGGCGCCCTACACCCACTAGGAAATGGACTGAAAATGTGTCGCCTTCCTATCTTTCAGAGACTTTCATCTCTGAGAGAAATAGTTAATGGGCTGGATTCTCCGCTGTCGGGATTCTCCGTTGAGCTGTAGCACGGTAGCATTGTGGATAGCACAATTGCTTCATAGCTCCAGGGTCCCAGGTTCGATTCCCGGCTTGGGTCACTGTCTGTGCGGAGTCTGCACATTCTCCCCGTGTCTGCGTGGGTTTCCTCCGGGTGCTCCGGTTTCCTCTCACAGTTCAAAGATGTGCGGGTTAGGTGGATTGGCCATGCTAAATTGCCCATAGTGTCCAAAATTGCCCTTAGTGTTGGGTGGGGTTACTGGGTTTTGGGGATTAGGTGGGGTTACTGTGTTATGGGGATAGGGCGGAGGTGTGGACCTTGGGTAGGATGTTCTTTCCAAGAGCCGGTGCAGACTCGATGGGCCGAGTGGCCTCCTTCTGCACTGTAAATTCTATGTAAAAACTCTTATGTAATCCCTGAGGGCATTTAACAGTCAACCACATTGCTGTGGATCTGGAGTCACATATAGGCCAGACCAGGTGAGGATAGCAGATTTCTGACCATAAGACATTGAAGCAGAATTAGGCCACTCGACCCATCGAGTCTGCTCCGCAATTCAATCATGGCTGATATATTTCACGTCCCCATTCTCCTGCCTTCTCACCAGAACCCCTGATTCCCGTATTAATCAAGAACCTATCTAGCTCTGTCTTAACGACACTCAGTGATTTGGCCTCCCCAGTGTTCTGCAGCAAAGAGTCCCACAGATTTTAAAAAAATAATCTTTTCTATTGTCACAAGTAGGCTTACGTTAACACTGCAATGAAGTTACTGTGAAAATCCCCTAATTGCCACACTCTGGCGCCTGTTCGGGTACACAGAGGGAGAATTCAGAATGTCCAAATTACCTAACAGCACGTCTTTCGGGACTTGTGGGAGGAAACCGGAGCACCCGGAGGAAGCCCACGCAGACACGGGGAGAACGTATTCACCACCCTCTGGCTGAAGAAACTCCTCCTCATCTCTGTTTTTAAGGATCGTCGCTTTAGTCTGAGATTGTGCCCTCTAGTTCTAGTTTTTCCTACAAGTGGAAACATCCTCTCAACGTCCACTCTGCCCAGGCCTCGCAGTATCCTGTAAGTTTCAACAAGATACACCAACGAGTACAGACCCAGAGTCCTCAACCATTTCTCCTACGACAAGCTCTTCATTCCAGGGATCATTCTTGTAAACTACTCTGGACCCTTTCCAAGGCCACCAGATCCTTCCTTAGATAGGGGGGCCAAATTGCTCACAATACTTCAAATGGAGTACTCCTAAAGAACATGAGTGAACCAGATGGACTTTTATGACAATTGACAATGGTTTCATGGTCGTCATTAGACTTTTAATTCCAGATTTTTATTGAATTCAAATTCCACAATCTGCCCTAGTGGAATTCGAACCCAGATCTCCAGAGCATTACCCTGGGTCTCTAGATTACTAGTCCCATGATAATACCACTACGCGGTGATCGGTTTATACGCAGCAACAAACCACAATGAGATCATGACCAGATCATATGATTTTAGTTGTTGATTTAGGGCTGTCTCAATGCTCTTGCTGATCTTCCAAATTGTGTCGTTGATTCTTTTACAGCGTTTAGCGACTCGTTTGAAAGATGCCACCTCTGACGGCGTGGCACTTTCGCAGTACTGCACTGGACTATACTCTCGGGCAGCGTGTTCCAGATTCCCAACCACTTGCTGTGTGAAAAAGTTTTTCCGCCTGTTGCTTTTGCTTCTCTTGCCCCGTACCTAAGGGAGGATGTGCTGGCCTTGGAGACTAGAAATTAGGAGGATAGTGCAGCTAAACACGTGGCTAAACCAGTGGTGTAGGAGGGAGGGTTTCCGACTTCTGGACCATTGGAATCTCTTCCGGGGCAGGTGGGACCTGTACAAGAAGGACGGGTTGCATCAAAACTGGAGAGGCACCAATATCCTGGCTGGGAGGTTTGCTAGAGTCACTCTGGAGGATTTAAACTAGTATGGCAGGGGGGTGGGAACCAGAGCGTGAGCTTAGAAGGTGTCATAACTGAAGGGGAAATAGAGAACAAAAATAAGAGTACAACATCACCCTCAGGCAGAGCAGAAAATGTGACCAGTGCGAGAAGGGAGGTGGCCAATGCAGGATTGAGGGTGTTGTACCTAAATGCGTGCAGTGTACGGGACAAGGTAAATGAGCTTGTAGCGCACATTGGAATTGGCCGGTACATGTTGTGGGCATCACAGAGATGTGGCTACGAGGAGATCAATGCTGGGATATACAAGTGGATAGTGCAAATATACAAGGATATATGTCCTATCGAAAGGACAGGCAGATGGGCAAAGGGGGCGAGGTTGCAATGTTAGTAAGGAATGAAGTTAAATCAATAGCAAGGAGCGATATAGGATCAGAAGGCATAGAATCTCGTGGGTAGAGTTGAGGAATCGCAAAGGTAAAAAGACCCTGATGGGAGTTATGTACAAGCCCCCTAGCAGTTGTCAGGATGCGGCGCAGAAAATAAATCCGGAGATAGAAAATATAAAAAAGGCAATATTACAATAATCATGGGGTCTTCAATATGCAGGTGGACTGGGAAAATCAGGTTTGTAGTGGATCCCAAGAAAAGGAATTTGTGGAATGCCTAAGAGATGGTTTTTTGGAGCAGCTTGTGATAGGGCCTATTAGGGAACGAGCAATTTTGGATTTTGTGATGTTAGGGAACCCTGAGGGAGCAGTGACCACAATATGATAGAATTTACCCTGCAGTTTGAGAGGGAGAAACTGGAGTCAGATGTAACGGTATTACAACTAAATAAGGGTAACTACAAAGACGTGAGGGAGGAGCTGGCCAGAGTTGAAGGGAAAAGGAGGGAAGACAGTGGAACTGCAATGGCAGGAGTTTTTGGCGGTTATTCGGGAGGCACAACCAAAATTCATCCCAAGGAGGAGGAAACATGCTAAGGGGAGGATGAGGCATCCATGGCTGATGAGGGAAGTCAGGGACAGCATAAAAGCAAAAGAAAAAGCATACAAAGTAGCGAGGGTAAGTGAGAAGCCAGAGGATTAGGAAGCAATTAAAAGCGAGCAGAGGACAATTAAAAAAGCAATAATAATAATCTTTATTGTCACAACTAGGCTTACATTAACACTGCAATGAAGTTACTGTGAAAATCCCCTAGTCGCCACATTCTGGCGCCTGTTCGGGTACACAGACGTGCTGTTAGGTGATTTTGGACATTCTGAATTCTCCCTCTTAAGGGGGAAAAAGGCTGAGGAAACCTGAAGCACAAAGGGACTTGGGAGTCCTAGTTCAAGATTTTTCTTCAGGTTAACGTGCAGGTTCAGACGGCTGTTAGGAAGGCAAATGCAATATTAGCATTCATGTCAAGAGGGCTAGAATACAAGAGCAGGGGTGTGCTTCTGATACTGTATAAGGCTCTGGTCACACCCCATTTGGAGTATTCTGAGCAGCTTTGGGCCCAGTATCTAAGGAAATAAAAAATGAAAATGAAAATCGCTTATTGTCACAAGTTGGCTTCAATTAAGTTACTGCGAAAAGCCCCTAGTCGCCACATTCCGGCACCTGTTCGGGGAGGCTGTTACAGGAATTGAACCGTGCTGCTGGCCTGACTTGGTCTGCTTTCAAAGCCAGCGATTTAGCCCTGTGCTAAACAGCCCCAGGAAGGATGTGTAGATCCTGGAATGAAGAATGATTCTGGAATGAAGAGCTTGTCATGTGAGGAGAAGTTTTGGACTCTGGGTCTGTACTCGTTGGAGTTTAGAAGGATGAGGGGGATCTTAATGAAACTTGCAGGATACTGCGAGGCCTGGATAGAGTGGACCTGGAGAGGATGTTTCCACTTGTAGAAAAAACTAGAACCAGAGGACACCATCTCTGACTAAAGGGACGACCCTTTAAAACCGAGATGAGGAGGAATTTCTTCAGCCAGAGGATGATGAATCTGTGGCACTCTTTGTCGCAGAAAGCTGTGGAGGCCAAATCATTTGAGTGTCTTTGAAACGGAGGTTCTTGATTAATAAGGAGCTCAGGGGTTATGGGGGGAAGGCAGGAGAATGGGGGATGAGAAAAATATCAGCCATGATTGAATGGCGGAGCAGACTCAATGCACCGAGTGGCTTAATTCTGCTCCCATTTCCGATGGTATTCCAGGATCTGAGCCCATCCTTTCACGACTGGAGCAGTTTCTCCAAGTCAAGTGTACTTTACCCAGATCCTCCATGATTTTGAATACCTCCATTTATCAAATCTTCTCCCAGCCTTCTTTCCTCCAAGAAAGAGTCCTAACCTCTCCAGTGACTCTTAATAACTGAAGTTCCTCGTTCTCGTGACTCTCCTCTGCACTCTCTCCATGTGAAATGCCCAGAATAGATGCAATACCTTGGCGAATGCTGAAGTAGTGTTTTATAGAAGTTCAGTATAACCCCAGTTAGCTCCGATACGGAGCGACACCAACAGCACAGGTTCAATTCCAGTACCGGCTGCGGTTTTCAACCTCATGCCCTCGCCTTGCCTGAGGTGTGGTGACCCTCTTGTTGAATCACCACCAGTCAGCACTCTGTCAAAAGGGGAGAGCAGCCTAGGGTTCTTGGGGACTCTGGTGACTCTCATTTCAACCTCATTGGTGTTGTACTCTGTGCCTCTATTAATATAACCGCTTTGATTCTGTTTGGCAAGTCTCTAGAATGGGACTTGAACCCCAAGCCAGAATCTTCTGGCTGTAGTGTGGGAAACATGACAACCCACTTTGCACACAGCAAGATCCCATAAGCAGCAATGTTTTGGGGATGTGTTAATGTACTGTACCACTGCAGTTTCCATGTTCAGTTGGCTCTTTAGCCTTGCAATGATTTTTTTAATATACCTCCGTTGAGGAGGGTGTGCAGAGGTTGTGGGGTTGCGACGGGAGCAAGTCGTGAACCAACTTCTGCCGCTGTGACCTGTGGGGAAACATTTGGAAACCTTTCAGAGGCAACTAGTAATAGTTGGCTGTCATCTTTAAGGCATGGCAATGTTTAGTTTCATTCTCCTGGGAGAAGAGAGAGCTCTTAAATTAACTGTGAATAATCCAGAAACCTGTCTCATTCATATTGATCTCTGTTCCGGTGAGTAGGATTGCTGGGACAGTGCGTCGCCAGTTCAGTTAAGATTGTCGTTCATTTTCATTGATTACCCACCCCCCGCCACCCTGTTTCTCTGCCATGCTGTGATCCCACCTTCAAAGCATGGTTCACTTCTCCAAAATGGGCATTCTTCAAGTGCAGCTTGGGCAGCGATGGTTATGGATACAGGATGCATGCCACATTCCTCTCTCTGCCTGGCACCACTCTTGCTTTCATGTTTAATTCTGGCTTTCTTTTCTATTTTTAAGCCCAGTCATTTGGTAGTTGTTCAGACAAACAATTGTTCCTTGCAGCAGTCGAAATTACAGCTGCCCTGTTCAGCCAGTGAAGCTTACTTTAGGAACCAAGGCATTGAGTGTAGCGCTCTCCCGCTGAAGGCTGTGGGTACAAAGCCCGTTCCAGAGGACATAAATCTTGACTGATACTCCCAGTGCCGCAGTAAATGAGAGCTGCAGTGTCAGAGGTGCTGACTCCACCATATTGAATCAAGGTCCCTGGAGCATTTGGAAAGCAACGGTATACTAAGCCAACATTGATTTACGAAAGGGAAATCATGCTTGACAAATCTACTGGGATTCTTTTGAGGATGTAACTGAATTGACCAGGGAGATGCAGTGTGATTGGTTTATTTAGACAAGGCTTTCGACAAGATCTCACACAGCAGATTAATATATAAAGTTAAAACGCTTGGGACTGCGGGTAGTGTCTAGAGATGGATCTAAAGCTGGTTCGCAGACAGGAAGCAAAGAATTGGAATAAATGGCTCTTTTTCTGACTGGCAGGCAGTGACTATTTAAAACCGAGATGAGGAGGAATTTCTTCAGCCAGAAGGTGGTGAATCTGTGGAACTCTTTACCGCAGAAGGCTGTGGAGGCCAATTCACTGAGTGTCTTTAAGACCGAGATAGATAGGTTCTTGATTAATAAGGGGATCAGGGGTTATGGGGAGAAGGCAGGAGAATGGGGATGAGAAACAATATCAGCCATGATTGAATGGCGGAGCAGACTCGATGGGCCAAGTGGCCTAATTCTGCTCCTATGTCTTATGGTCTTATGGTTATTCATTTTGGTATCAAAAATAGAAAGGCAGATTATTAATTAAATGGGTGTAAATTGAGAGAAGTGGCTACTCGGCGAGACCTTGGTGTCCTCGTGCATCAGTCGTTAAAAGAACTTCAGAGCCGTGGGGTTGCATGAGGAGGTTGATTTATTGTTTGGAGGTCGATTTATTGTTTGGAGGTCGATTTATTGTTTGGAGGTAATGTTTATCAAGTTGATGGGGAGGAGGACCAGGTCTCTTTTCCCCATCCATCCATCCACATCAATCTGGATTGGGCCCACTGGTTACTCTTGGTAAAACCATTGCCCTGTTTCCACAGCTATCTGATGAAGGAGAGGGTCCTGAAGTGGGCCAAGGAGGTTCCTGGGAGGGGTGGGGGCATTGGCTTTGTCAATATATGCTGTGTTTTGGGTAACCTACCTCTTCACTCACCGAAAGCTAGTGATTCGAAACAAACCTGTTGGACTTTAACCTGGTGTTGTCAGACTTCTTACTGTGCTCACCCCAGTCCAACGCCGGCATCTCCGTATCACAGGTAGGGAAAGCGGAATATTCCACGATAGTGACTTCAGACCCCGGTCACGTCCTAAGCTCATGGGGTTTTGGGTCTCCTCCTTTTAGCACCATGGCGGCAGTTCTACAAATTGAACTGAAGCTCTGTTGAGGGGCTGTATTTGGGGTGTCGGACCTTCCAGAGTTGCACACTGGGGTGGGGGCTGATGTCCTGGCCTTAGCCTCACTGATAGCTCGAAGGAGGCTGATGCTAGGGTGGAGGCCAGCTTTTCCACGCAGTGGCTGGCGGATATTATGCAATTTTGTTATCTCTATAAAGTTGAGTGCATCGTGAGGGGGGCAATTGAGGGCTTCTACCAGAGATGGCAGCTGTTTATTCTGTACTTTCAAAGAGCTGGTCACCGTTAGTTGTTAGGTGGGAGGGGTGGCTCTGTTGGGGCAAGGAAGGGGGGGGGGTTGGGGATTTATGGTTTCATTGTTATTGTCTTTTTTGTATAAAAATTTTTGTATAAAATTTTAAAAATGTGAATTTTCTTCTTTTAAATCGCGATTTGTTTTCTCACTGAGCAGGATCCAGATGAACATTTTTAAAATATGTCTGCACCCAATTTGTCTGATGCTCGGGAACTAACTAACGCCCGTCCCTGGGAGACTCACTACAGCGCCATTTAGCACTGTTCTACACCAACTTGGACCAGGCGTACTGACACCTAGGGGATCGCATAGGCCATCGGAGGCTCCTGGGTGGTCAGACTCTGGCACACCCACTGGCACCCTGGCACCTTGGTGGTGCTGCCATGGCATTGCCAAGGTGCCCAGGTGGCGCGGGCAGGGGCAGTTCTAGGTTGGATTGGATTTGATTTATTATAGAGTGTGCTGAGGTGCAGTGAAAAGTGTTCTGAGTGCAGTCCAGACAGATTATTCTATACATGAAAAAACATAGGGCATACATAAATTCACAATGTAAGTACATCGACACGGGCATCGGGTGATGCATACGGAGTGTAGTATTAATCAGTAGAGAAGATGTGTGAAGAGAATAGTTTAGTCCACGGGAATAGGGTGGAGGTATGTGCTTAGGTAGGGTGCCCTTTCCAAGGGCCGGTGCAGACTCGATGGGCCGAATGGCCTCCTTCTGCACTGTAAAATCTATGATTCTATAAGTGGGTAATTTGGAGTCTGGTAACAGCGGGGAAGAAGCTGTTTTTGAATCTGTTAGTGTGTGTTCTCCTGCCTGATGGAAGGAGTTGGAAGAGAGAATAACCCAGGTGGGAGGGATCTTTGATTATGCTGCCCGCTTTCCCAAGGCAGCGGGAGGTGTAGCGTCAATGGATGGGATGTGGGTTCGCGTGATGGTCTGGGCTGTGTTCACGACTCTGTATTCTCTCTGGAATAGATATGTAGGCAGATTTTGGCAAGGTGTAAAAGTAACAGGATTGTTGTGGTGAGTGATCTTTCCCTACATTGACTGTAACTCACTTAGTGCTAGGGGCGAGGATGGAGCAGAGATTATAAGGAGCATCTAGGAGGGCTTCTTTGAACAGTATATGGATACTCCAACTAGGGAAGGGGCTGTACTGGACCTGATATTGGGAAATGAGCCCGGCCAGGTGGTCAACGTTTCAGTAGGGGAGCAGTTCGGGTACAGTGACCACAATTGGTATGCTTTACGATGGTGATGGGTAAAGATAAGTGTAGTCCTCGAGTTAAGGGGCTGAATTGGGGAAAGGCTAATTACAACACTATTAGGCAGGAACTGAAGAATGTAGATTGGGGGCAGATGTTTGAGGGCAAATTAATATCTGGCATGTGGGAGGTTTCAAGTGTAGGTTGGTAGGAATTCAGGACCGACACATTCCTCTAAGGATGAAGGATAAGTATGGCAAGTTTCAGGAACCTTGGATAATGAGAGATGTTGTGAGCCTAGTCAAAAAGGAAAAGGAAGCATTTGTCAAGGCTAGGAGGCTGGGAACACACGAAGCAAGTGTGGAACACAAGGGCAGGATTCTCCAAAATGGAGGCAGAGTGTCCAAGCCGTCGCAAATGCCGTCGCGTTTTACGACGGCGTGAGCAGGCCGCTCCCACATCGAATTCTGGCCCTTATGGGGGCCAGCACGGCGCTGAAGTAGTTTGCGACACTCCAGCCGCAGATCCCAGCGCGAACTGAGCGCCGCGGGATACGCGCATGCGCAGTTGCGCCGGCGCCAACGGTTACATGCGCAGTGGTGCCGGTGCCAACCGACGCATGCACGGTAGCCTCGCGGAACACTCCGGCCCCTCACCAACATGGCGCCGGGGTTCTGTGGCCGGTCGCGCAAGGAAGTAGGCCCGGGGGGAGAGGCCCCCCCCCCCCCCCCCGGGTACGGAGACCCCCTCTCCCCTCCCCCCCCCCCCCCCCCTCCCCCCAAGCCTTCACGACGAGTATCTGTCGGCAGCGACCAGTGGTCCTTGCGTCCGTGGTAGGGAAATTATTGGAGAGGATTATTCGAGACAGGATTTACTCCCACTTGGAAATAAGTGGACGTATTAGAGAGAGGCAGCATGATTTTGTGAAGGGGAGTTTGTGTTTCACTAACTTGATCTTGTTTTTTGAGGAAGTGACGCAGATCATTGATGGAGGGAGGGCAGTGGATGTTGTCTATATGGACTTCAGTAAGGCCTTTGACAAGGTCCCTCATGGCAAACTGATACAGAAGGTGAAGTTGCACAGGATCAGAGGTGATCTGGCAAGATGGATACAGAACTGGCTCGGTTGTAGAAGACAGAGGGTAGCAGTGAAGGGTGTGTTTCTAGGGATGAAGACTGTCAGAGGATACAGCAGAATTTAGATCGATTGGAGACTTGGGTGGGGAGATGGCAGATGGAGTTTAATCCAGACAAATGTGTGGTAATGCATTTTGAAAGGTCTAATACAGTTGGGAAATATATACAGTAAATGGCAGAACCCTTAAGAGTATTTATTGTTAGGCAGAGGGATCAGGGAATATAGGTACACAGGTCACTGAAAGTGGCAACGCAGGTGGTGAAGGTAGTCAAGGCATACGGCATGCTTGCCTTCATCAGCCAGGGCATTGAGTTTAAAAATTGGCAAGTCATGTTGCAGCTTTATAGAAGCCTTAGTTAGATCGCACTTCGAATAAGTGTTCAATTCTGGTTGCTATACTACCAGAAGAATGTGGAGGCTTTGGAGAGGGTGCAGAAGAGATTTACCAGGATGATGCCTGGTATGGAGGGCATTAGCTATGAGGAGAGGTTGAAGAAACTTGGTTTGTTCTCACTGGGAGGACGGAGGTTGAGGGGCGTCCTGCTCGAAGTCTACAAGATTGAGGGACATGGATAGAGTGGATAGTCCGAAGCTTTTTCCCAGGGTGGAAGAGTCAATTACTAGAAAGCATAGGTCTAAGGTGCGAGGGGCAAGGTTTAGAGTAGATGTACGAGGTAAGTTTTTTTTTTTTTTTTTTTTTTTTTTTTTTTTTTTTTACACCGAGGGTGGTGGGTGCCTGGAATTTGCTGCCGAAGGAGTTGGTGGAAGCAGATACGATAGTGACTTTTAAGGGGCGTCTTGACAAATACATGAATAGGATGGGAATAGAGGGATATGATCCCCGGAAGGGTAGGGAGCTTTAGTTCTGATGAGCAACATGGTCAGTGCAGGTTTAGGGCCGAAGGGCCTGTTCCTGTGCGGTAATTTTCTTTTGTTCTTTGTGTACAGGGAACATAGTAGGGGGCTAAGTTCGCAGCCTTGCAGGGTCCCGGTATTGAGGACTATTATGGAGGAGGTGGTGTTGTTTATCGTTACTGATTGTGGTCTAACGAGGATCCAGTTGCAGAGGGAGGAGCCAAGAACCAGTTTTTGGAGTGCCAGGCTTGCAGTGCCAAAATGCCTGGGTGCCGGGTTGTCCATGCCAGGGAGAAGACCTGGTTGTGACCTGCCCTTTTAGAGATGAAGGGGGGCTTGTGGACCCCTAAGTGGTACCTTGGAGCAGTGGGGGAGTCCAGAGGCAGTGGTGGGCTGTCCAAGGAGGGTTGAGAGTTGTGGGTGACCTTTGAAAATGGCACCCCAATCTCTTCCTGTGAGTTTTGCCTCGGTGTGACATTCCTCATATTGAGGCCACAAAGTGGGGTTGAGTAAGGAAAAAGACACGTTACTGTCAACATCATTTAATAAAACTAATCTCCTCCAAATCCGCTTACATTTTCAATGACAGCCTGCTTTCTAAATGACACTGAAAAGTGAGAATCATTTTGAGCTATGTTACACCTGGGAATCAATCCTCAGGCAATTTAACAAATGCAGGCTTTCTTTACATCTGATCTGCAGTGTGAATCTAAATAAATAAGAGAAACGCAATTTGAAAATCTGTTTCCTCTCTGCTTAATCTATTTTTTTACCTCTCCCTTCTCTACCCCCCCCCCCCCCCACCCCAACATTTTTTCTCTCCATAGATTCCCCACAGTGCAGAAGGCCCATCGCGTCTGCACCAACTCTCTGAAAGAGCACCCTACCTAGGCCCACTCCCCCACCCTCATCCCGTGCATTAGCCATGGCCAATCCACCTACCCCTACGAACACCTTTGGGCTGTGGGTGGAAACCAGATCACCCGGAGGCAACCCTCGCAGACATGGGGAGAAAGTGCAAACTCCACAAGAGAGTAACCCAAGACCTGAATCAAATCCAGGTCCCTGGCGCCGCGAGGCAGCAGTGCCACCATCCCTTAATCTACTTGTCTGCCCTCTTTCCCTTCTCCCCTCGCCCTTACCTCCTCTGAGCCTTATCCTTTATCTCCTCTTCTCATATCTGTGCCCGCTCTCCCTGCATCTCCTGCCCCCCCCCGCCCTAATCTCAAGCCCACAAACTCCGACACCTTCTTCCAGAAGACCCTCCGGAACGAAGGAAATTTGGCATGTCCACATTGACCAGTTTTTACAGATGCACCATAGAGAGCATCCTATCTGTCTGCATCACAGCCTGGTATGGCAACTGCTCGGCCCAGGACCGCAAGAAATTTCAGAGTCGTGAACACCACCCAGTCCATCACACAAACCTGCCTCTCGTCCATTGACTCAATCTACACCTCCCGCTGCCTGGGGAAAGCGGGCAGCATAATCAACGACCCCTCCCTCCCACCCGGGATATTCTCTCTTCCAACCTCTTTCATTAGCCAGGAGATGCAAGTCTGAGAACACGCACTAACAGGTTCAAAAACAGCTTCTTCCCCGTTGTTACCAGATTCCTGTACGACCCGCTTATGGACTGAACTGATCTGTCTCTGCATCTTTTCTACTGATGGAGCACAATACTCCGTATGCTGTACCTGATGTCTATGTATTTACACACTAATAATCTTTATTAATGCCACAAGTAGGCTTACATTAACACTGCAATGAAGTTACTGTGAAAAGCCCCCTAGTCGCCACATTGTGTATTTATCGTATGGTTATGAGCCAGGGTTTAGAGAACCCCAAAGTATATCAAGGAGTTCACCTGACCCACAACTTTTAATAGATTGTGGTATGGGGAGCACACGGGCCTACTTTACAAATGTGTGATGCAACAGAGATCTACAGTACTTTTAAATTGAAAGTGTTTATTTATAAAACCAGTTAACACTTTATAAACCCACAATAAACATCTTAACAACTATCAACACCAATAAATCCCCCTAAGAATACAGTACTCTCTAAGTAACTCTTAATCTTTCCATGCAACATCCATAAGACAAAAAAAAAAACTTTTTACAGAAAGACATCAGGTTTAACTTCTCTACTAAGAGCAGTTACCACTTTAAAATCACCAAATGAACATTCTTTACTTGCAGAGATTCATGCACATCTTGCTGTGACTGCAGCTTCTCCAAATCTAAAATGAAACTCAACACACCCTGTTGCAGACAGCCCAAAGCGAAAAAGCAAACACAGCCCAGCTCCACCCACACAGTGACATCACTGCAGTAATAAACACCCATTTCTTAAAGGTACACCCACGACAGCTATTTGAAAAACACCCATTTCTTAAAGGTACGCTCACATGACACCTCCCCCCAAGAAAAAAAAATAAACCATCAACTTTAAACTGGTTTTATTTTTCACCTTTTCACTGTCCTTTAAGAAATATTGACAGTGAATATACATTTCTTTTTTAACAAAACAAAACACGCAAACATTTATAATAACATAGTCCATTTTAGTTCTTCTTCCTCCACCAAACTTCTTCTTGATTGACAGTCTCTTTGGGCAAGAAGGTTTCTGCACGATCCATCCATTTCTCTACGTCTTGGCATTTCTCTTTCAAGTCAGATACGTTAGTTCGATCTGATCACAGAGTCCCTTGTAATTCTCCAACACAGGAGCATTGATTATCACAGCTTTCAGGCAGTCAAATACCTGTTGAAACTCCGCTGTCCACTGACATTTTCGACATTTCTTTAGCAACTCCAACATTGGAGCAACCACGCTGCAAAGATCTGGCACAAATGTTCAATCAAATCTACTCATGCCAAGAAATCACATTATTCCCCTTCATATCGAGGGTATTAGAAACTCCCCAATAACTTTTGTTTTCACATCCCATGGGACCTTTTGACCCTGTCCAATTGTATGGCCCAGAAAAGTGACTTGGGCTTTTCCAAATTCACTTTTGGCTAGGTTTACCACCAAATCCGCCTCCTGAAGTCGATCGAATAACTCCATCAGATGTTTTAAATGTTCTTTCCATGGCTGGCTGAAAATTACCAGATCGTCGATGTATACCGTGCAATTGGGTAATCCTGAAACGACTGTGTTAGTTAACCGTTGAAATGTGGGTGGGGTGTTTTTCATGCCAAATGGCATAACTTTGAATTGGTATATACCATCTGGAGTCACAAAAGCTGAAATCTCCTTCGCCCTTTCGGATAAAGGTACCCGCCAGTAACCTTTTAAGTAAATTCAGTTTGGAACTACAAGCTGATTGTCCCATTTTCTCAATGCAATCCTCCAAACGTAGGATTGGATAAGAGTCCGTTCTTATAACTGCATTAACCTTTCTATAGTCCACACACAACCATTGGGTACCATCACTATGGGTGAGCTCCATTGGCTGCAACCCACTTCAATTATACCATTTTTAAGCATGCTTCCAATTTGTTTGTAACCTGTGCCAATTTTAAAGGCTTAAGTCTATATAGATGTTGTTTAATTGGAACAGCATTTCCCACATCTACATGTATAGTTATTTTAGTGCTTCCCAATTTATCGCTACAAACTTGCCCATGTGATAGCAATAACTCTTTCAGGTCAGTCCGTTTTACCTCTGGAAGGTGACTTAACAATTTCTCCCAATTTTTAAGAACATCCTCGTTTTCCAATTTAATTTGAGGTATGTTAAATTCAAAGTCATCTGGATTTGGTTCGTCACTTTTGAGTTAGAATCATTAAAACCTCCTTTTTCTCTCCTTCCCTTTCAAAGTACCTTTTAAGCATATTCACATGGCACACTCGGTGAGTCTTCCTTCAATCTGGCGTTTTTACCACATAATTCACCTCACTCAATTTCCTTTCAATCTGATAAGAGCCACAAAACCTTGCTTTTAAAGGCTCACCTACCACTGGTAACAATACTAAAACTTTATCTCCACTGGCAAAACTACGAACTTTGGATTTCTTGTCCGCTATCTTTACATCATATGTTGTGCAGCTTTTAAATGCTATCTAGCCAATTCACCTGCTCTATTTAATCGTTCCCTAAAATTTGTCACATAATCCAATAATGTAAGTTCCGATTTCTCACTCACTAATTTTTCCTTAATCAATTTAAGTGTTCCTCTTACCTAATGACCAAAAATTTGTTCAAAAGGACTGAATTTGGTTGACTCATTTGGTGCATCCCTGATTGCAAACATTTCGAATGGAATTCCTTTATCCCAATCCTCTGGATAATCTTGACAATAAGCCCTCAACATTGTCTTAATGTCTAATGTCACCTATCTAACGCTCCCTACGATTCTGGATGGTGTGCAATTGATTTAAATTGTTTTATTCCTAAGCTATCCATAACTTCTTTGAATAACCTAGAAGTAAAATCTGATCCTTGATTGTATTTCTGTGGGTAGTCCATATCTAGTAAAGAATTTAAGTAACTCCTCCACAATCTTTTTAGCTGTAATATTACGTACTGAAATGGCCTCTGGAAACCTAGTAGTCACATCCATTATAGTCAAAAGATATGGATTCCCACTTTTTGTTTTAGGAAGTGGTCGTACGCAATCAATTAAGACCCTTGTAAAAGGTTCCTCAAATGCTAGAATGGGTATTAAGGGTGCTGGTTTTATCACAGCTTGAGGTTTCCCTATCACTTGACCTGTGTGACATGATGGACAAAATGTAACTACATCTTTATGTAGTCCAGACCAATAAAAATGTTCTTGTATTTTAGCTTGAGTTTTCCTTATTCCCAATTGACCTCCGACTGGTACCTCATGTGCTACTCGCAACACCTCCTTTCTATACTCTACCGGCAATATTACTTGATGAATTTCTGCCCACTTTTCATCCGGCTGCCTATGTAAAGGTCTCCATTTTCTCATCAAGACATCACTTTTACGGTAATAACACTCTGGCACACACTCAGATTCCTCTTCCATGTATGCTTTCTGATACATCCATTTTATTTCTATATCTTTCTGTTGTAACTCCACCAATTTTCCTGAACTAAAAATATCCAGCTCATCCTCCACCTGTTCTTGTTGTTTTTCAACAATCTGATCAAAAATCGTTTCTGATAATTGCACTTCAACTTTATCTTCACTCTCTGATTTCTCCTCTTGTCTTAACCTGTGACTTTGCGACATTGTTACTACACCATCCGGAAAAGTCCCAGGATATTCGTCCTTCAACACTTCAGTTGTCTGATTTTCCACTGGCTTATCAACTACAGTAGACATCACTCCCACCTGCGATCCAGCTATATCATTACCCAAGATTAACTGTATTTCTGGACAAGATAGTTTCTCTGTTACTCCTACTGCTCTTCACTGGACTTTCCAACCTTACCTTATATAATGGAACACTACTCTTCTCACCCTGAATTCCACATATCACCACCTTTTCTGGCCATATTCTTCCCAAACTACGTAACTACTCATCTCTTACCATTAAAGATTGACTAAACCCGGCGCGGCGGGCCCCGGCGAGGGCAGGGGCACGGAAGGATCCGGCCCCGGGGGGCCCCCCATGGTGGCTTGGCCCACCAATCTGCGGGCGGGCCTGTGATGTGGGGAGACTCCTTCCTTCCGCGCCGGCCCCTGTCGGGCTCCGCCATGGCCGGCGCAAAGAAGACACGTCCTGCACATGCGCCAGAATGCGCCGGCCGGTCTGCGCATGCACTAAACCACGCCGGTGGTTCTGCGCATGTGCTAACTCGCCCAGTCCCTTCAGCGCCGGCTGGAGCGACGCCAACCCCGGCCTAGCCCCCGGAAGTGGTTTGCGCTGTTCTTGGTGTCGGGCCGATTGCAGTGTATCCCGCTCATCAGGTTTAACTTGTCTACTGTGAGCAGTTACCACTTTGTCATCACCAAATTAACATTCTTTAGCTTGCAGCAATTCACACATCTTTTTAGCTGTAATATTACATACTGGAATGGCCTCTGGAAACCTAGTAGGCATATCCATTATAGTCAAAAGATATTGATTCCCACTTTTTGTTTTAGGAGGCGGTCCTACGCAATCAAAGCTGTGACTGCAGCTTCTCCAAATCTAAAACGAAACTAAACACACCCTGTAGCAGAAAGCCCAGCTCCACCCCCACACTGACATCGACATCACTGCAGTAATAAACACCCATTTCTTAAAGGTACACCCACTACAACTATTTGAGAAGCACCCATTTCTTAAAGGTACTCTCACATGACATTATGTCCTATGTTTTTCATGTATGTAATGATCTGGACTGTACATAACATTTTTTTTAAATGATCTGTACTGTATGCAGAACAATACTTTTTTCACTGTACCTCCGTACTCGTGATAAATCTAAATCTAATTATTTTCTAGGGCTGAAGTCCTTCCAGAATAAGTTTTATTATTGTTATAAGTAGGCTTAAATTAACACTGCAATGAAGTTACTGTGAAATGCCCCTAGTCGCCACATTCCGGCGCCTGTTCGGGTACACTGGGAGAATTCAGAATGTCCAATCCACCTAACAGCACATCTTTCGGGACTTGTAGGAGGAAACCGGAGCACTCGGAGGGAACCCATGCAGACACTGGGGAAACGTGCAGTCTCCGCACAGACAATGACCCAAGTGGGAATTGAACCTGGGACCCTGGCTCTGTGAAGCAACAGTGCTAACCACTGTGCTACCGTGCTGCCACCACTTGCCTCGATCATGCTTAACTATTTGAGGCAAGGAAAGAGTCTGGGTGCTCGAGCCTCACATGGCTCTGGAGGAAGAGCATTGGGTGACTGACTATCACCTAGGAGGCTCAAACCGTTGACCTTCCTGGGTTACACTTGTTGTCTCAGCACAGATTGGAGCTGCAAACCTGGATTCTTCCAGTTATGTGCAAGTTATCCCAGTGCTGTGCTCCGTATTGCCAGGCGAGACCTTGGGGAAGCTAAAATTTGCTTTTCATGGGCGAATCGGTTGTCTGTAAATTCATTGCAAAAGCAGTAGAATAATAGTCCTTTGGATAGAGAGTGTCGCTAAGCAACCGAGGCTTTAAGATATTAAATATAGAGTGCAGTGATAGTTTTGTCCATGTAGGTTTAAGAAAGTGATTTAACATTTATGAAAGTGATTTAACCACTCTGCAATAAAAGGTGCCTCTTTGACCATGATGAAGTGATTGTTGCAAGTGTGTTGGCAATTTGGCGTAAATTCAAATGTGTTCACTTTTGTCAGTGGCTACCATGGATATAAAGACAGGTTACTGCAAACCGGAGAAGGTGAATGCTAAATGGGTTCAGGAGGAACCACCAGGAGCATAGAGGTACGGAGAGACCTGGGCATGCAGGCCCACCGATCCTTAAAAATGGCAGCACTGGTGGAAATGGTGGTGAAGAAAGCAAATGGCATGCTTGCCTTCATAGGATGGGTATCGAGCATCAAAGCTCAAATTATGTTGCAATTATATAGAATGTTGGTTAGGCCACATTTGGAATACTGTGCCCCAATTCTGGTCACCGCACTACCAGAAGGACGTGGAGGCTTTGGAGAGAGTACAGAAAAGGTTTCCCAGAATGTTGCCTGGTATGGTGGGCATTAGCGATGAAGAGAGATTGAATAAACTGAGATTGTTCTCCCTAGAGAGACGAAGGCTGAGGGCCGACCTGACAGAAGTTGCGAAAATTATTAGGGTATCAATAGGATGGATAGTTGGAGGCTTTTTCCCAGGGCAGAAATGACAATTACAAGGGGGCACAGGTACAAGGTGAGGGGGGAAAGGTTCAGGGAGACTTGCGGGGGAAGTTTTAGAGGGTGAGGGGCCTGAAATGCACTGCCAGGTGAGGTGGTTGAGGCAGATACGTTAGCGACCTTTAAGACCTATCTGGATAGGCACATGAACAGAAGGATACAGGCGGTTGGTCTAGATGGGAGACGTGATCGGCGCAGGCTTCATAGTTTCATAGAATTTACAGAGCAGAAGGAGGCCATTCGGCCCATCGAGTCTGCAACGGCTCTTGGAAAGAGCACCCCACCCAAGGTCAACACCTCCACCCTATCCCCACAACCCAGTAACCCCACCCAACACTAAGTGCAATTTTGGACACTAAGGGCAATTTATCATGGCCAATCCACCTAACCTGCACATCTTTAGACTGTGGGAGGAAACCGGAGCACCCGGAGGAAACCCACGCACACACTGGGAGGATGTGCAGACTCCACACAGACAGTGACCCAAGCCGGAATCGAACATGGGACTCTGGAGCTGTGAAGCAATTGTGCTATCCGCAATGCTACCGTGCTGCCCTGGCTTGGAGGGCCAAAGGGCCTGTTCCTGCGCTGTATTGTTCTTTGTTGTTCTTTGTAACTGTTTCATGGACTGTAGCTGATGCAATGTAGTTAATGGAGCAGGCAGTTTGCACGCAACACACTCCCACAATCACCAGTTTCTGTTCTGGTGGGTGGTATTTGGGGACACCCGGGATAATACCCCTGTCCTTCTCTGAATCGTGCCAAGGGGCTTCTCGCATCCAGCTGAGGGGGCCGACTCCGTTTAATCCGACTAGTCGGCATGTCCATCAGTGCTGCACTGGAATTGGAACCAAGGTAACCTGCTCAATTCTCTGGAGTGGGACTCGAGCCCACAACCTTTTGGTACAGAGGTGCGAGGGTTACCGACTGAGCCATGGCTGACCCCAATTGGACAGAGGATGGACTGCGAGATGTTTTAAATTACTCTCTAGCTCTCCCTACAACAGGAGATTTTAACGTTAATTGTTTTCAAAGGTGAGGTGTATTAATGTTTGATAATTACGGCATGTTTCAATAGAATTTTTATTAATGGTTGCTGAGACATCATGGCACACAGACATTCAACCAATAGGTCAGTAAGATAGGACACAACCAATGGGCAGTCAAGACACACCCAGAGGTGACACTACCACAAGGGGGCTACCCATATAAAAGGACAGGGCACACATGCTCTTTCTCTTTCCATAGGCTACACAGAGAGGCAGGGACAGATCAGGAAGCATCACACCCACCGCATTGATTAGAGCAGACTGGTTAGTTAGATTGAGTTACTATAGTTAGATTAGCAGGAGAGTCAAACTCAAGTAGGAGAATTGTTAACTGTTCAATAAATGGTTATCTCCAAGTCTGAACCTTCCTTTGTCAGAGTATACATCATGGGAGCAGCTTATGCTACGTGAAGAAGCAAAACACAACACACTCCATTTCCTATTGAAGGGTACAATTGAATTTGCTTCCAGCACCTTTTTTGAGGCAGCACATTCCAAATCGTAACCCACTGCATCCACATAAAGAAAGTCTAGTGTCTGTCCGCCATTCCTCCTCCCTGCCCTCCCCTTGGCCATTGTCTTAAATCCTAAGCTATACATTTTACAATAAAACTGGTATTTGATGCCAAAATTTAATTTGTTCCATGTGCTCTCTGAATTGGATTCATGTAGCATGTGACCTTTAACAGTCAATGAAGGAGAGCGAATTTCTTCTTATTGTCCACGGCTGACTTTTAACACAATGTAGTAATGGAAGAGCAGTATCCCTGCCGTAAACGGGAATAATAATCTTCCGGATGTTTGTATATCAACCACTAAGTACATAAAACACTATCAACTCGTGCTAGTGTTCAGAAATAAATGCAAAATGGTGAATGGAGCATCTTGGCTGTATTCCACAGGGGTGGAATTTTACTTGTTACAATTTTATTAACATTGCCATGTTGTACTGACCGTTTTGTAGACCCTTCTCATACAGCATGCCATCCAATGGTGATGGAAACTTTAGCTTAATGAGTCCTTTCACTCAAATACTCCGGACTAAGGATAAGGTACAGTTTAAACACTTGATCTGTGGTCGGAGTAGGCTTGATGGGCTGAGTGAGAGGGAGAATTTTTTCTTTGAATCTGTACGTGAGACGTGGACAATGGGGGCAAAGGCTGCATTTATTTAAGCAGAGGGACCGGTAACATTGAGGAAGCAGGAAGGCTGCAGAAGGACCTGGGCAGGCTCGGAGAGTGGGCAAAGAAGTGGCAGAGGAATACAATGTGGAAAAGTGTGAGGTTATGCAGGTTGGTAGAAAGAATGGAGACAGACTATTTTCTAAATGGGAAAAGGGCTAGGAAATCAGAAGCATAAAGGGACTTGGGAGTCCTAGTTCAAGATTCTCTTAAGGTTAACATGTAGGTTCAGTCAGCAGTTAGGAAGGCAAATGCAATGTTAGCATTCATGTCAAATGGTCTAGAATACAAGAGCAGGGATGTACTTCTGAGGCTGTATAAGGCTCTGGTCAGACCCCATTTGGAGTATTGTGAGCAGTTTTGGGCCCCATATCTACAGAAGGATGTTATGACCTTGGAAAGGGTCCCGAGGAGATTCACCAGGATTATCGCTGGAATGAAGAGCTTGTTGTATGAGGAGAGGATGAGGACTCTGCGTCTGTAATTGTTGGAGTTTAGAAGGATGATGGGGGGGAATCTTAACTTAAAGGATACTGAAGGCCTAGATTGAGTGAACGTGGAGAGGATGTTTCTACTAGTGGGAAAAACTAGAATCCGAGGGCACAGCATCAGACTGAAGTGATGTTCCTTTAAGATGAGGAGGAATTTCTTCAGCCAGAGAGTAGTGAATCTGTGGAACTCTTTCTTGCAGAAAGCCAAATCATTAAAGATGGGGAAAGATAGGTTCTTGATTAATAAGGGGATCGGGTTAATAAGGGGATCGGGTTTATGGGGAAAAAGCAGGAGAAGGGATGTGAAACAAATCAGCCATGATTGCATGGCAGAGCAGCCTCGATGGGCTAAGTGGCCTAATTCTGCTCCTATGTCTTATTTTGTGGTCTATCAGGGCACGTCAAAAGGCAAGGATCATCGAACATTTAAGTTGCCTTCCTTGAAAGATATTCTAGGAAGTTCCGGGGTTCGATTCCAGTATTGAATGACTGGTGTGGGGAGTTTGCAATTTTACCTCCTGTCTGTGTGGGTTTCCTCCGGGTGCTCCAGTTTCCTCCCACAGTCCAAAGATGTGCGTAGGTGGATTGGCCATGATAAATTGCCCCATGTCAAAGATCTGTAGAGTTCCGGGGATAGGACGGGGGAGTGGGCCGAGGTAGGCTGCTCTCTGAGTGTCGGTACAGACTCTATGGGGTGAATGGGCTCCTGCACTGTAGGAATTCTATGATTCTATAGTTCTGAGCTTGGGACTGCTGGATTATCCTGAAATAATAAAAACTCAAATTGATGCCTGTATTTCATGTGTACTAGATTGTGCTGTCTAAAGGTGCACTCTACTTACTTTGTAAGACGAGGCATATTTCTGTGATTTAGCTCTGCTAATCCTTACCAGCTATTTCTCTCATGCTTGCATGTTTGAAGTAATTTAGCGGATGCTCATTGAAGATTTGGACCTTTGCGATTCAGTGGCTGTAGTTGTTTCCCACCAGTCTTGAGTGTCTTATAGAAGTTGAATCGCACAACTCGCTGCCAATGATTTGTAGTTTGGATGGGAAATCTGTGCCTTGCACATATGTGCCTTCAATCTCTTCGACATTCGAAGAATTAATACGAGATGCAGTGCATTTGGATTTTCAAAAAGCATTTGAAAAGGTGCCATGCAATATGTTACATAAAATTGGAATTGGGGTGAATACATTGGCCTGGATTGAGCATTATAAACATACAATTTAGTAACAGGAGTAGGCCACTCGGCCCCTCGAGTCTGCTCCGCCATTCAATAAGATTGTGGCTGTCTGACTGTAACCTCGACCCCACATTCCTTCCTACCAATAACCTTTCACCCCCTTGTTTTTTTTCAAATCTTTTTATTCTCCTCATTTTCTTTTTTTTCCCCCATAAATTTAGAGTACCCAATTCACTTTTTCCAATTAAGGGGCAATTTAGCGTGGCCAATCCACCTGGCCTGCACATAGAACATAGAAAAATACAGCACAGAACAGGCCCTTCGGCCCACGATGTTGTGCCGAACCTTTGTCCTAGATTAATCATAGATTATCATTGAATTTACCTTTAAGTCTGCACCGGCTCTTGGAAAGAGCACCCTACCCAAACTCAACACTTCCACCCAACACTAAGGGCAATTTGGACATTAAGGGCAATTTATCATTGGCCAATTCACCTAACCCGCACATCTTTGGACTGTGGGATCTTTTGGGTTGTGGGGGCAAAACCCACGCAGACATGGGGAAAATGTGCAAACTCCACACGGACAGTGGCCCAGGGCCAAGATCGAACCTGGGACACCGGCAGCAATGCTAACCACTGCGCTGCCCTATTCTCCTCATTTTCATCAAATAAACAAAAAAAGGGGAAAAAAAACAAATGCAAAAACAGCAACCCCCCCCCCATCCAATATACAGACCGAAACATTCGCCTGTGCATTCCAGGTTAAAAAAAATTAGCAATCACCACCCCCCCACCCCCCTCCCCCACCCCATGATCAATGCCATCCAATTCTCAAAAGTGCATAATAAACGGTCCCCATGAATTGTAGAACCCTCCCTTCATCCCCCTCTGCTCAAATTTCACCTTCTCAAGAATCAATTCAAGTAGGTCTCCCCGCCAAGCCGAGGCAAAGGGTGGAGAAGCTGACCTCCACCCAAACAGGACCCGCCTGCAGGCGAGGCGAAGGCCAAAACACCTGCGCCCGCAACCGCCTGCAATTCAGGCCGATCCGACACCCCAAAAATGGCCTCACGGGGCCCTGATTCCGAGTTCAAGTGTAGTACCCCTGAGATGACAGTGAAAACCTCCCTCCAATACTTCTCCAACTTCGAACAAGGCCAAAACATATGTACGTGGTTAGCGGGACCCCTCCCACAATGTTCACACATGTCCTCCACTCCCTCAAAGAGTCGGCTCGTCCTTGCCCTTGTGAGGTGCGCCCGAGACACGACTGTAATAAGTCCACAGAGGCAGAATCCCTTTTATAAACAAAACCAACCCCAGTACAACCAGGTGCATTCAGCTTGCTGTCTACACTGGGAGTGCAGAGGATCTGTTCTATACAAAGAAGAGGTTCCCTGATTGGCCCACTAATCAGGGAACTCTTATTCCAATTGACCAATCTCAAAGGTCTGTTCTAAATCACCACAATGACCCTTCAGCTGTACCAGCCCCAGCCTCGCACATGAGGTTGAGGCGTTCACCCTCCGGAGCACCTCACACCACAAACCGTCTTCCATAGGTGGGGTTACTGGGTTGCGGGGATAGAGTGGAGATGTGGAGTGCTCTTTCCAAGGGGCTGTGCAGACTCGATGGGCCGAATTGCCTCCTTCTACACTGTAAATTCTATAACCCCTTCCCCATCTCTTTCTCACTTTGTTGTAATCCCTCCATGGACACCCCGTCCTCTCCCAAAATCCTCCTGTAGATTGCTGACTCCACCCCTTCTCCATTCCACCTGTCGTCACTACCTCTTCCAACAATGGATGGGGGGGGGGTGGCGTCTAGCGCTATCGGGAAGCTCTGAACCTCCTTCCTAGCAAAGTCACAAGAGCTGCAGGTACTTAAACCCTTCCCTCCCGGTCCATATCCCCCCCCCCCCCCCCCCACCCAACTCCTCACCATTTTGGCATCTGCTGTCCATTAGTGATATAATATATTTGGGAGGCCCAACCCCCCCAGCCTGCCGTCCTCTCTGCTGGACCACCTTACTGACCCTGGCTACCTTAAACTCCCCCCTGCCTCCCAAATGAACAAAGTGACCGACTTGTCCACTTCCAGGTCTAATATACAGTGAATGGTAGAACCCTCAAGGGTATTGACCCTTGAGACCGTCAGAGAGGTCTAGGTGTCCAGGTTCACAGGTCACTGAAAGAGGTAACACAGATGGAGAAGGAAGTCAAGAAGGCATACTGCGTGCTTGCCTTCATTGGCTGGGGCATTGAGTATAAAAATTGGCAAGTCATGTTGCAGCTGTATAGTACCTTAGTTCGGCCACATTTGGAGTATAGTGTTCAATTCTGGTCACCACACTACCAGGAGGAAGTGGAGGCTTTGGAGAGGGTGCAGAAGGGATTTACCAGAATGTTGCCTGGTATGAAGGGCATTAGCTAAGAGGAGAGGTTGAATAAACCCGAAAGAGAAAATGCTGGAAAATCTCAGCAAGTCTGGCAGAAAAGAGCTAACGTTTCAAGTCCGATGACTCTTTGTCAAAGCTGACAGAGAAAGTGGGAAATATTTATTCTGTGGAGTGAGAATGAAAGATGAGTCATAGCCACAGAGACCCAGGGAAACCGGGTGCTAAAGGCCACAGAAACCAAGGGGAAAGAGTGCTAATGGCAGTCCCCAGAGAGGACAAAAGATGTGAAAGGTCAAACCACAGGAAAACTAACATCAGAGGATGAACTGTAGATGTGGGGGGAGGGGAAGGGGAGCAAAGAGGTGGATAAGATTGGTGGGGGGGGGGGAATTTAAAAGTGTATTAAGAAAGAAAATCGTAAAAGACAGTTAAAATGAAATGAAAACAAATGGATCAAGGTAGGGTAGAGCTGATCATCTGAAGTTGTTGAATTCGATATTGAGACCGGAAGGTAGCGTGCCTCACCGGAAGATGAGATGTTGTTCCTCCAGTTTGCGTTGCGCTTCACTGGAACATTGCAGCAGGCCAACAACAGGCATATGGGCTTGGGAGCAGGGTCTTTTGTTAAAATGGCAAGCAACAGGAAGGTCAGGGTCCTGAATGCGCACAGACCGAATAAACTCGTTTGTTCTCACTGGGACGATGGAGGTTGAGGGGCGACCTTATAGAGGTCTACAAAATTATGAGGGGCATAGACAGTGGATAGTCAGAGACTTTTTCCCAGGGTAGAGGGATCAATTACTCGGGGGCATAGGTTTAAGGTGCGAGAGGCAAGGTTTAGAGGAGATGTACGAGGCAAGTTTTTTTTACAGATGGTAGTGGGTGCCTGGAACTCGCTGCCAGAGGAGGTGATGGAAGCAGGGACGATAGTGATGTTTAAGGGGCACCTTGACAAATACATTAATAGGATGGAAATAGAGGGATACAGACCCTGGCAGTGTAGAATATTTTAGTTTAGACGGGCAGCATGGTCGGCGCAGGCTTGGAGGGCCGAAGGGCCTGTTCCTGTGCTGTACCTTTCTTTGTTCTTAAAGACTGCCTTTGGCAAAAACACTGGCAGGCACTGAAATAGAAACCAAAATCGCGGCAACATATTCATTTTAATCGTCTGAACCGGATCTGCCAGTGACAGAGGGAGGTTGTCCCACCTTGTCAAGTCCGCTTTCACCATCCCCACCAAGCTAGTAAAATTGTACCTACTGTGCACCCCCAAGTACCTGAAGTGTGTTGCTGTCCTGCAAAATGGAAGCCCTCCTGCTCCCGCCGGGGCACCACAATATATTCACTCTTTTCCAGGTTCAAGTTATATCCTGAAAAAGACCCAAAACTTCGGAGAAGTTTCATATGTTCCACCGATGCACTCAGCTCTGATATATATAATGAATCGTTCCCCGTTATTTTCGCTGTGACAATGCCAATCAGAGTTGACTTGCCTAGAAACTAGGAGCGGGAGTAGGCTGTTTGATCTTGGCTTGCTTCGCATTCAGTTTGATCGTGGCTGATCTTCTCTCTCAATGACATGTTCCTGATTTCTCCCCATATTCTATCTCTCTCTTGAACACAGCTTGACCTCCACAGCCTTCTGTGGTAGAAAACTCAAGTTTCACTGCAGTTTGAATGAAGTTTTCCTCATCTCTGTCCTAAATGGTTTACCCCTGTATCCTGAGATGGTGTCACCTGGTTCTAGATGCCCCACCCAGGGAAAACATCCTCCCTGCATCTAGTCTGTCCAGCCGTGTTGAAATTTAATGTTTCAAATCGGATCTCCTCTCATCCTTCTAAACTCTTGTGAATACAGGCCCAGTTAAACCAATCTCTTCTCAGAGGATAGTCGCACCTACCTAGTATCAGCCTAGTGAACCTCGACTGCACTCCCTCTCTGACAAATATATCCTTTCTTGGGTGAGGAGACCAATCAATACTCCAGGTATGGTCGAGAAAAGACCCATTTATTCCCACTCTCAAAGTATTTGTTCAATTCTTCTGCCATTTCTTTGTTCTTCATTACAATTCACCGGCTTCTGACTGTAAGGGACCTACATTTGTCTTTACTAATCTTTTTCTCATTGAAGCTTCTACGGTCAGTTTCTATTTTTCCTGCAATTTTGCACTCAAACTCTTGATCAAATTTTCTTTGGCTAAATCCTAAAATGCTCCCAATCCTCAGGCTTGCTGCTTTTCCGGCAAGTTTATATATCGCCTCTTTGGATTTAATGTCATAAATGGATAATTGTTGTAATTCATGCACATGTTCTTTAAATATTAACCCACTGTGCCTATCTACCGTCAACCCCATTAGTAATGTTCCGCAATCTATCATTGCCAATTTGTGCCCCATACCCTCGTAGTTCCTTTTATAGTTCCCTTTATTTAAATAGAAGGATTCTAGTTTTGGGTTCAACTACTTCACCCTCCATCTTAATGAAGAATTGCCAACCATTCTGTCCCCTTCTTCTCCTTTTAGTTTAAAATTTGGCATTCTTGTGTTTGTCCTGGTGAGGAAAAACAAACTTTGACAACAATGTCTCACTTTTCAGCAATGTGTTCTGAATTTCCAGATTTTAAAAAACCTGAATTATTCTCAAACTGGTCGGACCTGAACTCCGAACACATGCTGTAAATCTGAAATACTTGGGTCAGGCAGCAGGTGTGGAACAACAATGAGATGGCTATCATCCTGGATAGATAAGTTCTAAGCAAGTACAGAGACTGAGAAAGAGCGAGGGTAGTAAAGAACAAACAGAAAGATTTGTAACAGGATAAAAGGCAGCACGGATTAAATAACCAAGAGGATGATTGTACAAGGCAAAGGTGGGGGTGTTATAAAGCTTAGAATAGCACCTTGTCTTTCGACTAAGCATATTCAGCCTCCCAGACTCAACATTGAGTTCAAAAATTTCAGATCATAACAACTGTTCCCATTTTCTCAGCAGCTGCTGCCAGTGTTTCTATTGACATTACTTCCTTCTCTAGACCCATTGTTCGCTTCTTGTTCTGGTCCCATTACACCCTGTTTGTGCCTTGTACCAGTATAATGACTGTTATGGGAAAGTGACAGAAATAATTTAACTCTGCTGCTGGCTATCAATAAAAAACAGATTAGGGTATCATCTGAGATGAGAATATTATTGGCTGTTGAGTTACTTATGTCAGGTATAATGAACTCTGGCCATGTTGCACAGTAATGGATCTTCCCCTGGAGAGGATTCTGCCTCTCCAAAATGTCAAAGCTTTTCTTTTTTTAAATTTAGAGTACCCAATTCATTTTTCCAATTAAGGGGCAATTTATCATGGCCAATCCACCTAGCATCTTCGGGTTGTGGGGGCGAAACCCAAGCAAACACGGGGAGAACATGCAAACTCTACACGGACAGTAACCCAGAGCCGGGATTGAACCTGGGCCCTCGGTGCCGTGAGACTGCAGCGCTATCCACTGCTCCACCGTGCTGCCCGCCAAAGCCTTTTCTGAGGAAAGCTGAACAGGACCTGACACTATCTCCATCTGATGCCATGAGAAAGGATTGAAATAATGATCCCATATTATAGAGGGTATACCAGCTTCCTTGAGCCCCTCAAAGTAGTTCACCAACAGATGGGGTAGGATTCTCCAATAATGGGGCTAGGTCCCCATGCCGGCGTGAAAACCGGCGCCAACCACTCCGGTGTAATATATTCTCCTTGAGGTGTGGTGACCGTCTAGAATAAGCTGAGATAGACAATACCCCAGTTGAACATCCTGGTGGATAGGTGGTGCCTCTGTAAAGATCGCACTAGTACTGGATTGGAATTGATGACCTGGAGTTGGTGTTCAATTCTGGACTGCAGTAGAACCTTAAGGTTCAGGTTCATTGATTGCTTAAGCAAGAATTCGACCAAATAAGCCAAGCTGACTGTGAATAGTGATCAGGAACCATGGCTGAATACCAACCCCCCCCCTCCTTTTCAGAGAACATGCTACTGCCACACAACCAAGATCAACTAACGTCTTGGCAGATCAGTCATGGAGCCTTGTTTGTTTATAGGGGTCACTTACTCACTACCATTCAAGGGAAATTGGAGATGGGGCAATAAATGCCAGCCTCCCCAGGGGGCACATACCATGTACAAACAAAAATAAGCTTGATGGCACTACAACCCTTCGAGACATCTGTATTTCTCAAATTCTTTTGCTCATGGTTTCGAAAATGGCAGCTATGCATTCAGCTGCTGAGTTCTGTGATGTTGTTTCCCCAAATCTGTCCACCCCTCTTCTCATTTTATTAAGTCAATCCCTAAAGGTTACCTCTTTAACCAAGATTTTGGCCAACCTGTGCAGCTTGATAAGTTTTGTTTGATAACACTCCTGCGAAGCATCTTAATGGGTAAATACAGGTTGTGATTGGGAGACCAAAGTCTTTCTAAAGGGCTAGGCTCCTAGGGCTTTTTTTGACCTTTTCTGTTGTGTAATGACCTTTTCCCCTCCCATACAGGTTACCGAGTTAAGTGCGAATACATTGCCCACAAGGAAGGGGTTATCAAAGAGGAAATGGTCATGACCAACAAGATCAACAACAATGCCTCTGTAAAAGTTACGTTGCAAGCACGAGTCCTGGGTAAGTGTGGTGTTCTTCCTCTTGTTCCTCCCTGAAACTGGATATGTTGCACAATACATGGTGTGCGAGAAATGTTCAAGGTTCTGTTTTCAGCTGTACAGACGCCAGCACCGTGGATTTCCGACGGCGGGGGGGGCCACCCACAATGGGGAAAACCCCATTGGCCAGCTAGCGGGACAGAGAATTCCACCCACAATGTTTTGGCCTCAACTGCTTTCTGTGGTAGCGAATTCCACAGGTTCACCACTCTCTGGGGGAAGAGGTTTCTCCTCGTCTTTGTCCTAAATGGTCTAAACCGTATCCTCAGATTGTGCCCCATTGGTTCTGGACACACCCACCATCGGGAACATCCTTCCTGCATCTACCCTGTCTAGTCCTGTTAGAATGTTATAGGTTTCTGAGATTCCCTCTTTCCCCCCCCCCCCCCCCCCCTCCACCCCCATTCTTCTGAACTCCAGCGAATATAATAACAGTTCCTTCCCCGCTGTTACCAGACTCCTGAATGGCCCTCGTATAGACTGATCTGATCTCTTCAAACATCTTCTCTACTCTAGTACTACACTCCTGTATGCTTCACCTGAAGCCTGTGTCTATGTATTTACATTGTGAAATGAAAATCGCTTATTGTCACAAGTAGGCTTCAAATGAAGTTACTGTGAAACACTCCTAGTCGCCACATTCCGGCGCCTGTTCGGGGAGGCTAGTACGGGAATTGAACCAGGCTGCTGGCTTGCCTTGGTCTGCTTTCAAAGTCAACGACTTAGCCCTGGCTAAACAGCCCCATTTTTGTGTATTAATGTATGCCGTATGTTTATCTTTCATGTCTGGACTGTACGCAGAACTCTGTGCGGGATTCTCTGACCCCGGGCCGGGTCGGACTTCACATGTCACATGTGGTCCTACCCGGTGGGACTTCGGCGTCCAGCCTGCAGGGGGCGGCCTGGTGAGGGGGTGGGCTCCACTGTGGCCTAGCCCGCGATCGGGGCCTACTGATCGGCGGGCTGGCTTCTCCTGGTGGGGGGGCCTCTTTTTACTCCACGCCGGGCCCCTGTAGCTCTACGCCATGTTGCAGCGGGGCTGGCGCGGAGAAGGCAACTAGTGCGCATGCGCGAGTTCACGCCAGTCGCAGCGCACATGCGCAGACTCCAGTGCCATGCTGGCCCTGTAGGGCGCAGGATCGCTGCTCCTGGAGGTCTGTTTACGGTGTCGGAAAACACGACGGCCTCCGGATCAGAGAATCCCGCCCAATATTTTTCACCTCGGTACACGTGACAATAAAAACAAATCCAAATCTATTCTTTCCTCATGCATCAGTCCCACCATTCCAGGAATCAATCCTTTGCTACACTCCCTCTTTAGCAAGAACATCCTTGCTCTGATAAGGAGACCAAACCAGCACACATTATTCCAGGTGTTGCCTCACCAAGGCCCAGTATAATTGCAGCAACACATCCCTGCTCCTGTACTCGAATCCTCTCGCTATGAAGGTCAACATACCATTTGCCTTCGTCACCGCCTGCTGCACCTGCATGCTGATTTTCAGCAACTGGTGTACAGGTATATCCAAGTCTCGTTGCACATTGGCTAATACCCTTTCTCAATCTATAGCCATTCAGATAATCTACTTTCCTGTTTTTAACAACCAAATCGGATAATTTTATCCACAGTATACTGCATCTGCCATGCATTTGCCCACTCATTCAACCTGTCCAAATCACAAGTCTCTACACCCTCCTCACAGCTCACCCACGCACCCAACTTTGCGTCATCTGCAAATCTGGAGGTATTATATTTAGTTCCCTCATTTAAATCATTAATCTATATTGTGACTATAGCTGGGGTCCTAGCAGTGACCCTTGTGGTACCCAACTAGTTACTGCCTACATTTGGAAAAAGACCCGTTAATTCGTACTTTGTTTCCTGTCTGTCAGCCAGCTTTCTATCCATCTCGATAAACCAACCCAATCCCATGCTCTTTAATTTACACGCTGATCTCTTATGTGGGACCTTGTCAATATTCTGCTGAAAGTTCAAATAAACCACATCCTATGGCTTCCCCTCGTCAACTCTACCAGTTACATCCTTAAAGAACTCTAGTAAATTTGTCAAGCATGATTTCCCCTTCATAAATCCATGCTAACTTGATCCTGCCTCTGTTTTCCAAGCACTCTGTTCTTGAATCTTTCATTATGGACTCCAGCATTTTCCCCACTATCGACGTCAGGCTGACTGGTCTATAATTCCCTGTTTTCTCTGTTATATTACCCTTGGTGATAATATATTGTGTTATTTGTCTTTTCTTCCAGAATGGTCCGATGTATTGATGACAAAGAATCCATTAATCATTAGATTGAAACAAAACTAATTTATTGTATAACATAGAACATAGAACATTACAGCGCAGTACAGGCCCTTCGGCCCTCGATGTTGCGCCGACCTGTGAAACCACTCTAAAGCCCATCTACACTATTCCCTTATCATCCATATGTCTATCCAATGACATTTGAATGCCCTTCGTGTTGGTGAGTCCACTACTGTTGCAGGCAGGGCATTCCATGCCCTTACTACTCTCTGAGTAAAGAAACTACCTCTGACATCTGTCCTATATCTATCTCCCCTCAATTTAAAGCTATGTCCCCTCGTGCTAGACATCACCATCCGAGGAAAAAGGCTCTCACTGTCCACCCTATCCAATCCTCTGATCATCTTGTATGCCACAATTAGTCACCACTTAACCTTCTTCTCTCTAATGAAAACAGCCTCCAGTCCCTCAGCCTTTCCTCATAAGATCTTCCCTCCATACCAGGCAACATTCTGGTAAATCTCCTCTGCACCCTTTCCAATGCTTCCACATCCTTCCTATAATGCAGCGACCAGAATTGCACGCAATACTCCAAATGCGGCTGCACCAGAGTTTTGTACAGCTGCAACATGACCTCATGGCTCCAAAACCCAATCCCTTTACCAATAAAAGCTAACACACCATACGCCTTCTTAACAACCCTCTCAACCTGGGTGGCAACTTTCAGGGATCTATGTATATGGACACCGAGATCTCTCTGCTCATCCACACTGCCAAGAATCTTACCATTAGCCCAGTACTCTGTCTTCCTGTTATTCCTTCCAAAATGAATCACCTCACACTTTTCTGCATTAAACTCCATTTGCCACCTCTCAGCCCAGCGCTGCAGCTTATCTATGTCCCTCTGTAACTTGTAACATCCTTCCGCACTGTCCACAACTCCACCGACTTTAGTGTCACCTGCAAATTTACTCACCCATCCTTCTACACCCTCCTCCAGGTCATTTATAAAAATGACAAACAGCAGTGGCCCCAAAACAGATCCTTGTGGTACACCACTAGTAACTGGACTCCATTCTGAACATTTCCCATCAACCACCACCTGTTGTCTTCTTCCAGCTAGCCAATTTCTGATCCAAACAGCTAAATCAACCTGAATCCCATGCTTCCGTATTTTCTGCAGTAGCCTACCTTGGGAACCTTATCAAACGCTTTACTGAAATCCATATACACCACATCAACTGCTTTACCCTCATACACCTGTTTGGTCACCTTCTCAAAGAACTCAATAAGGTTTGTGAGGCACGACCTACCCTTCACAAAACCGTGTTGACTATCTCTAATCAAATTATTCCTTTCCAGATGATTATACATCCTATCTCTTATAAACCTTTCCAAGATTTTGCCCACAACAGAAGTAAGGCTCCCTGGTCTATAGTTACCAGGGTTGTCTCTACTTCCCTTCTTGAACAAGGGGACAACATTTGCTATCCTCCAGTCTTCTGGGACTATTTCTTTAGACAAAGATGACTTAAAGATCAAAGCCAAAGGCTCAGCAATCTCCTCCCTCGCTTCCCAGAGAATCCTAGGATAAATCCCATCCGGCCCAGCGGACTTATCTATTTTCAGCCTTTCCAGAATTGCTAACACCTCCTCCTTATGAACCTCAAGCCCTTCTAATCTAGTAGCCTGAATCTCAGTATTCTCCTCGACAACATTATCTTTTTCTGTGTGAATACTGACCTAAAACGATTAATTAAATGAAGTTCGCACACACTACTGAGCTATACAGCAATCAATAATTTAAATAGTCACTAATAATACTATGATCTAATCTCATGTTAACTCTATCTAACCTAATCCTCTAGTGCTGTTCTCTTGCTTTCTCCTTCACTAACACACTACCCAGCATTCCCTGATGTCTGATTTATACACAGAGAAGTAGTGGTGCCCTCTAGTGTTTAAATTACACAGATGTTATAATTAACCCTTCAGTAACCTGACTATATACATATCATTACACTCTCTACCTCCCTTTTTTAAATAGTGAGGTTATGTTAGCTACCCTGCTACCCTACAATCTGCAAGAACTGTTCCAGAATCTATGGAATCTTGGAAGATGACCACAAACATCCATTATTTCTAGGAATATTTCCTTAAGTACTCTGGGATGTAGATTATCAGGCCCTGGGGCTTTATCGGCCTTCATTCCATTAATTTCCCTACTCGTACTGCTTTCGTCAGTTCCTCCCACTCACTAAACCCTGTGTCCCCCAACATTTCTGCTATGTTATTTGTGTCCTCCTTTGTGAAGACAGAACCACAGCATGTATTTAGTTGGTCAGTTATTTCTTTGTTGCCCTTTATAAATTTCCCTGTTTCTGACATTTGTCTTCACTGACCTATTTCTCTTCACATTTCCATAGAAACTTTACAGTCGTAAAGGAAGTAACTCCGCCTCATTTTGGCTTGACGTTTGTCCCTTTTTAAAATGCAGTCATGGACCATGAATTTAAAAGGCAGCTGCAGTTAAATTCAGTGTCCTCCAGCCTTGAGATGCCACATGATTTGTCAGCTGTCTCCCGAGGCTTCTATTCTGTAGCGAGGAACCAAATTCAAAATCTAAACAACTGTGAGGGATTGACTTCAGTTTTGTGCCTGACTGGCACCTTATTGACTACTTTTTAATCAAAAGAATTAGCTTGGAACCTTGTTGAGTTCACGTCAACCCACTGGGCACCCAGCACACAGGGCGTTGCAGGAGAAGAGGTTTTAAAAATTCTTTCATAGGATCTGGGTGTCGCTAGCTGGGCCAGCATTTTATTTCCGATCCCACATTATCCTTGAATTGAGGCCATTTCAGGGGGCAATTGGTCATCCGGGTAGCATGGTGTTAGCAATGCTCCTTCACTGCACCAGTGACCTGGGTTCAATTCCGGCCTTGGGTGACTGTGTGGCATTGCATGTCCACCCTGCATCTGCGCATATTCCCTCCGGGTGCTCCGGTTTCCTCCCACAGTCCCCCAGATGTGCAAGTTGGATGGATTGGTCATGCTAATTTGCCCCTTAGTGCCCAAAGCTGCGCAGGTTAGGTGGGGTTATCGGGGTGGGGCGGGGAGTGGGCCTAGGTAGAGTGCTCTTCGGAGGGTCAGTGCAGACACGATGGGCTGAATGGCCTCCTTCTGCACTGTAGGTATCCTATAAAACATTGCTGTGGATGTGGAACCACATACAGGCCAGACCAGGTAAAGATGGCAGAATCCCTTCCCAAAAGAACATTAGTGAACCAGATGGGCTTTTTGGGCAATGGATTGTTAGTCCACTGACATCCATTAAGCCTGTGCAAATAAATTGTTACTTTAGTAGGTGGCCACATTGCTTACTTGCTGAATCTGACTGAAGGGGATAAACTCGATGGAATGCCAAAACCTAGGGTCCAGGCAGCTGAAAACTTGGCCTCAGGGCTGGGGGAGTGTCTAAAATCGGGGCACGCAGAAGGCCAGAATTAGATTAATGCAGATATCTCCGAGGATTGAAAGTCTGGAGGAGATTATAAAGGCAGCGAGGGACAAGGCCCTTGAGGGAAACAAAGATGAGACTTTTAAAATCAAGATAAATGCTTGACCAGGAGCAAACATAGGCCTCTGAGCACTGAGGGTAATGGGTGGATGGGACTTATTGTGAGGGAACAGAGGGCAGCAGAGTTTTGAATGGCCTCAAATGGAGCACGGAGTGTGGGAGACCAGCCACCAGTGCGGAGGAGCATTCAAATCTCGAGATAAGAAAACCACGTATTAGGGTTTCAGCAGCAAATGAGCGAAGATGCCCCCGCTCCCCCCCCCCCCCCCCCCCCCCCCGTCTCTGTTACAAATGTGGCAACAGGTGATCTTGGTGATAGAATGAATATGAGGTTGGAAACTCATCTGGAGTGTTAAAGACGGCACCAAGTTTCCAAATAGGCTGGCTTAAAATCAATTACCAGAGAAGAATGGAGTCAGTTGTTGGGGTCCAGAGTTCGGAGCAGGGACTGAAAACAATGAAAGAAGCAAATTACTGCGGATGCTGGAATCTGAAACACAAACAGAAAATATGGGGCAATCTCGGCAGTTCTGATGACATCTGTGGGGAGTGAAGGGAGCTAACATTTCGAGTCCGGATGACTTTGTCAAAGCTGGAAACAATGGCATCGGTCAGTTCTGAAGAAATTTCTGCTCAGTCAGTGCTGGATGCTGGGCAAGCAGTCTGACAGATAATTCGTGGAGAATGATGATGACTTTGGTCATCAGTGTACATGTGAAAGATAACACTGTGCTTTCTGATGGTGTCGCTGAGGGGCAGCGTGTTGATGAGCGATAGGAGGGGACCAATGATCGTGCCTTGGGCGACCCCAGAAGTAACGACGCAAGAGTGGGCAGTATAGGTCATTCCACCCAGCTGGACAACTTTGGAAAGGCAACTAGAAATGAGGAATAAGCTTGGCTGTGTCATGTGTAACCCAGATACCAAAAATAACTAACAATGCTGAAGTGAAACAATTGGCTAATCGGTTGTTTTTAGTAGCCCTGAGTAGGACAAAGTAGAAAGAGTTTTCTCTGTATGGAGCTATGCGTGTGACATCTAACTGGGAGTTTTCAATTCTGAAATGGGTTCCTGAAAGGCGGGAAAGTTCCACTTCCATCCCTCTCACACCAGTAAAGTATTAATCCGAACCTTCCTGCCATATCAATATTTCCAAAAAAGAAAAACTTGTTAAACGGTACTGATTCCTTCCACGTTGCATGGTGGCACAGTGGTTAGCCCTACTGCCATGGCGCTAGAGTTTGATTCTGGCCTTGGGTGACTGTGTGGAGTTTGCACGTTCTCCCCGTGTCTGCGTGGGTTTCCTCCGGGTGCTCCTAATTCCTCCCACAGTCCAAAAGATGTGCAGTTACGGGGATAGGCCGGAGGAGCGGGCTTAGCTAAGATGCTCTTTTGGAGGGTCGCGGCACAGGCCCCATGGTCTGAATGGCCTCCTCCAGCAATGTAAGGGTTCTACGGTTCCCCAGTCTCTCCACATAACTGAATACCCCACTCTGTACCACTCTCTTAAATGATCATTTGCACTCTGTGGTGAAGTTACTCTCTCTGCTGCTGATTTAATAAGTTCTAGGATTTTGAACTAGTGGAGGAAACGGCATTATGCCTAATTCTGGCCTGCCTTGGCTGTGGCAGAGTCAAATCCTTGGTGCTCCGAAGGTTCACCCAAGGAGGCCTAGCTAGTGTGTGGCAGTAACAACGGCTGCTGTTGTGTACAGTGCGAAATTGTTATGCAACCAGGTGATTTATAGGACCGTTCCTGTTTACAGAGATGGACAACTGGACAACACTCCTCGAGAGTGCCTGTGGAATTCTAATTCTTGCGCAATTTTTAAAATCAAGGTAGAAGTCTGCTCTGTGTCACTGCAGCATCGTTCTTAATACCGTGCGGACAATAAACACCTTATCAGCTTGTAACAGAGCTATTGAGCGATAACCATGGAGAGGCCATTGTACAATTAGTATGGGAAGTAGCGTAATAGATTAGTGCAGCCCTGCCACATACTTGCTGTGAATCACAAGGTATAAATCACTGTGGCTTTTCTGTCGGATAAAAAGTTTTTCAGAGCGTTAAGAATGAAGAAGGGGGACAATAACTTGCAGTTGCACAGATTCTTTAAAGTAGTGAAATGCTTTGCAAGAATATTATTGGACAAAAAATTGACACGCAGCCAGCTTAAGACGATATTGTGGACCAGTGACCAGAGGCTCGGGTCAAAGCGGCAGGTTTTAAAGAGCTTCTCAAAGGAGGAGAGCTGAAAGCATACCTGCCAATGGTGGAGTGATTAAGATTCAGGAGGCTTTTTTGCTTTTGTTTCTTATCAAGGGCTTCACAAACACCTTTTCCACTGTCCTTTGACTCTCATTGTGTCCTGATCTCTCTCTCTCTCTCTCTCTCTTCGCACCCCCCCCCCCCCAACAAACATGGCCCACACCCTCTGCTCTTCCTGCCATTTACTCTTCATCGAATTTACAGTGCAGAAGGAGGCCATTCGGCCCATCGAGTCTGCACTGCTCTTGGAAAGAGCACCCTACCCAAGGTCAACACCTCCACCCTATCCCCATAACCCAGTAACCCCACCCAACACTAAGGGCAATTTTGGACACTAAGGGCAATTTATCATGGCCAATCCACCTAACCTGCACATCTTTGGACTGTGGGAGGAAACCGGAGCACCCGGAAGAAACCCACGCACACACGGGGAGGATGTGCAGACTCTGCACAGACAGTGACCCAAGCTGGAATCGAACCTGGGACCCTGGAGCTGTGAAGCAATTGTGCTATCCACAATGCTACCGTGCTGCTCTTCTTCAAACCAATCCCTAAACTCCTTCATTTTACAATGTGATCAACCCAGTCTTCATCAACTGTTACTCCCTTGCCCCTAACCTCACTCTGTTCTTCAGCCTGGGCTTGTTGCCTGCTCATATGACTTGCCTCTACTCATACTTGGGACGGTGTTGTCGGCTGTGGCTCTGTGGGTAGCAGCCTCGTTTCGAAGTTGGAAGGTCGTGGGTCCGTGTCCCACTCCAGCATGAGAATCTCGGCCAACGTTCTGGTGCAATACCAAGGAAGTTCAATGGCAGCTATGCTTTCAGCTCCCTCCTTTGAGAAGCTCCTTAAAACCTGCCTTTGGTCACTGGTCTGCAATATCGTCTTAAGCTGGCTGCGTGTCAATTTTTTGTCCAATAATGTTCTTGCGAAGCATTTCACTACTTTTAAGTGAAGGCTGCATTAAGTTCAGACAGGTGCTGCCTTTCAGATGACTTGTTAAACAGAGACACTGTCCTGTCGGGTGGCTATAAAGGATCCTAAGACACACTTTTTTTTTAAGGAAGATGAGGGGAGTGCCCCGGGCCAACGTTTATCCCTCAACCAATTTCACAAAAAACAGATCATCCAGCTGTCTTGCTTGCTGTTTGTGGGAGTTTGCTTTGCTTTGGCTGCTGTGCTTTTCCAACATTACAACAGTGACTACCCTTCAAAAGCACTTTGTTGTCTCTAAAGCGCTTTGAGAGGTCCGGGGGTCGCGAAAAGTGCTGTAGAAATACAAGTCTTTGTTTTTCTTTCCGTCCCATACGTTTCAAGCCATTCTCATTAATGAGGGCATGCCAGGAGCAGCACCAGGGATAACTAAAAATCAGGGGCGTCATTCTCCGACGTGTGTGCGTGTGTGCGTGTGTGCGTGTGTGCGTGTGTGCGTGTGTGCGTGCGCGCGTGCGCGTGTGCGCGTGCGCGCGCGTCAGGGCCGTGTTCACCAATAGGAAGGGGACCTATTCGATGAACATACAGTGGTCTGCGACCACCGCATGATGATACTGCACGTCTGCGCCCGTTACCCAGGCAGTGTACACGACTCGTACGTGTTGTCGCGGTCATCCATCCCCAGCATGTACGAGGGACGCCATCCCCAGCTGAGGGGCTGGTTGCTGGGCGACAGGGGCTACCCATTGCGATCGTGGCTGATGAAGCCTTTACGGAGGCCATGCAATGAGGCGGAGAACCACTACAATGATGCCCATGTAGCGACAAGGGGAGTGATAGAGAGGTGCTTTGGCGTGCTGAAGATGCGTTTCAGGTGCCTGGACCTCTCTGGGGGCGCCCTCCAGTATCGGTCAGATAGGGTTGGCCGCATCATTGTGGTGTGCTGCGTCCTGCACAACATAGCCCAGAAAAGAGGGGCGATGTGCCTCAGGCAGAGGAGGGCGGAGTGGAGGAGCAGCAGGAAGAGGCGCAGTCCTCCCCAGATGAGGGGGATGGGGGTAATGTTCAGGGCAGACTGGGTAGACACAGGCGGGTGGCTGTCCACCGTTACCGGCTGGCCCAGCGGGCACGGGACAGACTGATAGCCACCCGCTTCACTGACTAGATGGGCGTGGGAATCGGGTAGTATGGCCACAGACCGCACACCATGGCAACAGCCGACCACCCATCCACACACCCAGCACCCTCACCCCCCTCCCCCACCCCACCTGCATGCACACCACCCCCCCACCCCCCCCCCCCCCCCACCCCCCACCCCCCATTGCCGATCCACCTGCGGCACAACGGCCGGGCTCTCACAGTTGCGGGTGGACGTGTGTCTATTGCAGGCCATGGAGGATGATGACAACCCGCCCTGCGGTGAGCTCCTGGCTCCACATCGTTGGACTATGTCTGACCCATGGCCACAGTACCACCATCCACCCGGACCATCCCTGCATGCGGCTGTGACACTGCAGCGCACGGTCCCGTCCTCTGCCCGGGGGGATGTTGATGGCGGCCCAGGGGGAACGGGGCCGACTCACCTGAGGCTGAGGTAAGACCACCCCTCACACACACACTTGCGCTCAACGTACATGACACCCCCACACACTTTGGACAGAGCACAAAGGCAGCTTCTGTAGGTGTAACATTGACTTTAATAACCAAAGGAGTTCATGCACGTGCCCTAGCCCATAAAACTCATCTGTGCCCTGCACCCGTGCCAACTTACTCAGTGTCTAATTGTTTGGCCTTACGGGCCCTTTGACTACGTCTACGTGGTTCCCCAGACAGTACAGCAGAACTGGAGGTGGACTCCTGTGATTCCTGCCCTCTGACACTGGATCCCTTTGGCGGCCGTTTCCTGGGGCGTCCTGGCCTCGATGGGCCAGGCTGCGGCCCGGGCGACTGGGATGGCGAGCTGCCAGCCTGTCCTGCCCGTTGCCCATCCGATGCACCTGGGACGGAAGGGGGGGAGTCCAAGGTTTCGCGGTGTTCCGGGACCTCCCCTACAGGGGGGAGCAGGGGCGGACCACACCACCTCCTCCCTCGGGGTGCCCGATGGCCCCCAGGCCTCTACATGGGTGGGGGATGCGAACGGACTGGCCATCCGACGCGCCCCCCCCCCCCCGACAACTGGCGCTGCCAGTCCTGGAGGCCCGTGCTGGTATCGACAGGGGTCTGCAGGTTTGCAGCCATGGAGCCCAGGGGGTTGTCAAACCCTGTCTGTGACAGTGCGACGCCGGCTCGCACATGGCCACTGGCGCCGATGCCCTCAGCGATGGCCTGCTGAGACTGGGCCATGGCCTGCTGAGACTGGGCCATGGCCTGCTGAGACTGGGCCATGGCCTGCTGAGACTGGGCCATGGCCTGCTGAGACTGGGCTATGGTGTTGAGCGCCTCTGCCATCTGGCGCTGGCACTGGCTCATGGCCTCCTGTGAGAGGGCAGCCATGTCCTGGGCCACAGACGCCGCCTGCACGGAAAGCCCCAGGCCTCGCAAACCGTTCCCCATATCTGACACCGTCGCACCCATTGCCTCCACCGCGGACGCCACCCGTGCGGTGTCGGCCTGGGTGGCACGCATGACCGGCACCACTCCCAGCTCCTGGACGCGGGTGGACTCCTCCACCTGCGACTGCAGCCGCCGCAAGCTGGCCGTCACCCTCTTCGCTCGTCTCCGGGTCGGTGGTTGCATCGGATCTATGTGTGGGTGTGGTAACTCCAGGAACCGGGGATCCACCTGGGCGGCAGATGTTTGCTTGGGCTGGGCTGCCTTCCGACCGCCCGACCCCTCTGCTGCTCCTACCTCCACCTGCTGTACCGGGACGGCTGTGTTGTGCGCACTAGTGAGTGTAGCAGACGCCTCATCACTAAAGTGCCCAACCGAGGTGAGTGTTTCTGCGATGGTGGAGGGTGTTGGTGACAGCAGTGGCGTTGTGTCGTGCTCTTCGTCCCACTCTGAGTCCATGGCACTTTGGGGTGGGGGTTCGTCTCCACCCATCCACTCTGAGTCACTGTCCGGTATTTCGTCTTCCTGGGTAGTGCTGTCCTGGGTAGTGCTGTCCTGGGTAGTGCTGTCCTGGGTAGTGCTGTCCTGGGTAGTGCTGTCCTGGGTAGTGCTGTCCCGGGTAGTGCTGTCCCGGGTAGTGCTGTCCCGGGTAGTGCTGTCCCGGGTAGTGCTGTCCCGGGTAGTGCTGTCCCGGGTAGTGCTGTCCCGGGTAGTGCTGTCCCGGGTAGTGCTGTCCCGGGTAGTGCTGTCCCGGGTAGTGCTGTCCCGGGTAGTGCTGTCCCGGGTAGTGCTGTCCCGGGTAGTGCTGTCCCGGGTAGTGCTGTCCCGGGTAGTGCTGTCCCGGGTAGTGCTGTCCCGGGCAGGGGTGTCCCCGGGGCAGGGGTGTCCCCGGGGCAGGGGTGTCCCCGGGGCAGGGGTGTCCCCGGGGCAGGGGTGTCCCCGGGGCAGGGGTGTCCCCGGGGCAGGGGTGTCCCCGGGGCAGGGGTGTCCCCGGGGCAGGGGTGTCCCCGGGGCAGGGGTGTCCCCGGGGCAGGGGTGTCCCCGGGGCAGGGGTGTCCCCGGGGCAGGGGTGTCCCCGGGGCAGGGGTGTCCCCGGGGCAGGGGTGTCCCCGGGGCAGGGGTGTCCCCGGGGCAGGGGTGTCCCCGGGGCAGGGGTGTCCCCGGGGCTGGGGTGTCCCCGGGGCTGGGGTGTCCCCGGGGCTGTGGTGTCCCGGGCTGTGGTGTCCCGGGCTGTGGTGTCCCGGCTCGGATGTGACGGGGGCCTGTGGCTGCCCCCCTCGTCGCTGGGTGGTCGCTCCCGCACGTGACGGGGGTGTCGTCTCCCTGTTGCTCCAGGTCTCTCTGTCTCCCGTGGCCTCCGAGGGGCATCCTGCGGGCGTCGCATGCTGGAGGGTCCGGGTCTCTCTGTCTCCCGTGGCCTCCGAGGGGCATCCAGCATCTGCGGGGATGGGTGCCTGGACGTTTGGTCCTGCGATACACAATGAAGCATGCATGGTTAGACATCAGGCAGTGATCAGGTGATATGGGGGAGGGGGATATAGGGGAGGGGGGATATGGGGACGGGCTGTCGGTGGCTCACTTGCTAGTACGCCCCCGGCCTCTGCATCAGCAACCTCCGGGTCCTCAGGTCCGCCAGCCAGTTCCAGGGCCCTTTCCTCGTGTTCGGTCAGTGGCCTCTCATCAGCGGGCCCTCCTCCAGTCCTCACATGCTCCCTATTGTTGTGTGCGCGCTACTCCTTGGGGGGGGGGGGGGTGGTGGCAGGGGTAAAAGGCAACATTGTTAGGCAGGTATATGAATCACGCCATCAGTTGCGCGTGCATTGCAGAGGTTAAGTTAAGGGCTGGATTCACTTGGGGATATGGGGGAGGGGGGGATATGGGGGAGGGGGGGATATGGGGGAGGGGGGGATATCGGGGAGGCTCACCCTGCCTGCTCTGACGAGGTTGTTCACCTTCTTGTGGCACTGGGTGCCTGTCCGTGGTGTCAGGGCCACAGCGGTGACGGCCTCTGCCACTTCCCTCCACAGACGCCGGCTGTGGCGTGGGGCAACTCTGCGGCCGTGCCTGGGATACAGGGCGTCCCTCCTCTGCTCCACTGCGTCCAGGAGCGCCCCACATCCCGTGACTCGAACCTCGGGGCTGAGCGGCGGCCAGCCATCCAGTCGGGTGTTCCGGTCGGGTGTTCCGGTCGGGTGGGGGGGAGCAGCGCGGCCTTCTGAGCCGTCACGCCGTGCGGCGTGTATGACGCTGCACGGCGTGAACCACGTGCGCAAGCGTGGATCCCGTCACGTCGCTGCTAGCCCATTTCGGGCCGGAGACTTTCGACCCATTTTTCCGACGTGACGCAAGTCGGATTTGCGCCGTTTTTTACACCGATCGGCGGACTTTCCGCCGATAACGGAGAATTTCGCCCCTGGTGTCAACCTGTTGAAGCTACGGCACAGGACTATGAGTGTATCGAACAGCTAAAGCAGGAAATGATAGATAAGAGCCAAGTGACCGCAATACCAACAGATCAGATCTATACTCTGCAGTCTTGCCGCATCCAGTCATGAATGGTGGTGGGCAATTAAACAACTCCGTGGAGAAGGAGGCTCCACAAATAATCCCATCATCCGTGGCAGCTATGCATTTGCAATGACCTTTATCCTGAAATGCCGATTGGGTCATCCACTTTGCCCTCCTTCTGAGATTCCTAGCATCAGAAATGCCAGTCTTCAGCCAAGGTGATTCACTCCACACAATATCAAGAAATGGCTTGATATTGCAAAGACTATGGGCCCTGACAACATGCCGGCAATAGTACTCTGGACATGTGCTGCAGAACTTGGCATGCCCCTAGCCAAGATGTTCCAGTACAGCTACAACATTGGCATCTACCCGGCAGTGTGGAAAGTTGCCCAGGTGTATGCTGTACTCCCAAGTAGGGCAATCGTCACGCCATCAATATACTTTCCATCAATATACACTCAATAGTCAGCAAAGTGATGGAAAAGGTCATTGACATTGCTATCGAGCCCCACTTCAGCAATAACCTGCTCACTGCCGCTCCGTTTGGGTTCCTCCAGGGCCACTTGGCCGCTGACCTCATTACAGCCTTGGTCCAAACATAAACAAAAGAGCCGAATTTAAGAAAAGGATGTGGGAATGACTGCCCTTGACATCAAGACTGCACTTGACCAATTGTGACATCAAGGAACCCTAGGTAAATTGAAATTGGGAGTGGGGGGAAGAGAGACGCTCTGCTGGTCGGCGTCATACCTAGCACAAAGCCAAGACCTTTTCCCTCCAGAAAATTGTCCAATTCTTTTTGAAAGCCACAATTAAATCTGCCTCTGCCACATTGTTGGCAACAGGGAAGGAAGGTTGCAAGGACACAGGATGGTGTATTGGTGGGGAGACAGGATGGTGTATTGGTGGGGAGACAGGATGGTGTATTGGTGGGGAGACAGGATGGTGTATTGGTGGGGAGACAGGGTGGTGTATTGGTGGGGAGACAGGATGGTGTATTGGTGGGGAGACAGGATGGTGTATTGGTGGGGAGACAGGGTGGTGTATTGATGGGGAGACAGGGTGGTGTATTGGTGGGGAGACAGGATGGTGTATTGATGGGGAGACAGGATGGTGTATTGGTGGGGAGACAGGATGGTGTATTGGTGGGGAGACAGGATGGTGTATTGGTGGGGAGACAGGATGGTGTATTGGTGGGGAGACAAGATGGTGTATTGGTGGGGAGACAGGGTGGTGTATTGGTGGGGAGACAGGGTGGTGTATTGGTGGGGAGACAGGATGGTGTATTGGTGGGGAGACAGGATGGTGTATTGGTGGGGAGACAGGATGGTGTATTGGTGGGGAGACAGGATGGTGTATTGGTGGGGAGACAGGATGGTGTATTGGTGGGGAGACAGGATGGTGTATTGGTGGGGAGACAGGATGGTGTATTGGTGGGGAGACAGGATGGTGTATTGGTGGGGAGACAGGATGGTGTATTGGTGGGGAGACAGGATGGTGTATTGGTGGGGAGACAGGATGGTGTATTGGTGGGGAGACAGGATGGTGTATTGGTGGGGAGACAGGGTGGTGTATTGGTGGGGAGACAGGATGTTGTATTGGTGGGGAGACAGGATGGTGTATTGGTGGGGAGACGTGAAGAAACATGGGGAAAAGGCTGGTGTGTTTTGAAAAAGCTACCATTGCTACCCAAGGAAAATGCAGAAACCCCAGGGTATGGAATTGGCTATTTCCCTGTGACAAGTGAACTGAAATATTAAAATCCCTTTTGGTGGGTTATTGAATGCTTGAATCCAAATCCAACAAATTTCCATTGGAGCCTTCCTCAATGTGGCACGAAGGTGGAATGGGTGATGAACATAGAGGGCGGGATGCTCACGCCGGCGGGATTCTCCGTCCGCTCACGGCGGCGGGATTCTCCGTCCGCTCACGGCGGCGGGATTCTCCGTCCGTTCACGGTGGCGGGATTCTCCGTCCGCTCACGGCGGCGGGATTCTCCGTCCGCTCACGGCGGCGGGATTCTCCGCCCGCTCACGCCGGCGGGATTCTCCGTCTGCTCACGGCGGCGGGATTCTCCGTCCGCTCACGGCGGCGGGATTCTCCGTCCGTTCACGGCGGCGGGATTCTCCGCTCGCTCACGGCGGCGGGATTCTCCGTCCGTTCACGGCGGCGGGATTCTCTGCTCGCTCACGGCGGCGGGATTCTCCGTCCGCTCACGGCGGCGGGATTCTCCGTCCGCTCACGGCGGCGGGATTCTCCGCCCGCTCACGGCGGCGGGATTCTCCGCCCGCTCACGGCGGCGGGATTCTCCGTCCGCTCACGCCGGCGGGATTCTCCGTCCGCTCACGGCGGCGGGATTCTCCGTCCGCTCACGGCGGCGGGATTCTCCGTCCGCTCACGGCGGCGGGATTCTCCGTCCGCTCACGGCGGCGGGATTCTCCGTCCGCTCACGCCGGCGGGATTCTCCGTCCGCTCACGGCGGCGGGATTCTCCGTCCGCTCACGGCGGCGGGATTCTCCGTCCGCTCACGGCGGCGGGATTCTCCGTCCGCTCACGGCGGCGGGATTCTCCGTCCGCTCACGGCGGCGGGATTCTCCGTCCGCTCACGCCGGCGGGATTCTCCGTCCGCTCACGCCGGCGGGATTCTCCGTCCGCTCACGGCGGCGGGATTCTCCGTCCGCTCACGCCGGCGGGATTCTCCGTCCGCTCACGGCGGCGGGATTCTCCGTCCGCTCACGCCGGCGGGATTCTCCGCCCGCTCACGCCGGCGGGATTCTCCGTCCGCTCACGGCGGCGGGATTCTCCGTCCGCTCACGCCGGCGGGATTCTCCGTCCGCTCACGGCGGCGAGATTCTCCGTCCGCTCACGGCGGCGGGATTCTCCGTCCGCTCACGCCGGCGGGATTCTCCGCCCGCTCACGCCGGCGGGATTCTCCGCCCGCTCACGCCGGCGGGATTCTCCGTCCGCTCACGCCGGCGGGATTCTCCGCCCGCTCACGCCGGCGGGATTCTCCGCCCGCTCACGCCGGCGGGATTCTCCGCCCGCTCACGCCGGCGGGATTCTCCGCCCGCTCACGCCGGCGGGATTCTCCGCCCGCTCACGCCGGCGGGATTCTCCGCCCGCTCACGCCGGCGGGATTCTCCGCCCGCTCACGCCGGCGGGATTCTCCGCCCGCTCACGCCGGCGGGATTCTCCGCCCGCTCACGCCGGCGGGATTCTCCGTCCGCTCACGCCGGCGGGATTCTCCGTCCGCTCACGCCGGCGGGATTCTCCGTCCGCTCACGGCGGCGGGATTCTCCGCCCGCTCACGGCGGCGGGATTCTCCGTCCGCTCACGGCGGCGGGATTCTCCGCCCGCTCACGCCGGCGGGATTCTCCGCCCGCTCACGGCGGCGGGATTCTCCGTCCGCTCACGCCGGCGGGATTCTCCGTCCGCTCACGCCGGCGGGATTCTCCGCCCGCTCACGCCGGCGGGATTCTCCGCCCGCTCACGGCGGCGGGATTCTCCGTCCGCTCACGCCGGCGGGATTCTCCGTCCGCTCACGCCGGCGGGATTCTCCGCCCGCTCACGGCGGCGGGATTCTCCGCCCGCTCACGGCGGCGGGATTCTCCGCCCTCTCACGCCGGCGGGATTCTCCGTCCGCTCACGCCGGCGGGATTCTCCGTCCGCTCACGCCGGCGGGATTCTCCGTCCGCTCACGGCGGCGGGATTCTCCGCCCGCTCACGGCGGCGGGATTCTCCGTCCGCTCACGGCGGCGGGATTCTCCGTCCGCTCACGGCGGCGGGATTCTCCGCCCGCTCACGGCGGCGGGATTCTCCGTCCGCTCACGGCGGCGGGATTCTCCGCCCGCTCACGGCGGCGGGATTCTCCGCCCGCTCACGCCGGCGGGATTCTCCGTCCGCTCACGCCGGCGGGATTCTCCGTCCGCTCACGCCGGCGGGATTCTCCGTCCGCTCACGCGGCGGGATTCTCCGGTCCCGCTCACGCCGGCGGGATTCTCCGTCCGCTCACGCCGGCGGGATTCTCCGTCCGCTCACGCCGGCGGGATTCTCCGTCCGCTCACGGCGGCGGGATTCTCCGTCCGCTCACGGCGGCGGGATTCTCCGTCCGCTCACGGCGGCGGGATTCTCCGGTCCCGCTCACGCCGGCGGGATTCTCCGTCCGCTCACGCCGGCGGGATTCTCCGGTCCCGCTCACGCCGGCGGGATTCTCCGTCCGCTCACGCCGGCGGGATTCTCCGTCCGCTCACGCCGGCGGGATTCTCCGCCCGCTCACGGCGGCGGGATTCTCCGCCCGCTCACGCCGGCGGGATTCTCCGCCCGCTCATGGCGGCGGGATTCTCCAGTCCCGCTGGAGTGAATGGGAGATTCGGCTGAGCAGCAGGGCGAGCTCCTAATGGAGGATCCCGGCCGATGTGCACTAATCCGATTGTTGAACTGATTAGTGCCACTTTTTTGGTTACAGAAGCCAAAATGTGCATTGAACCAGAATTGGCATCAAGGCACCAAATTCTTATTTATTTTGTTCTTGTATCATATTGACAATTATTCAGTTGTAACACGGATTCAGCATTTAAAAACAAAACACACAAGGCTCCACATTTCCTTTGTGGATCAGAAAACAGCTGATTATTGAGTCCAAAGGCAGTTGCAAATACAGGGTGACCGAGGAACGCTCGGTTACTGTGGAAATATTTTCACCGGTGTCGTTAGTATTTCAGTTAAGTGGAACTGCAAGATTTTCACGCTGCATTAACTTGAAAAACTGTGAGATTTTCACGCTGCATTAACTTGAAAACTGAGAGGAATGATCAGGCGTACCTTTTGTGGGTTCTCCCATTTCACGCTTGGGTTGCGACTGGAGAAAGAGCGAAGGTGAATTGTTAACTATCTGTCGCTGAAGCTCGTCTCGGGAACAGTTTTAGCCGATGAACCAGGAGTGTCTCACAACAGACCCAGTTTTATCTGTCCCTTGGTATATTGACATCAAAAATAAGCCAGCAACAATGAGTTGTAAGATTTAAATGGCATACAGCCAGCCGTATTTACATTGTAAGGTACCCCCGAATTGGGTACATGGTTAGGATTTCATTTAATCTCCGGATGAAGGTTTTTTTTTTTTCTTTTTTGCTTGCTTTTTACCTCTAAATGGCTCGGTCATGATCATATTAAATAGCAGAGCAGGCTCGAGGGGTTGAATGGCCTACTCCTGCCCTTTGTTTGTATGTCTGTTCGCAACGTTTGTCAGGGAATAATGAGCCAACAAGGACAGTGTGCGTGAAAGATGACTCGTTAAAAAGCTTTCCTTTTAATAAGTCTCAATCATTGTTTGAAGTTTGCATCTCTGTCCAGGGAAAAAGAAAATTGATTTAGTTCTGTGCATGTTTACTGCTTGGAATAAATAAATGACTCCAGTGAGCACACTGGGAGGATTTACGTCGGAGCCATTTTTAGTTTGTCAGATCTGAATCTCCTTGCAATGTGGATTTCTGAGGCATTAGGAAGTGCCCAGCGCCAAAGCCCTGTGTCCATTGATGCTTGAACCCACTTCTAGGACTGACGGTAAATTGGGATTGATGTGAACCAGGTGGGATTATTGGGGACAGGTTTGAAGCTGGCCTTGCAGAGATGACCATGCCGAGATAATATGGCTGTGCTCCGTAGTCCTTGCCAAAAGCGGACCCTGTTTAAATTCAGCGGAAACTAGGTTTCGTGGAGATTCTGAGGCAAAAGGAAATAACTTGCTCAAACCCAAGTGGCGATTAAGGAAATGAGCGTAAAGGATTATTTTCTCAACCTAGGGATGTGGAGAAATGTTGGCAGGGATTCAAACATCTGCATATCATCAGTGCGAGGCCTGGAATGCACTTTCTGAATAGGCTTACTGTATATACAAATGAGGATCATTGTTGCTTTACAAACCCTGCAATAAGGGCTGATTGATGACCAGTTTAACCAACTTTCCGATCCTACACTAGGAATCCCTACAGTGCAGAAGGAGACCATTCGGCCCATTGAGTCTGCACTGACTCTCCGAAGTGCACTCTATCTAGGCCCACTCGTCCACCCTACCCCTGTAACCCTGTGCATTGATCATGGCCAATTCACCTAACGTGCACATCTTTGGACTGAGAGGAAACCGGGGCACGCAGAGGAAACCCAAGCACACACTGGGAGAACGTGAGACAGTCACTCGAGGATGGAATCGGTCCCTGGTGTGTCGAGGCAGCCGTGCTCACCCACTGTGCTGCCCACCACAATGCACCTCATGGTTATGCATTGTTGGCAGTGGGTTTCAAAGGGGCGGTGGCACAGTGGTGATGTCACTGGAATAGTAATCCAGAGGCCCAGGCTATTGGACTGGAGGACACGGGTTCAAATCCCACCATGGCAGCTGGTGGGATTTCAATTTAATTCCTAAACGTCTGGAATTAAAAGCTAGTCCCAGTAATGCTGACCAGTTATCATCGACTGTCGTAAAAACCTATCTGGCTTACTATTGTCCTTCAGGGAAGGAAATCTGTCATCCTTACCTGGTCTCACCTACATGTGACTCCAGATCTACGGCAATGTGATTCTGTTATAGATAGGAGAGAGTCGAGCAGACTGTACTGATTTTCTCTCTCTACCTGCGTATGTAATTATGTTTAAAGTATGCGGTGACTTATGCCAAACTCGGTTCATGTGGTCAGCCGGCAGCAAATTCTCATTAAGGTTTACTCTGAATGTAAATTTATTTTACATTTAAAATCCATGTGAGGAGTGTTCACAATTTCCCACACAACACAGTGGCCGCCATTCTCCGGAAAGATTTCTAAGTGTGGTAGCGAGCGGGACCTGCCGCGGGCTTCCCAGTGTTCGGCCCGCTGAGGCCGGCAACGCTGTTCAACGTTAATTAGTCCATTAACGAGGCCCCACGGGCTTCTCGCTGCAAATGACTGCTCGCCAGCCGATTTCGCCGGGACCGCGCTTCCCCCACTGCTAACGAGGTCGAGCAGCACTTAAACAGCCATGGCGCCGAGACGAGCGGTCCCAGGATTTGCGAATGCAGACCTGTGGAGGCTCCTCGATGCAGTGGAGGCCAGGATGGATGTCCTGTACCACTGATGGTCCCGGAGGGTCAGCCACAGGGCAGCCAGTTCCGCCTGGGATGAGGTGGCGGCAGCCGTGAACTCGGAGAGTGTAACCAGGAGGACTGGCCTCCAGTGTCGTAGGAAGGTCAACGACCTACATCGAGCAGCACCAGTGAGTCGACACCAACGCCCCCTCCAAGACCTTTCCGCCCCCACATGAGCATTCCACCCCCCACCCCTCAAAACACCACTGTGAACCATGATGCCCTCTGTGTGTCCGCATGAGAAGCTCTCCCACAGTCGCTGGGAGAGGGCCCAGACTGGCGGAAGGGTGCAGGACATAACAAATCCTTAGCACCTTTGAGGAACAGGTCCTGGAGGTGTTGGGATGGCTGAGGACCAGGTGGTCACCAATCTGGCCATTGGCAGATGTTGCAGGTGTGAGATCCATTGGGCCCCACCCAAAGGACCTGTCACACATTGAGTTGTTAATGCCATTCAGGCTGACCCATTCCTTCCCACTGACTCGATGTTGATTCTCCTGCAGGTCCTCAAGCCAACAACGCCAGCCCATCCCGGTGGCCCCCTCTCCTGCCCGCCCAGGAGAACATCTCGGAGGAGAGCTCGGAGGTCACAGCTGTCATCCCCACCCTCCAGCAGCACAGAGATCCACACCTCAGTGCGAAACGTTAGTGGTCAGTCTTCTGGGGCACAATCTGGTGAGCACCACACAGCTGCTGATGTACATCAAGTGAAGGCAGGAACCCGCAGACAAGACAGCAGTCGGAGGTCTGCTGGATTCCAGGACCTAGCTGGATCCCACCCTGATGCTGAGCTTCTAATACATGGTTGCCCGGAGCTGTCGGAGACATTGGGGTGTTGCTGGGTCATTCAGAGGGCGATGTCAGCGACACTCCAGCAGATCCATAGCTGATTGGAGGATTCCCAGTGTCTGCTGGTGACGTCGAGGCCTGTACTGCTAGGGTGACGACCGCAGTGGAGAGCCTGATGCACAACATTGGCAGTATGAATAAAGGTGTCTACGGCATGGCGTAGTCGGTGACGGCCGTGGCTGAGGGTCTCGGCAGTATGTCTGCCTCGCTGGGGGATGTGACCCAGGCTGAACTTGATGAGGTGCTGCGGGACATGTCCCGCTCTCGGTTGAGAATGGCCGCGATGATGCGAAGCTTGGCCCAGTCACAGATGGACATTGCCGAAGTGCTGCAGAGCATGTCCCAATCACTGAGGAGCATCACCGAGGGCATTGACACCACTTAGTGCAGTCATTGGGGAGCCGCCAAGGCTGGCAGAACCAGATGGTGCAGGGGCAGCCGGGGCTCGAACCAGCTGCCCCTCCATTCCAAGGTGTTCGGATGTTGGCTGCTGCGTGTGTGGTGTTGCCTCCCGCAGTATTCAAGCACAGTGCCCATGCATCAAGGTGTGATTGGGATGCTTGGCAATGATTCCCACATGCTACATGGCCCGCCTACCCACGGGAATCCTTTTGCGTTGTGTGAAGTGCTCACTTAACCACGATTGCCAATTTCCTATTAGCAATAGCCTTCAGCCGCACGGCCAGAGCCATCAGCAGTCGTGGGGATTGTGTGATCGGTGGGGCAGTCTGGCAGGGGCTAGGTTTGACCCCGGAACAGGTGTACACAATATGGGGTCGGCATACAGGTGTCGCACACAGTTGCCCCCACCCAGCACCTCTCCTCCCTTCGCATGGTAGCGCAGATCTGCGGAGGGAGCGCCCCCAGCCAAGGGACCCCCGCCCCTGCCGAGCACTGGGGCAGCAAGCCCGGCGCCTCGAGCTCTTTTTTCCTGTGAGCAAAGATGGCTACTCATCACCTCAGCTGCCCGCAGAAGCCCTTCCGTCAGGTTCCCATTTTTCAAAAGGAGTACTAATCGGTGCCGGTGTGACCAGCTGGGGAGGCTGGTTAATCACTGGAGGCTTGTATTTGGGATCGCTCCTGTTCATTGTATGGAAATAGGGTTTTGAGTGGTGATATTTGTTCTCTTGCTATGCTAGGGCGAGATCCCGATTTCGCCGACGGAATGGGTCGGTTGCATCACAAACTCTTTGGCACCTGGCGCAGTTCTCGTTTTCGGCCTCTCCCGCTATTCACCGATATAGTTTCGCTCGAGGCAAAGCGCAACGAGGCCTGAGAATCACGCCCAGTATGGCGGGGGGGGGGGGGGGGGGGGGGGGGGCAACCTTGTGGTCATGTGACTTGTAGCAGCCTCTTTTTGGTTCAGCAGGATTTTTTTAGTAAGAGTAAAGTTCTGGATTTATTTTCATGTCACAGAGACCCAGCAGTTGCCTCGTAACTACCCATTGAAATGGCCCAGCAAACCACTCCGTTCAAGGGCAATTGGGATTGGATAACAAATGGCAATGATATCCATATCAGTAGTTAAGTTTTTTAATAAAAAAAGGGTAGTGTGGAGGTGAAAGCCAGCTGCGTTTCACTGGGCAGTACTCCTGCCCTATGTAGGAAGGTTGTAGGTTCAAGGACCACTCTACAAAATTGAGCACCAAATCCTAGGCTGACACTCTGCCCAGCTCAGTTCTGAGGGAGTGCTGCACTGTTGGCGTTGCCACCCTTTGGATGAGATGCTAAATCGAGAAACCCTTTTACATGGAGGTATAGTAGGACATAGATGTAAGTATGACAGCATCCTTTAATAGAAAGAAAGGTATGTATTTATATAGCTCCTCATGGGAAGCCCCAAAGGCAGTTCATTACATTTGAAACTTAGTCACTCTTGTCGGAAATGCAGGAGCAATATAACACATGGCAAATGATGGGCGATGAATGCTGGCCAAGGCAGTGATGCCCACATCTCGTGAATAAATAGACAACTCCACAAACAGCAAAGTTACAGTGAAAAATATTGTTCTGTGTACGGTCCAGGCAGATCGTTCCATACATTAAAAACATAGGACATCGATAAATACCCAATGTAAATACATAGACATCGGGTGAAGCATACTGAGTGTAGTATTACTTAGTGAAAAGATATGTGGCGAGATCAGTTCAGTCCATAAGAGGGTCATTTCAGGAGTCTGGTAACAGCGGGGAAGAAGCTGTTTTTGAATCTATTGCCATGTGTTCTCAGACTTTTGTATTTTCTGCCGGATGGAAGAAGTTGGAAGAGCGAATAACCCGGGTAGGAGGGGTGCCAAGGCAGCGGACGGTGTAGACCGAGTCAATGGATGGGAGGTGGGTTTGTGTGATGGACTGGGCTGTGTTCACGACTCTCGGTAGTTTTTTTTTGAGTCAAATCCCCATTTTATTCACAAGGTAATTACAAATGGAAAACATTCTCTTCCGCCAGTCCTTAAAAATGTGGATTACACGGCAGATGATTTTGATCCACATGCAAGTCACGGCAGCAAACCAGAAAGGGTTCGACTAACACTTTCCATCATCGCGATCCCAAAAAAATCATCACTTCTCCAGGGGTGCGTAGTTCAAGAGTTTTTCGATCAGATCCACGTGGGACAGCAGCATCCGCCTGCAGCAGTAACGCTTCAGGCCCAGAGCATCGAGTGCATCGCCCTCTGTGTACTCGGCCTGCAGCAACCCCAGGTACGCCTCCCACTTGTTTCCCACCACCTTGCCGCAGATGAAGCACCGGACCGGGATGATCATCCTGCTCTGACAGGGACGTTGATGCTTTCCGCTCTGATTCCACCGCCGCCGCCGAATGTCTGCTCTCGGTAGTTTCTTACAGTCTTGGGCCAAGCAGTTGCCATACCAGGCTGTGATGCAGTCAGATAGGATGACTTTATCTGTAAAAATGGGTCAGTGTGGACATGCCAAATTTCCTGAGGAAGTATAGGCGTAGTTGTGCTTTGTTGGTTGTAGTGTTGTCGTGGCTGGACTAGGACAGATTGGTGATGTGCACACCTCGGAATTTGAAGCTGTCAACCATCTCCACCTCAACGCCATTGATGCAGACAGGGGTGTGTACGGTACATCACTTCCTGAAGCCAATGGCCATCTCCTTAGTTTGCTGACATTGAGGGAGAGATTGTTGTCGTTACACCACTCCACTAGGTTCTCAATCTCCCTCCTAAATACTATCTCATCGTTGTTCGAGATCCGACCCACTAAGGTCATGGCATCAAACGTACAGATGGAGTTGCAGCCAGATTTTGCCACACAGTCGTGTGTGCAGGGGGCTAAGTACGCAGCTTTGGCGGGGGGCAGGGGCCTGGTATTGAGGACTATTGTAGAGGAGGTGTTGTTGTTTATCCTTACTGTTTGTGGTCTATGGGTCAGAAAGTCGAGGATCCAATTGCAGAGGGTGGAACTAAGTCCTACGTTTTGGAATTTTGATATGAGCTTGGCTAGAATTATGTGTTGAAGCGGATCTGTAGTCAATAAATAGGAGCCTGACATAGCAGTCCTTGTTGTCAAGATTCTCCAGAGATGAGTGCAGGGTGAGGGAGATGGGGTCTGCTGTGGACCGGTTGTGTCAGTTTACAAATTGCAGTGGATACAAATTGCATTCTGCGAATATGAAGTTGATGTGCCCCGAGACCAAAGGAAAATCAATACTTATCAGAATCCAAGCCCAACCTCTCGAAGCACTTCATAATGAGAAATGCCTAGGCCACTGGACGGTTGTCATTGAGGCATGTTGCCTGGTTCTTCTTTGGCACCGTATGATGGTGGTCTTCTTGAAGCAGGTGGGAACCTCGGAACTGAGTAGGGACAGATTGAAGATGTCCGCGAAAACATTTGCCAGCTGGTCCGCGCAGGCTGAGTGCACGACCAGGAACTCCGTCCGATCCCGTTGCTTTCTAAACGTTCACTTTCGAATCGGCCAATCTGACTTCAGAAGCTATGGCGGTAGATATCAGTGTGTCCGAGGCTTCTGGGGCAGTTGACAATGGTTTATTGGTTTCCTGTTCAAACCGAGCATAGAATGCATCGAGTTCATCGGGGAGGGGTGCGCTGCTGCTGAAGATTCTACTTGGCTTTGCTTTGTAGCCCGTTATGTTGTTTAGGCCTTGCCACAACCGACGTATCGTTAGTTTGTGACTCTAGCTTATTCTGGTGTTGTCTTTTGGCATCCCCGATGGCTTTGCAGAGGTCTTACCTGGATTTCTTGTATAGGTCAGAGTCACCTGTCTTGAACGCCTCAGACCTGGCCGTCAGTAGGGAGTCAATCTCCCGATTAAACCATTGTTGCCGGTTGGGGAATGTATGTACCACCTCCTTTGGCACGCAATCTTTTAAACACTTGCTGACGACGTTTGTGATGGTGGTGGCATACTCCTTTGTTTTGATTTGATTTGATTTATTGTCACGTACCGAAGTACAGTGAAAAGTATTTTTCTGCGGCCGAGGGAACGTACACAGTACGTACATAGTAGACACAAAAATAATCAACAGAGAACATTGACAAATGGTACATCAACAAAACAGTGATTGGTTGCAGTGGAACAAGGGACTTTGTTTTGATTTGATTTGATTTATTGTCACGTACCGAAGTACAGTGAAAAGTATTTTTCTGCGGCCGAGGGAACGTACACAGTACGTACATAGTAGACACAAAAATAATCAACAGAGAACATTGACAAATGGTACATCAACAAAACAGTGATTGGTTGCAGTGGAAAAAGGGGCCAAACAAAGCAAATACATGAGCAAGAGCAGCATAGGGCGTCGTGAATAGTGTTCTTACAGAAAACAGATCAGTCCGAGGGGGAGTCGTTGAGGAGTCTTGTAGCTGTGGGGAAGAAGCTGTTCCTATGTCTGGATGTGCGAGTCTTAAGACTTCTGTACCTTCTGCCTGATGGAAGGGTCTGGAAGAAGGCAATGCCTGGGTGGGAGGGGTCTCTGATAATGCTGTCTGCCTTCCTGAGGCAGTGAGAGGTGTATACAGAATCAATGTGCGGGTGGCAAGTTTGTGTGATGCGTGGGGCTGAGTTCACCACAGTCTGCAGTTTCTCGCGATCTTGGACCAAGCAGTTGCCATACCGAGCTGTGATGCAGCCGGATAGGATGCTCTCTATCACCCATCTGTAGAAGTTTGTGAGAGTCGATGCAGACATGCCAAATTTCTTTAGCTTCCGCAGGAAGTAGAGACGTTGTTGGGCTTTCTTGACAGTTGCATCAACGCGAGTGGACCAGGACAGACTGTTGGTAATGGTGACCCCCAGGAACTTAAAACTATCGACCATCTCCACTTCGGAGCCATTGATGTAGACGAGAGTCTGTGTCGTGCTGCGCTTCCTGAAGTCGATGATCAGTTCCTTGGTCTTTCCAACATTTAAAGAGAGATTGTTTTCGGTACACCATGCAACCAAGTGATTTATCTCCCTCCTGTAGTCTAATTCGTCGTTGTTTGAGATGCAGCCCACCACAGTCGTATCATCCGCAAACCTGTAGATGGAGTTGGAGTTAAATCTTGCCACGCGTGTGTGTGTACAGGAAGTACAGTAGAGGACTGAGCACACATCCTTGCGGGGCCCCGGTGTTGAGGACTATTGTGGAGGAGGTGCTGTTACCTATCCTGACAGATTGCGGTCTGGTGGTGAGGAAACGAGGATCCAGCTGCACAGGGAGGGGTCAAGTCCAAGACTGCGGAGTTTGGTTATTAATCTTGTCAGGATAATGGTGTTGAAGGCAGAGCTGTAGTCTATGAACAGCAGCCTTACGTAGGTGTCCTTGTTGTTGAGGTGTTCGAGTGTTGATTGCAGAGCCAGTGAGATGGCGTCTGCTGTGTACTGGTTGCGGTGATAGGCAAACTGCAGTGGACCGAGACCGTCTGGGAGGCTGGCAGTGATCCATCTCATGACTAGCTGCTCGAAGCATTTCATAATAACAGACATCAGTGCCACCGGTCGGTAGTCGTTGAGGCAGGCTACCTTGTTGTTCTTTGGTACTGGTATGATGGTGGTCTTCTTGAAGGAGGTGGGACCTCCGAGCGGAGTAGTGAGGTGGTGAAGATATCTGCGAATACACTCGCCAGCTGGTCTGCGCAGGCTCTGAGTGTTCGCCCAGGGACTCCGTCGGGGCCCGTCACTTTCCGCGGATTCACTTTCAAGAAGGCAGCTCTTACCTCCGAGGCTGTAATAGTGGGTATGGGTGTGTCCAGGGCTGTTGGGGCAGGTGGCACTGATACATTGCTTGACTGCTTAAAGCGGGCATAGAACTTGTTCAGATCATCGGGTAGGGATGCTCCAGCCCCAGATATTCCGCCTGGCCTTGCTTTATAGCTTGTGATCTTGTGTAGGCCCTGCCACAGTCCTTGTGGGTTAGTGTCGTTGGCCTGGGACTCTAGTTTGATGCGGTATTGTCTTTTTGCATCCCTGATGGCTTTGCGTACGTCGTACCTGGATTTCTTATATAGGTCAGGGTCATCAGACTTGAACGCCTCCGTCCTGAACTTCGGCAGGGAGTGAACCTTTTGGTTGAGCCAGGGTTTCCGATTGGGGAACACCCGTATTGTCTTCTTTGGTACACAGTCCTCGACACACTTACTGGTGAAGTCTGTGACGGTGGTTGCGTACTCGTCCAGGTTAGCTGCCGCGGCCTTGAACATGGACCTGTCCACAGTCTTGAAGCAGTCGTGGAGGATGTCCTCAGATTCCTCGGACCAACACTGTACAGTTTTCTTGACTGGCTCAGCTCGCTTGAGTTGCTGTTTGTAAGCCGGAAGTAGGAATACCGACTTGTGGTCGGATTTGACAAAGTGAGGTTGGGGAATGGAGTGGTAGGCTCCTTTGATGCTCGTGTAGCAGTGGTCCAGGGTGTTTGCACCTCTGCTGGAGCAGGAGATATGTTGCTGGAGTTTGGGTAGGACCTTCCTGAGGTTGGCCTGGTTGAAATCTCCAGCCACGATTGTCAGGGCTTCGGGGTGATTTCTTTCTTGGTTGTTTCTGGTGGAGTGGCTCTGCTGCGCAGCTGGGCAGGAAGAAGAATGGCAGGGCTATAGTGATAGGGGACTCAATTGTAAGGGGAATAGACAGGCGGTTCTGCGGACGAAATCGAGACTCCAGGATGGTATGTTGCCTCCCTGGTGCAAGGGTAAAGGATGTCTCGGAGCGGCTGCAGGACATTCTGGGGGGGGAGGGTGAACAGCCAGCTGTCGTGGTGCACGTAGGCACCAACGATATAGGTAAAAAACGGGACGAGGTCCTACAAGCTGAATTTAGGGAGCTAGGAGTTAAACTATAAAGTAGGACCTCAAAGGTAGTAATCTCAGGATTGCTACCAGTGCCACGAGCTAGTCAGAGTAGGAATGTCAGGATAGAGAGGATGAATACGTGGCTCGAGAGATGGTGCAAGAGGGAGGGATTCAAATTCCTGGGACATTGGAACCGATTCTGGGGGAGGTGGGACCAGTACAAACCGGACGGTCTGCACCTGGGCAGGACTGGAACCGATGTCCTAGGGGGGGTGTTTGCTAGAGCTGTTGGGGAGAGTTTAAACTAATGTGGCAGGGGGATGGGAACCGATGCAGGAAGTTGGAAGGTAGTAAAACAGGGACAGAAATAAAAGGCAGTAATGGGGAAAGTGTAAGGCAGAGAAGCCATAGTCAAAAATCAAAAAGGGCGACAGTACAAGGTACAGTGACTGAGGGGAGCTCAGTGACTAGGACCAGGAATACTAAAAGAAATAAAACGGGAAGTGAAAACATTAATGGTAAGCGATGCGGCAGGTTGTTACAGGAAGATGTGGGTTCGACGACAAGGAAAATTAGGAGAAAGGTTAAGAGGAAATATAACTTAGGAGAGGTTACTGATCGAGGTGTTAAGATTAAGAACAGAGGTAAAAAAGCCAACATAAGTGTACTTTACCTGAATGCTCGTAGTATTCGGAATAAGGTAAATGAGTTGATGGCACAAATCATTGTGAATGACTATGATTTAGTGGCCATTACTGAAACATGGTTAAAGGATGGTCACGACTGGGAGTTAAATATCCAAGGGTATCAAACTTTTCGGAAGGACAGAGTGGATGGTAAGGGAGGTGGTGTAGCTCTGTTATTTAAGGATGACATCCGGGCAACAGTAAGGGATGACATCGGTGCTATGGAGGATAAGGTTGAATCCATTTGGGTGGAAATCAGGAATAGTAAGGCGAAAAAGTCACTGATAGGAGTAATCTATAGGCCACCAAATAGTAACATTATGGTGGGGCAGGCTATAAACAAAGAAATAACAGATGCATGTAGAAATGGTACAGCAGTTATCATGGGGGATTTTAATCTACATGTTGATTGGTTTAACCAGGTCGGTCAAGGCAGCCTTGAGGAGGAGTTTATAGAATGTATCCGCGATAGTTTCCTCGAACAGTATGTAATGGAACCTACGAGGGAACAAGCGGTCCGAGATCTGGGGCGTCATTCTCCGCCGGCGGGAGTCTCCGTTCTGCCGGCGCCCGGGGGTTTCCCGACGGCGTGGGGCTGCCCCACAATGGGAAACCCCATTGACCGGCCGGCGTTACGGAGACTCCCGCCGGCCGGTCAGCGCAGAAATGTGGCGGGGCAGGTAGGAGAATTTCGCCCCTGGTCCTGTGTAATGAGACAGGATTGATTCAGGATCTCATAGTTAGGGATCATCTCGGAAGGAGCGATCACAATATGGTGGAATTTAAAATACAGATGGAGGGTGAGAAGGTAAAATCAAGCACTAGTGTTTTGTGCTTAAACAAAGGAGATGAGAGAAGAACTAGCTAAGGTAGACTGGGAGCAAAGACTTTATGGTGAAACAGTTGAGGAACAGTGGAGAACCTTCCAAGTGATTTTTCACAGTGCCCAGCAAAGGTTTATACCAACAAAAAGGAAGGACGGTAAAAAGAGGGACAATCGACCGTGGATATCTAAGGAAATAAGGGAGAGTATCAAATTGAAGGAAAAAGCATACAAAGTAGCAAAGATCAGTGGGAGACTAGAGGACTGGGAAATCTTTAGGGGGCAACAGAAAGCTACTAAAAAAGCTATAAAGAAGAGTAAGATAGATTATGAGAGTAAACTTGCTCAGAATATAAAAACAGATAGTAAAAGTTTCTACAAATACATAAAACAAAAAAGAGTGGCTAAGGTAAATATTGGTCCTTTAGAGGATGAGAAGGGAGATTTAATAATGGGAGATGAGGAAATGGCTGAGGAACTGAACAGGTTTTTTGGGTCGGTCTTCACAGTGGAAGACACAAATAACATGCCAGTGACTGATGGAAATGAGGCTATGACAGGTGAGGACCTTGAGAGGATTGATATCACCAAGGAGGTAGTGATGGGCAAGCTAATGGGGCTAAAGGTAGACAAGTCCCCTGGCCCTGATGGAATGCATCCCAGAGTGCTAAAAGAGATGGCTAGGGAAATTGCAAATGCACTGGTGATAATTTACCAAAATTCACTAGACTCTGGGGTGGTCCCGGCGGATTGGAAATTAGCAAACGTGACACCACTGTTTAAAAAAGGAGGTAGGCAGAAAGTGGGTAATTATAGGCCAGTGAGCTTAACTTCGGTAGTAGGGAAGATGCTGGGATCGATCATCAAGGAAGAAATAGCGAGGCATCTGGATGGAAATTGTCCCATTGGACAGACGCAGCATGGGTTCATAAAGGGCAGGTCGTGCCTAACTAATTTAGTGGAATTTTTTGAGGACATTAACAGTGCGGTAGATAACGGGGAGCCAATGGATGTGGTATATCTGGATTTCCAGAAAGCCTTTGACAAGGTGCCACACAAAAGGTTGTTGCATAAGATAAAGATGCATGGCATTAAGGGGAAAGTAGGAGCATGGATAGAGGATTGGTTAATTAATAGAAAACAAAGAGTGGGGATTAATGGGTGTTTCTCTGGTTGGCAATCAGTAGCTAGTGGTGTCCCTCAGGGATCAGTGTTGGGCCCACAACTGTTCACAATTTACATAGATGATTTGGAGTTGGGGACCAAGGGCAATGTGTCCAAGTTTGCAGACGACACTAAGATAAGTGGTAAAGCAAAAAGTGCAGAGGATACTGGAAGTCTGCAGAGGGATTTGGACAGGCTAAGTGAATGGGCTAGGGTCTGGCAGATGGAATACAATGTTGACAAATGTGAGGTTATCCATTTTGGTAAGAATAACGGCAAAAGGGATTATTATTTAAATGATAAAATATTAAAACATGCTACTGTGCAGAGAGACCTGGGTGTGCTCGTGCATGAGTCGCAGAAAGTTGGTTTTCAGGTGCAACAGGTGATTAAGAAGGCAAATGGAATTTTGTCCTTCATTGCTAGAGGGATGGAGTTTAAGACTAGGGAGGTTATGCTGCAATTGTATAAGGTGTTAGTGAGGCCACACCTGGAGTATTGTTTTCAGTTTTGGTCTCCTTACTTGAGAAAGGACATACTGGCACTGGAGGGTGTGCAGAGGAGATTCACTAGGTTAATCCCAGAGCTGAAGGGGTTGGATTATGAGGAGAGGTTGAGTAGACTGGGACTGTACTCGTTGGAATTTAGAAGTATGAGGGGGGATCTTATAGAAACATATAAGATTATGAAGGGGATCGATAGGATAGATGCGGGCAGGTTGTTTCCACTGGCGGGTGAAAACAGAACTAGGGGGCATAGCCTCAAAATAAGGGGAAGTAGATTTAGGACTGAGTTTAGGAGGAACTTCTTCACCCAAAGGGTTGTGAATCTATGGAATTCCTTGCCCAGTGAAGCAGTAGAGGCTCCTTCATTAAATGTTTTTAAGATAAAGATAGATAGTTTTTTAAAGAATAAAGGGATTAAGGGTTATGGTGTTCGGGCCGGAAAGTGGAGCTGAGTCCACAAAAGATCAGCCATGATCTCATTGAATGGCGGAGCAGGCTCGAGGGTCCAGATGGCCTACTCCTGCTCCTGGTTCTTATGTTCTTATGTAGTTCGTCAAGTGCTTTCTTCACTTTCGCCTGGGGTGGGATGTAGACTGCTGTGATGAGTACAGAGGTGAATTTGCGTGGGCGATAGAATGGGCAACACTTCACGGTTAGGTATTCTAGGTCTGGGTAGCAATGGCACGCTAGGGACATCACATCCGAGCACCAGGGGGTGTTGATCAGGAGGCCTTTCGACTTAACTGAGGCCTTTGTGCGGTCCATTCGGTGGATTGACAATCCTTTGGGTTGGATGGCGCAGTCTGGTGTGGCTGGAGTGAGCCATGTCTCGGTGAAGCAGAACACACAACAGCTTCTCACTTCACTCTGGGAGGTGAGTCTAGCGTTGAGGTCATCCAGCTTGTTATCAATCGGTTGAACGTTCGCCAGGAGTACGCTGGGGAAAGTCTTGAAGCCGCGTAATTTAATTTTCACCTTCAGGCCGGCGCGTTTTCCCCTCTTCCTGGGTCGGCAGTGGCTCTCGGCTGGCAGGGTTGGCTTTGCGAAAGATAGGTGATTGCGTTCGGAGGGGTCGTGGATGATGGTGGCGGTGTCAGGTTGGCTGCTGAGGAGCAGGGGAACTATCCTTGGTTTCCTGGCCAATACGTATCTCTCAAATCAGCGTCACTAAAAAATATATTAACAGGTCATTGCCATTTTGCTGTATGTGGGAGTTGGTGTGTAAACTGCTGCGAACAGTAGCTATGCTTCAAAAATACTTCATTGGATGTAAAACACATTGAGTGTGTTCATGTAGCCATGATGGGTGCTGTGTAATTCGCTCATGGGACATGGGCATCACAGGCTAAGCCAGCATTTATTGCCCATCCCGAATTGCCTTTGAGGGGGCAACTAAGAGTCAACAACATTGCTGTGGGTCTGGAGCAGCAAGACCAGGTAAGGACGGCAGATTTCCTTCAACAAAGGACATTAGTGAGCCAGATGGGTTTTATGACAATTGACAATGGTTTCATGGTCATCCATCATTATTAATTCCAGATTTTTATTGAATTCAAATTTCACCATCTGCAGTAGAGGGATTTGAACCCCAGAGTATTACCCTGGGCCTCTGGTTTACTAGTCCAGTGACAATACCACTATAAATGGATGAGTTTGTTCCTTCTAAACCATTGAATTAAACACAAAAAAACAACTTTTGAGCAAAAAATTGTACGTTTAATGCACTCCAGACAGGAATGCGTTATTCTGTGTCAGTTTTGCTAAGGTTTGAAAAAAGATGTACATATTTGCATTGCTCAATCTCCTTTTGTGCGCTCCTGGGGTCCATATTTCTTCAAATCCAATTAAGTACTATTGTTTGTGTGGTCACTGGTCCAGTGCAGACACGATGCAGTGAATTTACACACAGCAAAATCCCACCAACTACATCGAGCAATTAAGCTGCTTCAGTGATGTTGATTGAGGGCAGACGATTGGCCAGAACATTGGGAGAATGGCAGTGGGCCTGGAACCTGCAACTTGTATTCATATTAAAAAATTGAGATGCAACTTAAAATTCCATTTTCCCCATTGCAGGCTAGCCTCAAATTTTTTTTTCTTCTCTTCAATGCTTTGGCAAATCTGGCAGCTAATGTTAACCTGGCAACCTCAGCCAGCACAAACATTTAGCCTATATTGGTTAGGTGGATCGCTGTCATCTCTTATAGTCCCTTAAATCGTAGACAGTCTTCACATGGATTGGAATGCAAAGTTAGCTCCAACTCCTCTCTTCCCCCCCCCAAAAAAAAACTTTCTATCTCTCTTTTTAACACACAGAATTACATCTTCCTGATCTTGGATTCTGATAAATATTGATTTTTCTTCTGGAAGTGTTGGTGAGAATGCATCTCTCACACTGATTAACGTTTGTGTTAAAAAGCAATCCTGTGATTTATGGTAGATGGCAAATCCTGCATTAATCATACAAAATGGGCAATTATTCTGCTTTTATCAGATCTCTCTCACTTCGGTCCGCAGGCTCCCATCTTATCCTAGAGTTGTAGTCACTTTCAAATATATGAAACCCATTCAACACAAGGCACAGTCCTCTTTTATTCCTCTCTTTCACTCCTCTCTGTTGTATCAAATAGCCCTAAGTTCTCTAAGCAGACAGCTCAAAATGAAGAAACTTCATCTTCATCGTAAGCTCAGAATTTCCCCAAGGCCCTGAGAGCCAGTGAAGTACTTTTGTAATATACGAAACACTGTTGCCAATTTGATGGATTAGCCAAGTCGAGCAGAGCAAGTTCCCACAAACTGATGATGATTAGATAATCTGTTTTAGTCATGTTAATTGAGGGGATACGAATTGGCCAGAACATCAGGGCACGGCGGGGGGGGCCTCGCCCCACTCTGCTCTGCTCGGGTGGGCCAGTGGGATTTTCCACCTGCACCTGAGAGGACAGCTACGGGGCCTCGCCACCACCCAACTGCAAAGCTTTAGCACAGCGTGGAGCGTCAGCCTAGACTCTACGCTTAAATCCCTGAAGCCACAGTCTTGGAGTCGGAAAGGCTACTAACTGAACCACAGCCGAGGCAATGGTATGGCGACGTCTGCTTTCAATTCGTCAGAATTCTGCATGAGATTTAGCTATTTGAACCTTCCGACTGGCGGTAAATTGGGTGGCTTCACAGCCCAGCTTGATGAGGGTCCCTGAGGCGATGGACGAATGTGACTTGTATTGGCTCCCGGGATCTTCAAAATGTCATGCTGAGGGAAGGGGCGAGATTCCCATGACTATGTACGAGATGGCGTGCAGAGCAACGAGAAGAGCAATCACCCAGCGAGCCACTCCCTCCGTGGCCTGGTTCAGGAAGTAGCCAGGAACTGACACGGGGTTTACCTACATTTGCAGAGTGATACAATAAATTGTCTCACAACACCAGGTTGAGGTCCAATGGGTTTATTTGAAATTACAAGCTTTCGGAGCGCTGCTCTTTCATCAGATGAAGTGGATGCAGGTTCACAAACACAGTACGTAATAATGTGGTAGTCACCACTAGTGGTATATTACATGTATTACGGCACTGCCCATATATTAGAGGTACAATGGTAAATCCCTGCCTGCTGGCTCCGCCCAGCAGGCGGTGTATAAATGTGTGTGCTCACCGGTGCTGCAGCCATTCTGGTTCCAGCTACAGGAGGCACAACATCTTTGCTCAATAAAGCCTCGATTGTTCCACCGTTCTCGTCTCGTGGTAATTGCATCAAATAATAATAAGCTTATTGTCACAAGTAGGCTTCAATAAAGTTACTGTGAAAAGTCCCTAGTTGCCACATTCCGGTGCCTGTTCGGGGAGGCCGGTACGGGAATTGAACCTGCGCTGCTGGCCTTGTTCTGCATTACAAGCCAGCTGTTATATATATAGGCAGAGACATAGTTGCAAGATAATTGCAGATTGGAATGTGACGAATGGTTGGAATGTGAGTCTTTACAGGTACAAACAGTGTGAACGAAGTGAGGGATAATCGCAGGTAATTGAGGTATGAATATCTCCAGTCCGGACAGTCAGTAGGATTCTGCAAACCTGGACAGTATGGTGGGGGTTACATGTACTGTGACATGAACCCGAGATCCCAGTTGAGGCCGTTCTCGTGCATGCGGAACTTGGCAATCAGTTTCTGCTCGGCGATTCTGCATTGTCGTGTGTCTTGAAAGCCGCCTTGGCGAACGCTTGTTTACCTGAAGATCGGAGGCTGAATGTCCTTGACTGCTGAAGTATTCTCCGACTGGAAGGAAACCGTTATGCCTGCCGATTGTTGCGCGGTTACCGTTCATCCATTGTTGTAGCGTCTGCATGGTCTCACCAATGTATTCTCAAGCATACGTGTATGCTCAAGCCGTCAGGAGATGAGTCAATGCCAGACTCATCGTCAGCCGCGCTTACGATATAGCCCTGAATGTCACCCAAGCACAACGCAACACCATCCACACTCTCAAGACCAACCACAACATAGTCATCAAACCAGCAAAGGAGGAACCACCGTCATACTGAACAGAACAGACTGCTGCAAAGAAGTGTACCGACAACTGTACAACCAGGAACACTACAGCCAATTACCCGCCGAGCTGACCAAAGAACACACCCGCCAACTCAACAGACTGATCAAGACCTTGGATCCGGACCTTCAGAGCATCCTACGTGCTCTCATCCCATGTACGCCCCACGTTGGAGATCTCGACTACCTCCCGAAGATGGACAAAGCCAACACACCAGGCCGTCATCATATCAGGCATTGGGACCCTGTGTGAGTACCCCTCTGGCTGTATTGAGAAACCTATTGTACAGCTTCTGTCGTGACACTACGGACTTGTTCACCTGAGGAAGGAGCTGCACTCCGAAAGCTAGTGATCGAAACAAACCTGTTGGACTTTAACCTGTTGTAAGACTGCTTACTGTGTCCAAGGAGAACAATCTCTGCTTCTCTTATTCCACACATCTCCCTGGTAGCATTCGAGTAATCTGCCCTGCACCCCTTCCAAAGCCTTAACATGCTTCATAAAGGATGTGGCCCAGCATTAGACCGAGCTCCACCATCTGAGGCCTAACCGTGGATTCACAAAAGTTCAGCACAACTTCCTTGCTTGTGTGCTCTTTCCCTAGATTTTTAAAGGGAAGGCTCTTTGTCATTGAGTGTGGCAATGAGTGCCTCTTATATATACTTGACGCCCACTTTAAGTTACTTAACTTTAAGCTGTTTAGAACAAATTAGCTGATCCTTCTCATTTTTTTCTGGGCCTTTAATTGCCACATTGCTGTGTTAATTATGTGGCTTAACTCAAATTATTGAATACTTCCATTATTATTAGTGCAGTAAATGACTTTGATATAGCAGCAGACTAATGTTCTGGGCCCAATTAGGAGCCAGACTCGCAGGCGTGAGAGTCTGCATTTAATGTAGCTAAAAGGATTGATATGATTGTCCAAATTTGGAATGGCTAGATCTCAATCTCCGCACTAACCATGTCTGCTCAGTACTCCGGCTGCAATTGGAGTCCTAACATGAAATGCTTGACGATCACACGGCCAAAGCCTCCACTTAACTGGTTGCTGAGGCTAACCGCTTTGTCAAATAAAGAACCCACAGTGTACTTTTCATGCAAATTAATTGTAATTAATGGTCACCGGAGTAGACCTGAGAGTGAGTGTGCAGTGTGTGGGTATTTTCTTGCGTTGGTGTGCCTGGGCAGAATTTAATGCAGTCATACTCATGGAATGCGAGACAGGCCAGGGGGTATAAAGTCACATTGGGGCACACCGGAATGGAAGTCCAGTGGCGTGACGCCGCCCCTGAGGCCCTGCGAACACACCCGTGATGGCAAGAAAGTCTCTCTTCTCGCGGGCACTCCCTCAGTGATCAGGATAACTTGCTTCCACTCCGGGGACGCGAATAGTCTGATCCCGGATCCGTGGACTCTGCTGCAGGTTTGGCAGACGGTGTGTGATGAGGTGGGTGGGACACTCTGGATTCTCCGCACTCTTTCCGCTGTTTATGCTTGGCCTCTGCGTGCTCCACCCTGTGACGCTCGAGGTGATTGACACCAGAACGCCTGCTTCTTCTCCAGTTTGTGCGTCCGAAGGTAAGTGATTTCCCCGTGTTGATCGGGATGTTGCATATATTTAGCTGGCTTTCAGAGTGTCCTTGTAGGGTTTCCTCTGCCCTCTTAGTGGTCGCTTGTCATTGAGGAGCTCAGAGTAGAGCACTTGTTTCGGGAGTGTTGTGTCGGGCATGTGGCCAATGTGGCCAGCCCATCGAAGCTGGTCGAGCGTGACCAGTGCCTCGATACTGGGGATATTGGCCTGGGAGAGGACGCTCATGTTGGTACGTCGATCCTGTCAGTGGATTTGCAGGATTTTACAGAGGCATCATTGGTGATATCCCTCCAGGGATTTGAGGTGTCTGCTGTACATTGCCCATGTTTCTGATGCATAGAGGAGGGCGGGGAATCACAGCTGCTCTGTAGACCATGAGCTTGGTGCTGGATTTCAGGTCTGTGTTTCGAACACTCTGGGCTGGATTCTGCGCCCCGTCACGCCACTTTTCAGCCTCGACCCACCGGCGGGATTCTCCGTTACGCCGGCCGGTCAATGGGGTTTCCCTTGTGGGGCAACCCCACGCTGTCGGGGAAACCCGGGCTGCCGGCAAAACCGAGAATTCCGCCCTCTGTTCCTCTGGCGTCCCGAGACTGCACTGGCCCATTTGGAGTCGATGCTGGATTTCGTCGTCATGTCTGCACGCACCGAGAGTAGGCTCCTCAAGGTATGGGAAATGGTCCACCATGTCTTAGGGCTCACTGTGGATCTTGATGGTTGGGCTGACGATACAGCACAGGGCTGAGGGGGCGGTAATTGCGGGCCAGCGCTGAGGCGGCAGCCTGTGGGCCAGGGCGGAGGGGGCAGCAGCCTTGACAGGCTGTAGGGGCTCCCAATTGTAGTCCGATCGTGATGTCTCATCTTTATGGTCTCTAACCACCATTGGACTGAACAATGGTGGACACCAGCTCCGTCACTCAAGTGGCAGGCAATCTCCTTCAACATGCTTTGGCCTTTTAACAGATATGATTTGAATCTCTGCCTCTGCCTCTTCCTTTGCTGTGTTTTCTCTTCTTTTATCTTTCCCTTTTCTGATCTTTTCTCTTCTTTGTCTTTCACACCATCCCTTTCTCTGTCTCTCTGATCTCTCTCCCTCTCACCCACCCTTTTTCTATCTTTTTGTCTTTCTCTCCCTCTCTCTCCTGCCCCTTTTTCTCTCGTTCTTTCTCTCCCCTCTTCCGCCCACCCCATTCCTCTGAATCCTTTTTCCCCCCCACCTGTTGCCAGCCCTGTTTCTGAGGAATAATCGTTGTCAGTTTGAGGAAATAAAATCACTACCTAGCTGGAGGTTTATAAAAATCCAATTTGGCCATTGTGTAACCATGGCGACCTGATTCCAGTCATTCCTGTTACCCTTGTCAACCAGGGCAGTACAGTGGACGAGGGCAGTGTCCCTTCACCTGGACTTTCCAAAGCAAGTTTCCATAAAATACTGATCTTGTCACTTAAAGATAACTATCTCGCCTGATTAATGATGGATTACACTTTCTGTCCCAAGAGATTACCAGCAGCAAGGTTAACACGATGAACATTAAGTATCTGTACAGCTCGTTTGTTAACAATGAAAGTGCAGAATAATTAACTTCAGGCACAATACAGCAGTTGTCAAATAATCACAATTTTCAGAATTGTTTCACCTACTCCTGCATGTAGTGAGGCCATCTTTAGTTTTAAACCGTGCACATTATAGGAAGGATGTGTTTGCTTTGGAGAGGGTGCAGAGGAGATTTACCAGGATACTGCCTGGTCTGGAGGGCATGTCTTATGAAGAAAGGTTGAGGGAGCTAGGGCTTTTCTCACCAGGGGGCGAAGCAGGAAGAGAGGTGACTTGATAAGAGGTGTACAAGGTGATGAGAGGCATGAATAGAGTGGATAGCCAGAGACTTTTCCCCAGGGCGGAGATGGCTATTCTCGTGAATCACAAGGGGACATAATTTTAAGATGATTGGAGGAAGGTATAGGTGAGATGTCAGAGGTAGATTCTTTACACAGAGAGTGGTGGTTGCATGGAATGCACTACCAGCGGAGGTGGTGGAGTCGGAGTCATTAGGGACATTTAAGCGACTCTTGGGCAGGCACATGGACAGCAGTAAATTGAAGGGGTGTAGGTTAGGTTGATCTTGGCTTAGGATAAATGGTCGGCACAACATCATGGGCCAAAGGGCCTGTACTGTGCTCTACTGTTCTCTGTTCTAAGTTCTATGTTCTAAACCCAGTGAGAAAAACACTACAGACCAGTAAGTGTGAAATGTGAGGTGGGTTGAATGGTAGGCTTCTGAGCAAGCGGTCAGGATGTCATTTTTTTCTTTTTGGAGGGCCTATGAGGAGCAGGCCTGCAATGGGGAGACACAAGGGCCTGCGGTGGGGAGACCCAAGGGCCTGAGGTGGAGGAGCACAGAGGCCTGGGGTGTGGAAGGGACCACTGTTGAGGGAGTACAGGAACCTCTGGTAGAGGATTGGGCCTGTGTTTGAGCAGCACAGGGGCCTGCAGTGGAGAAGGGTGAACGTGGCATGGTGGTTAGCACTGCAACCTCATGGTGCCAAGGACTCTGGTTCGATTCCGACCCTGTTGTGTGGAGTTGCACATCTGTTCTGTGTCCGTGTGCGTTTCCTCCAGGTGCTCCGGTTTCCTCCAACATGTCCAAAGATGTGCAGGTTAGGTGGATTGGCCATGATCAATGTGTGGGGTTATGGGGATTGGGGGCTTGGGTAGAGTGCCCTTTCGGAGAGTAGGTGCAGACTCGATGGGCCAAATGGCCTCCTTTGCCTGTCTGGATTCTGTGGATTCTTATGTGGAGTAGCAAGGTTTCTGATATCAGTTGTTTTGAGATAAAATAAAATTGAACGAGGAGTCCACACGAAGGAGATCATTTGAGCCTACTTGGCCCTGCTTCCACAGGTAATCCACAAATCGCCTCTAACCCCCCCCCCCCCCCCCACCCGCATCACAGCAAACCCCAAGATCTCTCCTTTCCTCTAATTCCTTTCTTCCTTTAAGAAAGCACAACAGCGCCTATACTTCCCCAGTCCATCACACGAACCCGCCTCCCATCCATTGACTCCACCTACACCTCCAGCTGCCTGGGGAAAGCGGGCAGTACAATCAAAGACCCCTCCCACCCGGCTTACTCACTCTTCCAACTTCTTCCATCGGGCAGGAGATACAGAAGTCTGAGAACACACACGAACAGACTGAAAAACAGCTTCCTCACCACTGTTACCAGACTCCTAAACGACCCTCTTATGGACTGACCTGATTAATACTACACCCCTGTATGCTTCACCCGATGCCGGTGCTAATGTAGTTACATTGTGTACCTTGTGTTGCCCTATTATGTATTTTCTTTTTTTTTTTCTTTTCATGTACAGATGATCTGTTGAGCTTCTCGCAGAAAAATACTTTTCACTGTACCTCGGTACACGTGACAATAAACAGATTCAAATTCAGTTCAATTTTGGTCCCTTACTTGCCCTGTCATTGGTGACTGTGCCTTCAGCTGCTGAGGCCCCAAGCAGATCCCTCCATAAACACTCTGCCTCTCTCTCCTCTTTAAGCCCGATTTTTGGTCTGATCTTGTAGCCATCTTTTAATATCTCCTTACAATTTCAAAATTTGCAGAAATGTGGAATTATTGCGAACTTAGGTTTTCGCCCATCCACCCAGCCTGCATCTGTCCTCTTGAAATCTAACGGGTGGAATCCAGTGCTGAGAAGTGTAAAGTGATACATTTTGGCAGGAAGAATGAGGAGAGGCAACATAAGATAAAGGGCCTAATTCTGCTGGGGTGCAGGAGCAGAGAGATCCAGGGCTGGATGTGGACAAATCGTGAATGGTGGCAGGGCATATTGAGAAAATGGTGTCTTGGGCTTTATTGGTTGAATCGTAGGGTGCAAAAGCAAGGAAGTTCTGATGGATCTTTCTAAAACACTGGTTCATCCTCACTTTAGAGAGGATATGAAGGCTTTAGGGAGGGTGTGGAAAGATTCACGAGAATAGTTCCTGGGATGAGGAACGACCATTCCGTGGATAGGTTGGAGAAGGTTTCCCTTGGAGAAGAGAACGTATAAAGAAGATTTGATCGGAGGCCCTCAAGATTATGAGGGGGTGGCATGATAGCACAGTGGTTAGCACAGTTGCTTCACAGCTCCAGGGTCCCAGATTCAAATCTCGGCTTGGGTCACTGTCTGTGCGGAGTCTGCACGTTCTCCTCGCGTCTGCGTGGGTTTCCTCCGGGTGCTCCGCTTTCCTCCCACAGTCCAAAGATGTGCAGGTTAGATGGATTGGCCACGCTAAATTGCCCTTGGTGTCCAAAAAAAGGTTAGGTGGGGTTGCTGGGAAAATGAAAATCGCTTATTGTCACAAGTAGGCTTCAAATGAAGTTACTGTGAAAAGCCCCTAGTTGCCACATTCCGGCGCCTGTTCGGGGAGGCTGTTACGGGAATGGGGATAGGGTGGAGGTGTGGGCTTGAGTCGGGTGCTCTTTCCAAGGATCGGTGCTCCGCGGAGAATCGCGTGCCGGCATCGGGGGGGGGGGGGGCGCGGAGAATCGCGTGCTGGCATCGGGGGGGGGGGGGCGCCCCGGTCGCGGGGATTCTCCAGCCCGGCCCCGGGCTGAGAGAATCCCGCCCCAGAGGACTCTGATATAAGGCGATTGGTGAAAGGAGCAACAGCGATAGGAGGAAACCCGTTCTGACAAAACCAGGGGTGAGGATCTGGAATACAATCCTCGAGTAGTGTGGTGGTGGCAGACTCCATTGTGGCTCACCAGCCTCCGTGTGCAAAGCATAATCCTCTGCCATTTTTGCCTCCTCTAGCCTGATGCCACCACCAAACACATCTTCCCTTCACGCTCTCTGTCAGCATTCTGCAGAGACGGTTCCCTCCAGGATAGTTTAGTCCACTCCTCCACCGTACCTAACACCTCTCCCATCACCCATGGCACCTCCCATGCAATCGCAAAAGGTGTCACACCTGCCCCTTTACCTCTTCCATGCTTAACATTCCAGGCCCAAAACATTCGTTCCAGGTTAAGCAGCGTTTCACTTGCACCTCTTTCAATTTGGCCTACTGCGTTCGCTGCTCCCAATGTGGTCTCTATATCGGAGACCAAACGCAGGCTGGGTGATCGCATTGCTCAGCACCTTCTGTCTGTGCGCATTCAGGACCCTGACCATTCCTTTGCTTGCCATTTTAACACAAGACCCTGCTCCCATTCCCACATGTCTGTCCTTGGCCTGCTACAATGTTCCAGTGAAGCTCAACGCAAACTGGAGGAACAACATCTAATCTTCCGGTTAGGCACACTACACCCTTCCGGTCTCAACATCGAATTCAACAACTTCAGATAATTAGCTCTACCCCACCTCGACCCCTTTGTTTTCATTCCATTTCATTTTAACTGTCTTTTACCTTTTATTTCTTTCTTTATATATATTTATATATTTTCCCCCTATCTTATTCCCCTTTCCTTACCTTTTCTCCCCTTTGCTTCGCCTTCCCCCCTCCTTTTCTCATTTTACCCCTCTCCCACCCATGTCTCCCCTCCCCCCCCACATTTACATCTGTCACAGCTTACCCTCTGATTTTAGTTTCTCTGCTATCTGGCCTTTCACACTTTTTATTCTCTCTGGAGACTGCGTTCAGCACTCTTTACCCTTGGTTTCTGTGGCTATGATGTGGAGATGCCGGCGTTGGACTGGGATGGGGACAGTAAGAAGTCTTACACCAGGTTAAAGTCCAACAGGTTTGTTTGTAATCACTAGCTTTCGGAGCACTGCTCCTTCCTGAGGTGAGTCATCTGAGGAAGGAGCTGCGCTCCAAAAGCTAGTGATTCCAATCAAACCTGTTGGACTTTAACCTGGTGTTGGAAGACTTCTTTCTGTGGTTATGACTCATCTTTCATTCCCTCACCTTAATATCTCCCACTTTCTATGCCTTTTAGCTTTGACAAAGAGTAATTTGGACTCGCAACTTTAGCTCTTTTCTCTCCTTACAGATGCTGCCTGAGATTTTCCAGCATTTTCTCTTTTGGTTTCAGATTCCAGCATCTGCAGTAATTTGCTTTTATACCATTCAATGATCTGTTTGTAATTTCAACCCCACATTCCTGCCCTCAATAACGTTTCACCCCCTTGGTAATCTAGAATCTCACAGTCATACAGCACCGAAACAGGCTCTTCGGCCCACCATGTCTATGCCGACCATCCAATACCAATCTATACTGATCCCATTTACCAGCACTTGGTCCATTGCCTAATGTGCCGTTGTGATTTAAGTGCTCCTCCAGAGATTTCTTAAATGTGGTGAGAGTACCTGCCATCACCACCCCCTCAGGCAGCGTGTTCCATATTTCCATCACTCTCTGGGTGAAAGAATATTTCCTCAGGTCCCCTCCAAACCACTTACTCCTCACCTTCAACCTATGCCGTCTGGTCTTGGACACCCCTGCCATGGAGAAAAGATTCTCGCGATCTACCCTATCTATGCCTCACATTGTGGGCAGCATGGTAGCATAGTGAGTGGGCAGCATGGTAGCATAGTGATTAGCACAATTGCTTCACAGCTCCAGGGACCCAGGTTCGATTTCCAGCTTGGGTCACTGTCTATGCGGAGTCTGCACATCCTCCCCGTGTGTGCGTGGGTTTCCGCTAAGTGCTCCGGTTTCCTCCCACAGTCCAAAGATGTGCAGGTTAGGTGGATTGGCCATGCTAAATTGCCCTTAGTGTCCAAAATTTCCCTTGGTGTTGGGTGGGGTAACTGGGTTATGGGGATAGGGTGGAGGTGTGCGTTTGGGAAGGGTGCTCGTTCCAAGAGCCAGTGCAGACTCGATGGGCTGAATGGCCTCCTTCTGCACTGTAAATTCTCTGAATCTATGAAACTATTTTGTGAACCTCTATCAGATCTCCCCCCGCCCCCTCCAGCCTCCTCTGCTCCAGGGAAAACAAACCCAATCTATCCAGTCTCTCCTCCAAAGCTGAAACTTTCCATCCTAGGTAACATCCTGGTGAATTTTCTCTGCACCTCCTCCTGTGCAATCATGCCCTTCTGATGGTGTGACGACCAGAACTGCACACAATATTCCATCTGTGGCCTAACCAATGTTTTATAAAGTTGTATCAAGATCTTCCTGCTCCTACAGTCTATGCCCCGGCTAATGAAGGTGATCATTCTGTTTGCCTTCTTCACCATCCCAGCCCATCCAAAGGTTTTATTGGTCAGAATATTGAATACAGGAGTTGGGACGTCTTGTTGAATTTGTACAAGACATTGGTAAGACCTCACATGGAATACTGTGTTCAGTTCTGGTCACCCTATTATAGGAAGGATATTATTAAACTAGAAAGAGTGCAGAAGGATTTACGAGGATGCTACCAGGACGTGATGGTCTGAGTTATAAGGAGAGGCTGGATAGGCTGGGACCTTTTTCCCTGGAGTATTGGAGCCTTAAGGGTGATCTTATAGAGGTCTATAAAATAATGAGGAGCATAGATAAGGTAGGTAGTCAACATCTTTTCCCAAAGGTAGAGGAGTCTAGAACTAGAGGGCATGGGTTTAAGGTGAGTGGGGAGAAATACAAAAGAGACCAGAGGGGAAATTTCTTCTCACAGAGGCTGGTGAGCATTTGGAACTGGCTGCCAGAGGCAGTGGTAGAGGCGGGTACAATTTTAAGCAGTTAGACAGTTACATGAGGAGGGTGGGTATAGAGGGATATGGGCCAAATGCAGGCAAGTGGGACTAGCTTAGTGATAGAAGCTGGGCCGAAGGGTCTGTTTCCATGCTGTAACATCTATGACTCTGATCAATAATGCCAATTTTCATGTCATAGATTATCATAGAATTTACAGTGCAGAAGGAGGCCATTCGGCCCATCGAGTCTGCACCGGCTCTTGGAAAGAGCACCCTACCCAAGGTCAACACCGCCACCCTATCCCCATAACCCAGTAACCCCACCCAACACTAAGGGCAATTTTGGACACTAAGGGCAATTTATCATGGCCAATCCACCCATGTCCATTCACATCCATCTAGTTCTGTTTTAAATATAATCAATTATATTCAAAGTGTACTCTGCTTCCGCTGCCTTTGCAAACTCCACACGGACAGCGACCACGAGGCGGGATCGGACTTGCGTGCCGTGAGGCTGCAGTGCTACCCACTGCGTCGCCGTGCTGCCCCTATAATCCTTCTGTAATAGTGGAACCACATTAGCTGTTCTCCAGTCCTCTGGCATTATCCCTTGGCAAGAGAAGAATTAAAAATTTGGGTCAGAGCCCCAGCAATCCCCTCCCTCGCCTCCTGCAGCATCCTGGGACACAATTCATTCAGACCTGGAGATTTGTCCACTTTTAAGCCCCCCAATACCTCCAATAACTTGTCACTCCCGATGAAAATTTGCTCATGAACCTCACAATCTCTTTCCCCGAGTTCCAGACCTACATCCTCACTCTCTGGGGTCAGCCACATTGCTGTGGGTTTGGAGTCACCGGCAGGCCAGGCCAGATAGGGATACTGGATAAGGATGGCTGATAACCTTCCCTCATGGGAAACAATGATTACCCAACAAAGATCCCTGTGACATGTCTCTGCCTCTAGCCGCCCTCTATCCGTGTTGCTTTAACATCATTCACTTTAATTTTTCAGAAAGTCTCTACAGGGGCTGGTTTAGCACAGGGCTAAATCACTGGCTTTGAAAGCAGACCAAGGCAGGCCAGCAGCACGGTTCAATTGCCGTACCAGCCTCCCCGAACAGGCGCCGGAATGTGGCGACTCTGGCTTTTCACGGTAACTTCATTTGAAGCCTACTTGTGACAATAAGCGATTTTCTTTTTTTTTTCTCCTCTGCTGCCGCCTTTAGGGATCTGTGGATCTGTACACGAAGGTCCCTAAGTTCTTCAATGCTCCCTCAGATTCATTGTGTGTATCCCACCTTTATTAGACCTCACAAAGTGCACTACCTCACACTTATCAGGATTAAATTTCATCTGCCAGTGCTCTGGCCCGCTTAGGTAGAAACAAAGAAAATAGAAGCAGGAGGAGGCCATTCAGCCCTCCCAGCCTGCTCCGCCATTCATTATGATCATGGCTGATCATCATGTTCAGTACCCAGCCTTCTGTCCATCTCCAGACACTACCTGTAATCCCATGCGCTTTAACTTTACATAATAATCTGCCATGTGAGACACTGTCAATAGCCTTCTGAACTTACCGACTGATCAATATCAGTCTGTAGCCTCAGACTATCCTCCTTACAGATCCATAAAGGACAAAAGAGCGATTAGGGAGAGGGTAGGGCCTCTCAAGGATGAACAAGATCCACAAGGGTTGGAAGAGGTCCGAAATGAATATGTCTCGTCAGTATTTACTGTTGAGAAAGGCACGAATGTTAGGGAAATTGGAGAAATAAAAAGTGATGTCTTGAGGAGTGTAAATATTAAAGCGATCAAGATAGATACATCGCTGGGACCTGATGAAATGTATCCCAGGACGTTGTGGGGGGCTAGGGAGGAAATTGCCACCCCCCTAGCTGAGATATTTGAATCATCGATGGCCACAGTGGATAGTACAGTGCTAACCACTGTACTACCGTACCGTGGATGAATGTGAAATGATGCATTTTGTTAGGTAAAATCAGGGCAGGAAGATTGGAGGGTAGCAAATGTTGTGCCCTTCAAGGCTGTAGGGATAAGCCTGGAACTACAGATCGGTGAGCCTTACTTCTGTAGTGGGTAAATTGTTAGAAGGTATTCTGAGGGGCAGGATCTACAGGCATTTAGATAGGCAAGAGCTAATTCGGGAAAGTCAGCATGGCTTTGCAAGTGGAAAGTCATGTCTCACCAATTCGGTTCAGTTTTTTGAAGGGGTAACCAAAAGGTAGAAGAGGGCAATGTGGTCGACGTTCACTATATGGACTTTAGCCAAGGTACCACATGGTAGGTTGTTGCAAAACGTTAAATCTCTCAGAATCCAGGGCGAGGTAGCCAATTGGATACAAAATTGGCTTGGCGACCGAAGCCAAAAGGTAGTTGTGGAGGGTTGTTTTTCAGACTTGAGGCCTGTGACCAGCGGTGTACCTCTGGGATCGATGCGAATGTGCAGACTCCACACATGTAGTGACCCAAGCCGGGAATCAAACCTGGGACCGTGGAGCTGTGAAGCAACAGTGCTAACCACTGTACTACCGTACCGTGGATGAATGTGAAATGATGCATTTTGTTAGGTAAAATCAGGGCAGGACCTACTCAGTTAATGATATGGAGTTGGGGAGAGTTACAGAACAAAGAGATCTAGGGGTACAGGTTCATAGTTCCTTGAAGGTGGAGTCGCAGGTGGACAGGTGAAGAAGGCATTCAGCATGCGAGGTTTTATTGCTCAGAATATTGAATACAGGAGTTGGGACGTCTTGTTGAAGTTGTACAAGACATTGGTAAGGCCACACATGGAATACTGTGTTCCGTTCTGGTCACCCTATAATAGGAAGGATATTATTAAACTAGAAAGAGGGCAGAAGAGATTTACGAGGATGCAACTAGGACTTGATGGTCTGAGTTATAAGGAGAGGCTGGATAGATTGGGACGTTTTTCCCTGGAGCGTTGGAGGCTTGGGGGTGATCTTATAGAGGTCTATAAAATAATGAGGAGCATAGATAAGGTAGGTAGTCAACATCTTTTCCCAAAGGTAGAGGAGTCTAGAACTAGAGGGCATAGGTTTCAGGGGAGAGATATAAAAGAGACCAGAGAGGAAATTTCTTCAGAGGGTGGTGTGCATCTGGAATGGGCTGCCAGAGGCGGTGGTAGAGGCGATTTGTCTTTTAAAAAGCAGTTAAGACAGTTACATGGGCAGAGTGGGTAAAGAGGGACATGGGCCAAATGCGGGCAAGTGGGTCTAGCTTAGTGATAGAAACTGGGCATCATGGACCAGCTGGGCCGAAGGGCCTGTTTCCATGCTGTAAACATCTATGACTCTATGATCAATAATGCCAATTTCCGTGTCCATTCACATTCATCTCGTTCTGTTTTAAATATAATCAATTATATTCCAATATATTCAAGTATACTCTGCTTCCACTGCCTTTGGAGGAAGAGAGTTCCAAACAATCACTACCTTCTGAGAGGAAAAGGTTATCCTCATCTTAAATGGGTGACTCCTTATTTTTAGACCGTGACCCCTAGTTCTAGATTCCCTGACAAGAGGAAACATCTGCTCCATATCCACCCTGTCAATACTCCTCAGAATCTTAAAGGTTTCAATCAAGTCGTCTTAGTCTTCTAAATTCTAGGCAATAATAACCTTCTAAGCTCTAGGGGACACAAACCTAACCTCTCCAACCTTTCCTCATAACATAATCCCATCCACTCATTCCTGGTATTACTCTAGTAAAGCTTCTCTGAATTGCTTCTAATGCATTTACATCTTCCGTTAAATGACGATAGCAATATTTAAGTTTAGGCTCGGCAAATAATTAGGAAAGCAAATGGAATGTTGGCCAAATGCGGGCAAGTGGGTCTAGCTTAGTGATAGAAACTGGGCATCATGGACCAGCTGGGCCGAAGGGCCTGTTTCCATGCTGTAAACATCTATGACTCTATGATCAATAATGCCAATTTCCGTGTCCATTCACATTCATCTCGTTCTGTTTTAAATATAATCAATTATATTCCAATATATTCAAGTATACTCTGCTTCCACTGCCTTTGGAGGAAGAGAGTTCCAAACAATCACTACCTTCTGAGAGGAAAAGGTTATCCTCATCTTAAATGGGTGACTCCTTATTTTTAGACCGTGACCCCTAGTTCTAGATTCCCTGACAAGAGGAAACATCTGCTCCATATCCACCCTGTCAATACTCCTCAGAATCTTAAAGGTTTCAATCAAGTCGTCTTAGTCTTCTAAATTCTAGGCAATAATAACCTTCTAAGCTCTAGGGGACACAAACCTAACCTCTCCAACCTTTCCTCATAACATAATCCCATCCACTCATTCCTGGTATTACTCTAGTAAAGCTTCTCTGAATTGCTTCTAATGCATTTACATCTTCCGTTAAATGACGATAGCAATATTTAAGTTTAGGCTCGGCAAATAATTAGGAAAGCAAATGGAATGTTGGCAAAGGGGATAAAATATTGTTATGGGCCAGGGTTTAGAGAACCCCAGAGTGTATCATGGAGTTCACCTGACCCACAACTTTTAATAGATTGTGGTATGGGGAGCACACACGGCCCACTCTACAGGTATGGTACAGCAGAAATGGAAAAGTATTTTTTAAAGCAAAACAATGTTTATTCTATGAACTCAAGTTACCTTTTTAAAACGTACAGTAAACATCTTAGCACCATTAATTCAAATACAACCCCCAAAGACTACAACACTAAGTAATCCTTTAAGCTTTCCTTTTTAACATCCATACGACTTAAAAACAAAACCTTTATCAGAAGCACACATCAGGTTAAAGTCACGACTGAAAACATTTATAATTCTGAATTCACCAAATGATCAAGAGATAGTCTTTTGATGGCAGAGAGAACAGCAGTACACCTGCCTAGAGTAAATGCTTCAGCTCCAACACTGAAAACGAAACTAAAACACACCCTGCAGCCTGCTCAAAAACGAAAGTAAAAAGCTGACAGACCGCCCAGCTTCACCCACTCTCTCTGACATCACTGCAGTAGTAAACACCCATTTCTTAAAGGTACTCTCACATGACAATATAAGAGTTGGAAAGTCCTGCTGCAACTGAAGAGGGCATTGGTAAGGCTGCACCTGGAGTACTGTGATAAAAGCAAATGAATGCAGATGCTGGAAACTGAAACAAAACCAGAAAATTCTGCACCGAGAGAAGGGAGGTGATGTTTCGAGTCTGGATGACTCTGTCAAAGCTGGTGAGAATTGTGTACAGGTTCCATAATCTTCCTCAAGGAGGGACTTGCACTTGCAGCAGTTCAGAGAATGCCCATTCGGTTGATTGTTAGGATGGGGGTTTGTCTATGAGGAAAGGCTGGGCTTACGCTTGTAAGTTTAGGAGAATTAGAGGTGATTTTATTGAAACATAAGATCCTGAGGAGGAGGCTTGACGAGATGGATGCAGACAGGTTGTTTCCCCTTGTGGGGGAGTCTAGAACGAGGAGGGGTGTCACAGTTTCAATATAAGGGGGTCTCCCATTTAATGTGGAGATGAGGCGGAATTTCTCTCCCAGCGTCATCAATCTTTGGAATTCTGTTCCACAGAGGGCATTGGAGACTGGGCCATTGAAATTAAGGACTGAGCTAAATTTGAGATTGACACCGTGTGGAGATTGCACACTCTCCCCATGTCTGCATGGGTCTCACCCTCACAACCCAAAAAAGATGGCAGGGTGGGTGAATTGGCCATGCTAAATTGCCCCTCAATTGGTGGGGGGGGGGGGGGGATTGGGTTCTCTAAATTTATTTTTATAAATTGAGATTGATAAGGAAGTAGAAATGTGGAATTAATCCCACAATCCGATTAGCGTGATCCTATTGAATAGGGGTGCAGGCTCCAATGGCCGAATGGCCGAATCCTTCTGCTATTTTATTTATGTTCCTGTATGTACCTGAGACTTCTGGTCAGTCTGTGTGAAAATTTATTTCCTGACCTTGTCCTTTACCACCTTGGCTCCCAGTCCCACAGCACTTGTGACTGAAACAGAGACAGTACTGGTGATGAACCTTTCCAGGAAGAAAAGGATTTTTGATGTAGCGATTTGACGATTTTTCCATTTGGTGTCACATTGATGGATGTGTTGGGAACCAATGATGGGGGTGAGTCACCTGGTTAAACCGCCGGGACTGCATTCAACAGGGAATTGGCAAACCCTAACTCTCCCCACTCCTCTTCAGGAAATGCCGCAAACTGTTTAATGTCCTCTCCCCCGCCCCCCGAGCCTTTGGAGAAAGATGCTCACCGTTAAGGGAAAAAGTAAACAAACACCAAAGGAAATGTGATCTGCAAACAGCTGGGGTGCGAATTGATGAGAGAGTAACATGTGAAGGTGTGGGAGAATCTTGGCGCCGATGCTGGTACATTCACTCTAACAGCCTGCAGTGACACCTGCTGGAATCGATGGGAAAGCACTCCCAACTACCTGCCTTCCAGCACAGCACTCCCCTTCCTCTCACCACCCTAGTTTTGTGCTAACAGCCCACCCCACCTTCACCCCTCTGCGCAAAGTCCAGACTGGCTGAAGTGTGGTTCAACGTATTATTTTGCCTGAAAGCATCTGTTTACAGTTCTGTTTCTCCCTTTACTGCTCCTCCACTGAGACACACCGTGTGGGCACCCTATACCTGTTGGTATTCTTCACAATCAGCCCAAGCAACAAAGCCGAGGCCATGCTGGCTGCCCGTCCTCGGTCATTCCAGGGGCATGAAGGGTCAACCACAAAAGGTGGGACCAGAACCCCCCACACGGCTGGCAGGTTTTTCTCCCCGAAGGACATTTGGGGCAGCACGGTAGCATTGTGGATAGCACAATTGCTTCACCGCTCCAGGGTCCCAGGTTCGAGTCCCGGCTTGGGTCACTGTCTGTGCGGAGTCTGCACGTCCTCCCCGTGTCTGCGTGGGTTTCCTCCGGGTGCTCCGGTTTCCTCCCACAGTCCAAAGATGTGCAGGTTAGGTGGATTGGCCATGATAAATTGCCCTTAGTGTTCAAAATTGCCCTTAGTGTTGGGTGGGGGTTACTGGGTTATGGGGATAAGGTGGAGGTGTTGACCTTGGGTAGGGTGCTCTTTCCAAGAGCCGGTGCAGACTCGATGGGCCGAATGGCATCCTTCTGCACGGTAAATTCTATGATAATCTATGATGCGCAATCCTTCTTTCACCCTTCTCCATTTCCCTTTATCGGCAAATCCCTCCGCTCCTTTCTTCCTCGCTATTTACCCCAGCCATTCCCTGTGACGGTGAGTTCCACATTCTCACCATGTTTTACTGGAAGACCTTTCTCCTGAATATCCAATTGGATTTGTTAGCGGCCGTCTTGTATTTATGGACTCATCCGGAAGTGGAAACTGCTTCTCCACCTATCAAACCCATTCACAATGTTAAAGACTCCATCAGGCCGTTTCTCAGTCTCTCCTTTGTGTGAGAGAAACGAAGCCCAGGGTATCCCAATAGTCAGACCCTCTTTCTTCAGTGCCTTTTATGTCAATTTTTGAAATATGATCTAGGTGCGGGGCAATCGGTTTCAATAAATTCAACATAACGGGCGGGATTCTCCCATGCAGCTCCCGTATGGGAGAATCGCCATTCGCGCCATTATTTCCAGTGGCGCCGGTCGGACGCTGTCGGCGATTCTCCGAGGAGCGGAGCGTTTGGCGCGGCACCGGTCGCGGGCCGCTGTCCGTGGCCGGGCCGCTGATTCTCCGGCCTTGATGGGCCGAGCGGCTGCGCGGAAACGGCAGAGTCCCGCCGGTGAGAACTCCGCGCGTAGGGTCGGGGGCGGCCTGTGGGGGGGGGGGTTCCTTCACCAGGGGGGCCTCCAATGGGGTCTGGGCCACAATCGGGGCCCACCAATCGTCAGGCCAGCCTCTCCAGCCCCAGCCCTATTTTATTACGCAGCCGGCCCCTGAACCCTCACGCCATGTTGCGTCGGGGCCGGCGGGTTGAAGAAGTCCCCCGCGCATTCACTGGTTGGTGCGGCCCAACTGCGTGTGCGCAGGTTGGCGTGGCCGCCACTGCACATGCGTGGATTGGTGCCGCCCCCAGTGCGCACCAGGAGGTGAGGCTGGAGCGGCGTGAACTGCTCCAGTGCCGTGCTGGCCCGCTGTGGGGGCCAGAATCGCTAGTGCCCGTGCCCTTGTCACGCCGTCGTGAAACGCGATGGCGATCACGACAGCGCGGACACTCTCTCCCGCGATCGGAGAATCGCGCCCAACATCTTTACTTTTCAATTCTATTCCACTAGAAATGGATCTCCATGCTTTGTATTTTTTATGGCTTTGCCACTTTTAATGATTTTTGAATTGAGGCTGTGTGGTAGTCACCACTGATGTATATATTGTATATAGAGGATGTCGGTGTAGGTTGCTTTACGGTACGGGGGTAGTTCCCTGCCTGCTGGCTCCGCCCAGTAGGCGGAATATAAATGTGTGCTCCTCGTACAGCAGCCATTTCGCCAGCTGCTGTAGGAGGCCACACATCTTAGTGTAATAAAACCTCGATTGCATCCAACTCTCGTCTTTTTGTAATTGATCGTACATCAGGCTTCACGTTTACTTCCAAGCTTCTGGGGGAAAAGCAGCTTTCATCATCATATCACAGAATTTACAGTGCAGAAGGAGGCCATTCAGCCCATCACGTCTGCACCGGCCCTTGGAAAGAGCTTTCAAATTCTCTTCTGTCAGAAGCTAGGGCCTTGAAGAACAAACTTTGAAGGAGGCGTCTGAAGCCAAAGAAGGCTATTTATTGGGAAAGTTTAACCATGTGAATGTGAAAGGAGTGACCTAAAAAAATAAACAATGGGTGAAGTTTTCCGGCCAATCCTGCCAGCAGGAAAGAATCCCTACAATGGAGATGGAGGCCATTCGGCCCATCGATTCTGCACCGACCCTCAAAGAGCACTCTAGCCTGGTCCGCTCCCCTGTCCTATCCCCGCAACCCCATCCTAATCTTTGGATTCTAGACAACCTTGGCATGGCCAATCCACCTAACCTGCACATCTTTGGACTGTAGGAGGAAACGGAGCACCCGGAGGAAACCCACGCAGACACTGGGAGAACGTGCAGACTCCACAGTCACCCAAGGCCAGAATTGAAACCGAGTCCTGGCGCTGTGAGGCAGTAGTGCTAGCCACTGCTACCGTGCCACGGCTGAGGGTACAAACAACAGGAAAATCCGCGGAGGATCGGCAATTTCGGGCCGTCTCTGTGACCGCAAACCATGTCGCCAGGGATGGAGTGGGGGAAGGGGTTTAAAAATTTATTTTTGGGCAGTGATAATTTAAGTTACTTGGAAGAATGATTGCTATAAAGCTGTAAAAATGATTTGTGATTTGGTTAGTTCATTGACTAGATATGATGCTGAAATGGTGCAAAATTTTCAGATTATAAAATGTTGGGGCAGGATTCTCCCCATCTTGGGCAGGACGGCCAGGGGGTCGTTATGGTGCACCCCCCCCCCCCCACACACACACGATCAGCACACCCCAACCCTCCCAGACACCCCCCCCCCCCCCCCTACCCTCTTGCCCCTGGACTCCCTGGAATTATCTTTTCAAAGGGCTCAGGACTTACTCCAGGCAGAGCACTGCAGTACCTCTTCTGGCCACTACGCTGCTGTGCCTGGCCAGGTTGATCAACACAGGGTCGGAAGAAGTCCCGTCCACTGCCAATCAACGATCAAGTGAACGGGTTAAATGGCAGTGGGAGTTAAGAGGGTCAGCAGCTGCGCGTTAGGTGCCGACTGTGAGACGGCAAGCACTGATCGCGCGCCAACCTCAAAATTTTGCACTTGACGTTGAATTTTCCATTTGTTGACCTGAAATGCAAAAATCGTGAGATAATAAATGATATGGATGGGAAGAACATGCATATCACCAGAGGTATGTGTTGGATTTGTCTTCTTATGGATGTTTATGAATATGTTTTGCAATGTGGCCAACCTACTTCAGTGTCACCACCACCAAATTAATTTGCCACATTTTAAAGTGTTAAGAAGTCAACGTCTGGGATTTTCTACATGTTCACCTCTGGATTGCGCAGCGTTGCGGCGAATGTTAACAGTGGAATGTGGCAATACATCATCTAGTACACTGGTGGTGTAATGGCATTGTCACTGGACTGGTGATCCAGAGACCCAGGGTGATGCTCTGGGTGCCTAGGGATTACAGCAGGTTTATTTTAGTATTCAATTGGAATTTCACAGGTTAGGTGAATTGGCCAATGATAAATTGCCCTTAATGTCCAAAATTGCCCTTGGTGTTGGGTGGAGGTGTTGAGTTTGGGTAGGGTGTTCTTTCCAAGAGCCGGTGCAGACTCAAAGGGCCGAATGGCCTCCTTCTGCACTGTAAATTCAATGATAATTTATGATTAATCTAGGACAAAGGTTCGGCACAACATCGTGGGCCGAAGGGCCTGTTCTGTGCTGTATTTTTCTATGTTCACCATTTGCTGTGGTGTGATTTGAACCCAGGTCCCCAAGGCATTAACCTAGGTGTCGGGATTACTAGCCCAGTGATACACCACTGTGCCTCTGCCTCCCCCTGATGGTGAAATTTAACTTCAATCTGGAATTAAAAGTCTAATGATGACCATGAAACCATTATCGGTTGTCTTAAAAACTAATCTGGCATCTTACCTGGTCTGGCCGACATGTGACTCCAGACCCACAGCAATGTGGTTGACTCTTAAATGCCCTCTGAAATGGCCTAGAGGGTGCTGCAGCATAGTGGTTGTGCTACTGCACGAGTAATTCAGAGGCCTGAATTAATGATTCCAGTCTCACCACAGATAATTTAAGTTAAATTAAAAAGCTAGCATTAGTAACAGTGACCAAAAAGCCACTGATTGATATAAACACTAATCTGGTCACACTGGGAAACGTTTGTGAAGCACAGGCTTTACCAGTGACACCTACATCCTGTGAAGTGAATTTTTTTAACCAGTTGCTTGTTATCAGCGGGTCATCAGCTTTGATTTCAAAGCATAAAACCTTATTTTGATGTACTTGCTCTTGTTGCCTTTGAGGAGACAGCGATTGGTATATATTTCTCTCTTTTAATGCCAAATACTGAAGGCCATCTAACCATGTCATCCCGGATTTTTTTAGTTTTTAAGATTATAAAAGTTATTGCTGAAGGAAGTGACATGTCAAAGCTTTTCATCTCTCACTCATCAGAACACTTGGCAAGAATACCGATATGAGGGGAAACAGCCATTGCTGACTCGTTCCTCAAGGTAATCTGCATTAACCAATCAAGGTCAAACATCCTGGTTCAAATTTCAAACAATGCTTGGCAGCTAACTGGCAGTCACCTGGTGCATTCTCTATTGCAACCCCTCCACCACTCAGAATCTCCAACCAATCAGCACTTTCTCCTCATACAGCATAAATTGTTATTTTCCCCTCATATCGGTATTCCTGCAAAGTGTCCGAATGAGTGAAAGACAAAAAAGGCTTCAGCATGTCTCTTTCTTCAACAATACTCCAGTTCTGTATTACCAAACGACCAGGGGAAGACTCTTTCCTTGGATATTAGTGTTGTCTTTGTCTCAGTCTCAGCCATTCTCTCTGACAAATCACCCCATGGAGGGGCAGCACGGTGGTGCAGTGGTTAGCACTGCTGCCTCACAGCACTGAGGTCCTAGATTGGATCCCGGCCCTGGGTCACTGTCCGTGTGGAGTTTGCACATTCTCCCCATGTGTGTGTGTTGGTTTCACCCCCACAACCCAAAGATGTGCAGGGTAGGTGGATTGGCCGCGTGGTAAATGGCCCCTGAATTGGGGGGGGGGGGGGGGGGAATTGGATACTCTTTTTTTTTTTAATTTAAAAAAAATTTTAAACTCCCCATGGAGGAACACCCTGCTCAAATCTCTTAATGACCATTTTCAGTTGATAATTCCTCACTGGGCTCTGGGGTGATGGACAGCAGCAAGATTCCGAAAGATGACATTTTTATATAGCATCTTTCATGACCTCTGGACGTTCTAAAGTGTTTTCAAGCCAAGGCCATTCAAGTGTAACCAGTGTTCTAATGTAAAGTGAGACAGCCAAGGGAGCCAGATGACCAGCTAATCTGTCCTAGTGACGCGCGGTGAAGGATAGGTGTCCGCTAAGACATGGCTGAACTTCTCTATTTCTCAAATAATGCCGACAGAGCGTTGACATTGAACAGATTTTGTGAGGTTGCCCTCAGACTGTGTGCTCAAGTAGTCTGAGTGGGAGTTGAAAACATGAGCTGCTTTCGCAGTTTATCTTATGATTGACCGAGCAAAAATGTTACAAATATGCGGGAGCAAGAAAATCCCGGCTCTGTCCACACTGCAGCGCCGAGGGAGTGCGGCACTGTGACAGAGGAGCCGCCTTTCAGGTCAAACGTAAAAACCGAGCCTCAGTCTGTCCTCGAAGGAGGATGCAAAGAATCCTCCTGGTGCTGTTTCTAAGAATAATAGGAGAATTCTCAATGTGGGTACTGATTGGACTGGCACATTTCCCACATTATTACAGTGGAGACGCCAGTACATAATTGGCTGCGCAGTTCTATGGGAACACGTCTGGGTTGTTAGAGGTGGGACAGAAACTTAAGCCTTTCCTTCAAGTCTTTCAAGGAGCCAGCAGTGACACAATGGGCAGAAAGGTCTTTCTCTGCACTGGAAGCATGTCTGCTCGTTCTATATGTTTAATTGAAAAGGGCAGCATACAGGCTCACGGTGTCAGCTAGTTCCATGTAGTCCCAGCACGGTTGCACAAGTGGATAGCACTGTGGCTTCACAACGCCAGGGTCCCAGGTTCGATTTCCCGCCGGGTCACTGTCTAGCCGGAGTCTGCACATTCTACCCATGTCTGTGTGAGTTTCCTCCGGGTGCTCCGGTTTCCTCTCACAGTCCAAAGATGTGCAAGTTAGGTGGATTGGCCATGATAAATTGCCCTTAGTGACCAAAAAGTTTAGGAGGGGTTATTGGGTTATGGGGATAGGGTGGAAGTGAGGGCTTAAGTGCAGACTCGATGGGCCGAATGGCCTCCTTCTGCACTGTATGTTCTATGTTCATGAACAGTTTATTCAAATAATAATCTTTATTATTGTCAAAAGTAGGCTTCCATTAACAGTGCAATGAAGTTACTGTCAAAATCCCCTAGCTGCCGCACTCTGGCGCCTGATCAGGTACATTGAGGGAGAATTCTGAATGTCCAATTCACCTAACAAGCATGTCGTTCGGGACTTGAATACCCATGGAACCTACCATTCCTGTCTTTTGTCTTTGTGTTTCAGACCGGCTCCATGGAACCCCCATGCTGTTGGAAGGCGTCAAGTGCATAGGCACAGAACCAGAGTACGACTCCGAGCAAAGTGACTGGCAGGGATTTGACTAGCAGACACCAGGGCACTGTGCTCCTTTCAACTACGAAGCCACGCCGTGTTACCACACAATGCTGTGCACGCTAAGCTGTGAAATAACTTGCAAAGTTTAACTATAACCGAAGATTGATCTATCTCGCTCTCCCTCTTTATTTTGGTACTTCAGTATTCTGCTTGTAAATGTAATGCCCCTTTGGGAGTTCAGTTTAAAAAGTGTGACGGAAACTTCAACAACTGTCGAGCCTTTCAAAATTCTGAGTGGGGACTGTCTGCGTTGCCACACATGGAATGAATCTGGGGATATATGCATTGAATGTACAATGGAGTACAATGCGGATTGTGTTTATTTTGTCATATTGGAGAAATAAATAAATGAAATCCATTCTTAATGAGCTTGTGTTTATTTTAACTTCCCATCACTATCAGAATGTCTTTAGTCGGGAGATGTGGGTGTCTGTGGCAAGGCTAGCATTTATCGCCCACCAGGTTTTGTCCTTGACAAGTGGTGAGCTGCCGCTTTGAATTCAATTGAACAGCTTGCAAGGCCATTTCAGAGGGCAGCCATGTTGCTTTGGGCCTTGAAGCACAAATGAGGCCAGACCCAGGTAAGGACAGCAGATTTCCTTTCCTAAGGGGCATTATTCAGCCAGATGGGGTTTTCTGACGGTCCAGTCGCTTTATAGTCACGGTTACTGGTACTTGATTTTTAGTCTGAATTTTTATTTCATTAACTGAACTTCCTTAGTTGCTGTGTAGGGTTGGAACTCGTGTCTCTGGATCATTTGTCCAGGCCTCTGGATTACTAATTCAGTAAAATAACTATTCTGTTACTGTACCCTGTTGAAAGAAATGGAGAATTTAATTTAAAGTTCTTGTGCAGCTTTAACAACTTTGGACATGAGAGAAACAAATTGCAATTCGCAAACAAGCATAAATCGCAAAGTTTTAACATCGTTACAGTTCAAACTTTCTCATATTTATCATAACCGCCAAGTTTTGGGAACATTGGTTTTTGCAACAATTCATCTTTTCAACGACTGTTTTGCCATTTTTCAATTTCCCCAGTGTTAACATCAACAACCCTTTTTGAATCAGGCTTTCATTCTTCACACGATCAGAGAATTGTTACAGCGCAGTCGGGAGAATTCAGAATGTCCAATTCACCTAACAAGCACGTCTTTCAGGACTTGTGGGAGGAAACCGGAGCACCCAGAGGGAACCCACGCGAACACAGGGAGAATGTGCAGACTTCGCCCAAGCCGGGAATCGAACCTGGGACACTGGCGCTGTGAAGCAACAGTGCTAACCTCGAGTGCAGGCAGAGCCAGATTTCACAATAGCAGAATCCCTACAGTGCAGAAGGAGGCCATTCAGACCATCGAGTCAGCACTGACCCTTCGAAAGAGCACCCACTCCCCTGCCCTCGCCCCGCAACCCCGCCTAACCTGCACATTTCAAGGGGCAATTTAGCACGGCCAATCCACCTAACCTGCACAACTTTGGGACCGTGGGAGGAAACCGGAACACCCGGAGGAAACCCACACAGACGGGGAGAGCGTGCAAACTCCACACAGACAGTAACCCATGGAATTGAACCCGGGACCCTGGCGCTGTAAGGCAGCAGTGTTAACTACTGTGGGTGTTCGATGGCACCAAGTGCGGTTCAGCTGCGCAGGAGAGGAGGAAGAAGAAAGGAAGAGCAATAGTGCATACAGACCAGGAGCATTGAGTAGGCCACTCGGCCCTCGAGCCTGCGGCATCTATTCAATAAGATCATGGCAGATCCGATTGTAACTTCAACCCCACATTCGTGCCTCACCCCCCCCATAACCTTTCACCCCCTTGTTATTCAAGAATATCCAGCTCCGCCTTAAAAATATTCAAAGGCTGTGCTTCCGCTGCCTTTTGAGAAAGAGAGTTTCAGAGACTCACTACCCTCTGAGTGGAAAGAATTCTCCTCATATCCACCTTAAATGAGCGCTCACTTATTAAGCAGTGATAGGGGATTCGTTAGTTCGGGGAATAGACTGGCATTTCTGTGCCTGTAGTCGTGACTCCAGGATGGTACGTTGCCTCCCTGGTGCCAGGGTCAAAGACATCACCGAATAACTACAGAACATTCTTCGGGGGTGGGGAGGGTGAACAGCCTCGGCCTCATTGGTACCAATATTTTAGTTAGAAAGGGGGATGGGATCCTGCAGACAGAATGTAGGGGGATTGGTGGTAAATTAGCAAGCAGGACCTTGTGAAAATGAGCACAGAAATAGGAGATGAATACGTGGTTGGAAAGGTGGTGCAGGAGGGCAAGCTTTAGATTCCAGAGTCGCCCTGGGGTGGAGGATGGCAACTGTACAAGTGGATGGGCTGCACCTGAACAGAGCAGGGACTGAGTTCTGGAGTCAGAGGTTTACAGCATAGAAACAGGCCCTTTTCAGCCCAACTTGTCCAGCTTTTACCACTAAGCTCCAATTGCCCGATAGCACAACTGTAGAGAATAGTAAGTTAATAGGTGGAGTCGGAGCAAGGGAGAAAGTAATCCTGTCTAAATCCGGGTTAGTGTGCATGTATGTCAATGCATGGAGTGTAGTAAATACGATCAGGGAGTTACTGACCGTGTGCTGGAGAAAGAGGACGTCACAGAGGGTTCAAAGACAGATTCAAGGAACAGAAAAGGGTGCAGTTAGGTTGCGCGATGTGGCCTGTAGACAAGAGAAGAGTTGTTTTCTTTTTATTCATCTAAGGGATGTGGGTTTTGCTGGCTAGGCCAGCATTTATTGCCTGTTCCTAATTGCCCTCTGAGAAGGTGGTGGTGAGCTGCCTTCTTAAACCGCTACAGTCCATGTGGTGTAGGTACACCCATTGTGCTGTTAGAGAAGGAGTTCCATGATTTTGACCGGCGACATTGAAGGAACAGGGATATCTTTCCAAGTCTGGGTGGTGAGTGACTTGGAGGGGAAGCTCCAGGTGGTGGGGTTCCCAGGTATTTGTTGTCCAGGTCCTTCGTGATGATATTGGTCGTGGGTTTGGAAAGTGTGGTCGGAGGAGGCTTGGTGAATTACTGCAGTGCATCTTGTAGATGTACACATGGCTGCCGCTGTTCATCGGTGGTGGAGGACATGGTGCCAATCAAATTGGCTGCTTTGTCCTGGATGGTGTCAAAGCTCTTGAGTATTGGTGGAGGCAAATAGAGTGTATCCCATCACACTCCTGATTTGTGCCTAGTGATTCAGGAGGTGAGTTACTTGTCGCAAGGTTCCTCTTGTAGCCACAGTATTTATATGGCAGAACCAGTTTAAGTTTCTGGTCCATAGTAATTGCCAGGATGTTGATTGTGGGGGATTCAGCAATGGAAATACAATTAAATTGCATGGAGCGATGGCTACATTCTCTCTTGTTCGAGATGGTCATTGTCTGACACTTGCTGGCGCAAATGTTACTTCCCACTTGTCAGCCCAAGCCGGACTATTGTCCAGGCCTTGCTGCATTTTGATGTGGACTGTTTTAGTATCTGAGGAGTCGTGAATGGTGCTGAACATTGTGCAATCATCTGTGAACATCCTCACTTCTAATTTTATGATGGAGGGAAGGTCATAGATGAAGCAGCTGAAGATGGTTGGACCCAGGACACTACCCTGAGGAACTCCTGCAGTGATGTCCTGGAGCTGAGATGATTGACCTCCAAACACCACAACCTTTGTGCCAGGTATGATTCCAATCAGTGGAGAGTTTTCCCCCTGATTCCCATTGACTCCAGTTTAGCTAGGGCTCCTTGATGCCATACTCAAGTCATATGCTGCCTTGATGTTAAGGGCAGTCACTCTCGCTTCACCTCTGGCATTCAGCTCTTTTGTCCATGTTTGAACCAAGGCTGGAATGAACCAAGGCTGTAATGAAGTCAGGAAATAAGTGGCCCAGGCAGAACTAGTCGGAAGATTCATAGAATCATCACAGAATTTACAGTGCAGAAGGAGGCATTTGGCCCATCGAGTCTGCACTGGCCCTTGGGAAAAGCACCCGATCTAAGCCCATACATCCGCCTCATCCCCCTAACCCAGCAACTCCACCTCATCTAACCTTTGCTTTGGACACTAAGGGCAATTTAACATAGCCAATCCACCTAACCCACGCGTCTTTGGACTTGTGGGAGGAAACCGGAGCACCCGGAGGAAACCCACGCAAACACGGAATTAAAAGCCTATTGTCATAAAAACCCATTGATTCACTAATGCCCTTTAGGGAAGGAAATCTGCCGTCATTATCTGGACTGACTTACATGTAACTCCAGATCCACAGCAATGTGGTTGCTCTTAACTACCCGTCAAGGGCAATTAGGGATGGGCAATAAATGCTGGCACAGCCTGCATCCCATGAACAAATAACTTGGGTGTACTGTGAGCACTTCTGGGCACCACATCTTGGGAAGGATACTTTGGCCTTCGAGGGAGTGCAGTGAAGATGATACTTGGATACAGGGGTTAAGTTACGACGCGAGGTCACACAAATTAGGCCTGCTTTTGCTAGAATTTAGGAGTTTAGGGAGGGAACTGATTGAAGGTATTAACAGGGAAAGACCGGGTACAGAAAGACAAACTATTTCCACTGGTTGGAGATTCTAAAACTAGGACCATATTCTAAAATTTAGGGCTAAACCATTCGGGAGAGATGTTGAGAAGAGCTTCTTCACTCAGAGGGTGGTAGAGGTTTGGAATTCTCTCCCACGCACAGCAGTTGAAGCTAGAACAGTTGTTAATTTTAAATCTGAGGTAGAACAGAGAACAGTACAGGCCCTTCGGCCCACGATGTTGTGCCGACCATTCATCCTAATCTAAGATCAACCTAACCTACACCCCTTCAATTTACTGCTGTCCATGTGCTTGTCTAAGAGTCGCTTAAATGTCCCTAATGACTCTGACTCCACCACCTCTGCTGGCAGTGCATTCCACACACCCACCACTCTCTGTGTAAAGAACCGGCCTCTGACATCTCCCCGATACCTTCCTCCAATCACCTTAAATTTATGTCCCCCTCGTGACAGCCATTTCCACCCTGGGGAAAAGTCTCTGGCTATCCACTCTATCCATGCCTCTCATCACCTTGTACACCTCTATCAAGTCACCTCTCTCCCTTCTTCGCTCCAGTGAGAAAAGCCCTAGCTCCCTCAACCTTTCTTCATAAGACATGCCCTCCAGTCTAGGCAGCATCCTGGTAAATCTCCTCTCTACCCTCTCCAAAGCATCCACATCCTTCCTAGAATGAGGTGACCAGAACTGGACACACTATTCCAAATGTGGTCTAACCAGGGTTTTATAAAGCGGCAGCAAAACCTCGCGGCTCCTAAACTCAATCCCCCTGTTCATGAAAGCCAACACACCATACGCCTTCTTAACAACCCTATCAACCTAGGTGGCAACTTTGAGGGATCTATGTACGTGGACCCCAATATCCCTCTGTTCCTCCACACTTCCAAGGATCCTGCCTTTAACCCTGTATTCAGCATCCAAATTCGACCTTCCAAAATGAATCACCACATTTATCTAGGTTGAACTGCATCTGCCACTTCTCAGCCCAGCTCTGCATCCTGTCAATGTTCTGTTGTAACCTGCAACAGCCCTCAACACTATCTACAACTCCACCAACCTTTGTGTCATCAGCAAACTTACTAACCCACCCTTCCACTTCCTCATCCAAGTCAT